>NW_003852438.1:63009-71418 GCF_000181295.1 Otolemur garnettii | reverse complement strand
CTTAAGCCCAGGAGTTGGAGGTTGCTGTGAGCTGTGATGCCATAACACTCTACCCAGGGCAACAGCTTGAGGCTCTGTCTCAAAAAAAAAAAAAAAAAAGACAGTGTTGAAAAGGTAGGTGAGGAGTGTCAAGGAATAGTGGAATGAAAACCTGACTTCTAGAATAGTGCCTGATTTTTCATTTGTAAAATGGGATGATAAAATCTATTCATCTTTTGGGTTCTGATAGGGTGAATGCAGCGAAATGCAACTCAGTATTGCTAACACAAGCCACTTCTGGGCTTATTCCCAGAGCAAACTCCCGCAGAGTGATTTCAGGTCTTTTGGAGACGTCCCCAACCCCTTTCAGCCTAGGTGTGCTCCTCGGGATCTGGGCCCTCTGGCCCTCCTTCCAACCTCTTTGTCAAGCTGCCACCTGCTGCTGCAGGACTGCGGCAACCCCTGGAGGCCCTGTCTTTGCTCTCCCAGCTGGTAGGCAGCTCCCCCTTATTTCTCCATGATATGGTGAATGCCAACAAGGGACATTTCATGAGATTGACATTTAAAGGACATTAGAAAGCAGGTATGACACTGAGAATGAGTTGAAACTACTGCACAGGGCCAGGCTCATCCTAGGGCCTCTTAAAGTGACCGCTCCCAACCTCTCTCCTGGCTTTCCTCCATGCGGCAGGATGCATCAGTTGGGTACTCTGGGAAGCAGCTGTGGGACTGGAATTAAGAGTGAAAACAGTTTATTGGCGAATAAAACCCATGTAAACAAAAGGGAGGAACTGGGATTGGGGAGGAGAACCATCAGATTGAAAAGTATCCCCTATCCAAAGGGAGCTCCAGATCAAAGTCTGTCATTAGACGAGCCCACCTTTGGGCAGAAAGGGCCAGAGGCTTGTACTATAGTCTTGCTTACTCATGAGGTGGGGCTGAAGAAGAGGGAGAAGAGCGTGACCTTGACTCAAAATCTGATGTGGACCTAAAGGACCCAACAGCTGGAGGCTGTAAGCCTCCACATTCCTTGCAGCGAGCCAGTGAGTCCTTCTTGAAGGGACCTTCTGCGTGGTGCACATTCCCACGTCTGCCACACAGCTCCTCACCTCTGGGCACCCATTCCAAATCATCCGGCATGCCTCAGCATTGCTTCACTTCCTATTCTAGATAAACTGGTCCCTGACCTTAGAGAAGAGAGAAAGGCTGAGGCCTGTCATGATCCTGGAATCTACTTTCAAGTCCTCCCTCAAGATCGACTCTCCTGGCACTGGGAATGCCCATTCCTTTCAGAGGAAACCTTCCTGCCAACCACAGAGTGTGGCCTGGCCTACACCCCTAACAAGATCATCATGCTAAAGTCTAATACCAATATATTCCTCAAATACAGGTTTAGTTTTTTTTTGTTTTTTTTTTTTTTGAGACAGAGTCTCATTATGTCACCCTCGGTAGAGTGTTCACAGCAACCTCCAACTCAGGCTTGAGTGATTCTCTTGCCTCAGCCTCCCAAGTAGCTGGGACTACAGGCACCTGCCACAACACCTGGCTACTTTTTTGTTGCAGTTGTTTAGCTGGCCCTTGCCGGATTTGAACCCGCCACCCTTGGTGTATGTGGCTGGTGCCGTAATCACTGTGCTACAAGTGCCGAGCCAAATAGAGGTTATTTTATTTTGAAAAGTACCATATGTGGCATATCAACAGCTAATCCAAATGGCACTCTGCCAAACTCAATGAAGATCCTCATCAGTGTCTACTTTCCAAAGGTGTCATAATCCTAGAATCTAGTTACACCCAGGGGCACCTCATTAAAAGAATAATATATGCAAAAGAGCTTTGAGACTCCCTTTCTATGTGAATGCAAGAAATTATCTATATTGTGCCAAATATTTATGGATGTATGAAAACATTCTTGACTGAATTTCCCACTCTCCTTCTAAATATAACTGTCATGTACTTTCAAATACTGAGTAATCATCAGGAACAAGCCAAAGTTTAAAAGAGTATTTGAGGCATTTTCTGATTTTCCTTTTCATAGTATATACTTAATATGGTTAGTGCTGGGCTCAAAGACAGATTTTTTTTTTTCTGAAAGCTAATTGTAAGACATTTGTTTGGAACTCAAAACATACTTCCCTCTGGAACAATGGCATCTACTTTCCTGGGTGAACCACAAAATGTAAAGTGTCTGGAACTGTAAGAAATTACCTTTTTTCTATTATAAAATACACTTAGAGACATTATGTATATCGACATATTTTTAAATAGATTATCCATCTCCTTTCACAATCCAATTCATGTGGCTACTTAAAATATAAAAAAGACCCCAACCAAGGGAACAGAAACTGTCAGAAAGGATGAAGAGACCAAGGGTTTCAGGCATCCTCGAACTACGGCCTGTGGGCCACATGCAGCCTGCCTAGGACATTTATCCCGCCTGCTGGGTGTTTTTGCCGCTGCTGCCTGTCCTGCTTAGCAGCCGACTCGTCCCGGGGCCCGCAGTCCAGCCCTCCAACGGTCTGAGAGACAGTGAACTGTCCCCCTGTTTAAAAAGTTTGAGGACCCCTGGGAGGGTGGGTTTAAGGAGAAAGATTGGACGTTTCCCCCTTTCCTTCCCAAGTTCAAGTTTTCTGGTTTTCCCAGTCAGTCCCTCACAATCACCTTGCAAACCCAAGCTGAGGCAGGTGGGGGCGGTGGGACGAGCAGTAGTGAAAACTTTCCTGCTTTTCTCTTCCTCTTTCCTTCTCTCTTCCAGTTCTTCCTCTCATCTCCATCTTTGACCCTCTGTATTCTCCTCCCTTCTCTCCCGCCCATTCTCTCAAATGCCTTTTCTATTCTTCCCTGAGCTGCACGAGCCTGTGTTCAGGGTAGGGGCCCTCTGGCCCTCCTTCCAACCTCTTTGTCAAGCTGCCACGTGCTGTGGCAACCCCTCAAGGCCCTGTCTCTGCACTCCCAGGTGGTAGGCAGCTCCCCCTTACTTCCCCATGATATGGTGGATGCCAAGGGACATTTAATGAGATTGCGATTTAAAGGACATTAGAAGGTGTGACACCGAGAACAAGTTGAAACTACTGCCAGGGTCTCGCAGGCCTCCTTTAGGGCCCCTCAATTCGTACCTCTAGCTTGGCATTTTTCATTACTTTCTTCCATTTCTCCCACCAGACTACAAGCATATTGAGGGCAGACACCGAGTCTTTGATCTAGTGCTACAGAATTAAATCCACTCCGTTACCAGTTTGGGGCACAGTGACAAAGAGAGAGAGGCCCTGCTGGACAAGATGAGAAGTGACCAGGAGGGATGAGGGGTGAGGATCAGAAGCACACATGAGAGACATGTGTCCCTCTGGGTGGCACAGGGTCTGCATTAGCATGTAGGAAAGGGATCCCCCGGGAGGAGCCAGACTGTCCGCTGACACAGGAGATGGACACTTTGACAGCAGCCCCATGAGGGCACAGGCAGGGAGCTCGGGCTAAACTGGGCACAGCTAAGCCAGGAACTTCCCGTACTCCTGCTTAAAGGCGTCACAACATAAACAAAAGTAAATACTAAAAACCAGTGTCACAGCTCTAGTGCTTTAGCCTTATAAGTTCCATGAGTGCTAAATACAATTTGCTTAAAAAAAAATCTTTGCAATGCAATTTCTTTGTGAGGGAAATTTTATATAGCATTTGGACAATTCAAATGCATCTCATATTTAACATTATAATATATTATAAACATACATATAATGTACATTTTCAAATAGGTCCTGATGAATGGTGATTAACAGAGAATATGAGTTAAGACTGCCTTTTACAGTCAGAGGGCCTCCTTTAATCTATAATGCTTTTCCTCTTAGTCAAAGCTAGTCCTTAAAAATAACACTTTTGGCAAGAACAAGAAAATTAACCTCAGATTCCTGATAACGTGAACACTTGCCTAAAACTTTCTCCATCAGGAATTGGAGGTGACTAAGCTTGAACTAGGTCAAGCCACAAAGGGAAATTAGTTAGGGAAACATTAATTTACTAATTCTGAAGTGCTATTTTTTTTTTAATATCCAAACCTGCTGACTCACAGAAAAAACCAAAATCAATCAAAGCCTACATAAATATATAATTTAATATGGTTTCTCAAAACAGAAATAGAAAGTGTTCCATTTCATGCTTTAGTACAATAAATATTTAATAAGTACAACAAATAAAACAATGTTTGTTCTTGCTTTTGGTGACAAGGAAGGCAGAAAATAAGGAACAGTAAGAAAGGCATAGGATTGGAAATAAAATAAGAGAGAAAAAAACAAAGACAGATAGCCACAGGGAACTCGGCCCAAAAGTGGAAGGGTAGAGGAAGACCGAAGCAGAGTCTAGAAAGGTGGAAGGATTAAGTTTGGCAGTTGACTAGAGAAAGACGTCAAAAAGAACGCAGAGGCTCGGTGCCTGTAGCTCAAGCGGCTAGGGCACCAGCCACATACACCAGAGCTGGCGGGTTCGAATCCAGCCCGGGCCTGCCAAAACAACAATGACAACTACAACCAAAAAATAGCGGGGCGTTGTGGTGGGTGCCTGTAGTCCCAGCTACTTGGGAGGTTGAGGCAAGAGAATCACTTAGGCCCAGGAGTTGGAGGTTGCTGTGAGCTGTGACACCAGGACACTCTACCCAGGGCAACATAGTGAGACTCTCTCTCAAAAGAAAAAAGGTTGTCTCATTCTAAAAGGGAGGAGGAATAAGTTAGTTACATACATTATCTTGAAATTATGTACATGATGTAGTGTGTCTAGATGGTTCTCTGGGGAATGGTCCCAGGACAGACACCTTAAGGAAGTGAAGAAGACAGATGCAGCAGAAAACAAAAGGGCAAGAGCTCTGCTGGTCCCAAGGTTAAAGGCTTCCAGCACTGTCCCCTAACCAGGTAAGCTGGATTGCGCTATATATCCTTGGAATAAGCAATCATTGGCCATAGGACGCTCTACAGCACAGGGAACAGTTCCCTGTGGTTGAGACCTTTGCCCTACTGGGGACAGAGCCGTGAGCCATCTGCAGGCAATATTCCCAGCACCTGAGGTATGAGTGTGTAGGTCCTGAGAGGCTATCTGAGCCGAGTACTGCAGTATCCACTACAGTCCACTTTGCGCTACTCATACCCTGTGCCTTCATCCCCAGGATTCTGATAGGTCTTGTTTCTTCAGGAACTTACCAGAAAATGTCACTGGGAAGAACTACAGCCTCTACTGCTGCCTCTGAGCAGGAGGCTGTAACTGACACTCAACTTTCCCCCATTTTAGACGACCTTTAAACTCACCTATGCTAGCCTAGCTGTTTTGTCTAGTACGGTGAACCCAAACCTCACTCTTGTCAGATCTGATCCTCTTGTTACCATGATCCTGCAGCTTCTGTACTTGTCGATTTACCATTGAAACCAGGCAACTGAGAACTGAGAGATGTTCCCGTGGATTGCCTGAGCACCAAGCACATTCCTCCCTTCCCCCACTGTGTAGAAACTCAATCTCCTCCTGATGAGGAGGGGCAATGACACTGCCACCTGCACCTCCAATGGAGAGGGGATTTTGACAGAAACTATCATAACACTCCTAAGCCAATGGAGTTTTAAGAAACTGCCTTTAAGATGCTATAACGTGGCAGCACCTGTGGCTCAGTGGGTAGGGTGCTGACCACATACACCGAGGCTGGCGGGTTTGAACCCGGCCTGAGCCAGATAAAACAACAATGACAAGTGCAACTAAAAAAATAGCCAGGTGTTGTAGTGGGTGCCTGTAGTCCTAGCTACTTGGGAGGCTGAGGCAGGAGAATTGCTTAAGCCCAAGAGTTGGAGGTTGCTGTGAGCTGTGATGCTACCGCACTCTACTGAGGGTGACAAAATGAAGCTCTGTCTCAAAAAAAAAAATGCTATAATGTGTAACTAATTTATTCCTGAAAATATTCAGAGTGGAAAAGAAGTAATGTAGTGAAATATCTCTGAGCTGCCCTGTCCTGACAACCCAAGCCCTTTACATCAAAAAACCAAATACCAGGGCAGTGCCTATAGCTCAAAGGAGTAGGGCACCAGCCCCCTATGCCAGAGGTGGTGGGTTCAAACCCAGCCCCGGCCAAAAACTGCAAAAAAAAAAAAAAAAAAAATTTAAAAGAAACCAAACACTTAATACTTAATTTATCCTGAATCTTTGTCTAGGTACTATCTATCTCTTTCTTTTCTTTCACATCCAAAATCCATCTTAATGGCTTCTCTTTATAGTATTTGATGATCCTGTTTTCCTTAAAACGGTCACCTCTACTCTTGGCTCTGTTGACACCATGGTCTTCTGGTTCTACATCTCTTGCTGAGTTCACATCCTATTGTGAACGTGTATGCTGTCCAGGATTCCGTCCTACGTTCTCTGCTTTTCTCACTCCTGCACACTCTTTCAAAGTGATCTCCTTTCCCTCATTGGAATTGTCCTAGCTACAGAGAGTGCAGAGATAAGAGACACTGATTTGTCCCTTAGGGTACCCAAACTCTGCTGGGGGAGACACAATATTAAGAGAAGGTTATTATAACACAGAGGATCAAGTGGCACAAGAAGGTCGGATTGGAAAGGGGTTTACGTAATTGATGAGGAGATTATATTTATTTATTTATTTTGAGAGAGAATTTTACTATGTCACTCCCAGTAGAGTGCTGTGGCATCACAGCTCACAGCAACCTCGAACTCTCAGGCTTAAGGGATTCTCTTGCCTCAGCCTCCCAAGTAGTTGGGACTGCAGGTGCCTGCCACAATGCCTAACAATTTTTTGTTGCAGTTGTCACTGTTGCTTAGACGGCCCAAGCCAGGTTTGAACCTGCCAGCCTCGGCATATGTGGCTGGCACTGTAACCAATGTGCTACGGGCATCAAACTTTTTTGGTTTGTTTCGTTTTTTTTTGAGACAGAGTCTCAAGCTGTTGTCCTGGGTAGAGTGCTGTGGCATCATAGCTTACAGCAACCTCCAACTCTTGGGTTCAAATGATCCTCTTGCCTCAGTTTTTCTATTTTTAGTAGAGACTGGGTCTCGCTTTTGCTCAGGCTGGTCTCAAACCTGTGAGGCAAGTAATCCACCTGCCTTGTCCTCAAAGATTTCACACAATGAAGGGACATAATTCGATTTGCATTTTAGAAAGACCATCCTGGGAATCATGTGGAGAAAAGATCAGAGGGCGATCTCTCAAGATTGGAGAGAGAAAATCGTTAGGAAATTCTTGTAGCCAACCCATTTATGATTAAGGTCGGAACTAGGGCAATGGCAGAGAGATAGAGAAAAAGGAAAGGATTAGATAGATCTGAATGAGGTCAGTTTGATGGGATTTTTTAGCATTTGGGTGTGAGAGGTTTAAGGAGGACCCTGAGTTTCTAATTTGGTTAACAGGTTAAAATGGGTTACTTTGACCGGGATAAGGACACAGGAGGAGAAACAAGTTTGAGGGGAAAAAGGATGAGTTCAGTTTTGAGTTTAAAGTAGGATTCATTGTAGAATGTTTAGTTAGCAGCATCCCTGGCCCCGGCCCAGATGCCAGTAGCACCCTACCCCCAGTTATGAAGATCAAAAATGGCTCCAGACATTACCAAATGTTCCCCAGGGGGCAGAATTGCTCCCAGTTGAGAATCACTGATGTAGATGGCAGTTGCTCCCATGGTTTCGGCTGCCACGCATATGCTAATGATACTATTATTTGCATCTCAGCCCACACCTTCTCCTGAGCACTAGACTCATGTACTAAACAGCTTACCAGACATTTCCAGATTGGCTGGACAGGATGAGGGCCAATTCAGTTCAGGGCGATATTTACATTCCATCTGTACAAATTCTATTCAGAATCCCATTCAAAGTGCCAATTCTTTAGACGCATACGTGGCACAAACTGTTATCAAATTCTTGTGTGTATAGAGAAGTTTCTTGCAACAAAAAGGAAAATGAGAAAGGGAAAAGTATTATTTTATTTTTACTTTGGAGTCTTCTTTTTTCCCTAGAGTAATGACTTCTTAGTAGCTAAAGAGGCACATCTTTTAGGACCTTAGGGAAATCTATGAATTCAGAAATAGACCAACATTGGTCAGATAACAAGTTGTCCTAAATTCACGGATTTAAATGTGTCAAGGAGAATTCAATCTCTCTGTGTGGGAATAGAGCTTCTGTTTTTCCCTTTGTTCTATTTTCCCCAATAATAAAATGAACATATGTTTATAGTAGAAATATTTTGAAACATAAAAAGGATAAAGGAAAATTCATAACTATTCATGAACTGATCCCTTAAATTCCTCAAATGTAATCTATATTTTTATATTCTTATCTGCATTAAAAATTAGAATCACGGCTCGGCGCCTAAAGCTCAACCGGCTAAGGCGCTAGCCACGTACACCTAAGGTGGTGGGTTCGAATCCCCAGCCCGGACCCGCCAAACAACAATGACGGCTGTAACCA
>NW_003852438.1:50473-62879 GCF_000181295.1 Otolemur garnettii | reverse complement strand
AAAAAAAAAAAAAAAAAAAATTAGAATCACGTTGATAGGCAGTTTTATCTCCTAGCCTTTTACAAATGATATGAATTTTATGACTGCATAAATTAGAACTATAATTTAGTTAGCCATTTCTATTGAACATTGAACAATTTTTAATATTTCAATATTATAAATAATGCTGCACAAAACATCCTTATACCAAGTGTTTGATAACATCTCCCTTTATTTTCTTCAGCTAGAGTCCTGGAGGGGTATAAAATGTTTCTAGGTCCTTGAAACATGTAGTTTATATTACATCCCAGAATAACACACCCACCAAGAATGATTCACTAACCCCATTCTTTTTGTTTTCAGACCAAGTCTCACTTTGTCAGCCTTGCTAGAGTGCCGTGGTGTCATAGCTCACATCAACCTCAAACTCCTGGGCTCAAATAATTCTCTGGGAGTCCCAGCCTCCCTAGTAGCTGGGACTACAGGCGCCTGCCACAATGTCCAGCTATTTTGAGATACAGGGGTGGGAAGGATGGAGTGTCTCACACTTGCTCAGGCTGGTCTTGAACCTGTGAGCTCAAGCAATCCACCTGCCTCTGCCTCCCAGAGTGCTAAGATTAGAGGCGTGAGCCACCACTCCCAGCACTAACTCCATTCTTATCTTCATTATCAAGGCTTTTGTTTTTTAAAAATCATTGTTTGTCTAATGTACATAAATATTTTCACACCTTAAGTTGAGCAATAAGATTTGTGCTATTAGGCATTTTTTAAGGGGTGCAGTGTCTATTGTTTCAGCAGGAAAGGAAAGCATGAAAGTGATTTGCTGCTCAGGGAAGCCCAGGTCAGATTACCATGGGGAAGGCTATGAGGTGGAGTCCCATCCCCCCCATCCTACGTGCTCATTTGCCTCCTATAAACTCTTTTGCCTTAGGAATGTCCAGCTTCTTTGTGATTTTTCTCCTTCCTGTTATACTTTGCTATCAAAAGAAGATTTAGCCCGGTGGTGCCTGTGGCTCAAAGAAGTAGGACGCCGGCCCCATATACCAGAAGTGGCAGGCTCAAACCCAGATTTGGCTGGGTGGGGTGGCTCATGCCAGTAATCCTAGCACTCTGGGAGAACGAGGCGGGTGGATTGCTGAGTTCACAGGTTTGAGACCAGCCTGAGCAAGAATGAAACTTCATCTCTAAAAACAGCTGGGCAGCTCAACTCTTGTAGCACAGTGGTTACAGTGTCAGCCACATACACCAAGGCTGGCGGGTTAGAACTTGGCCCGGGCCATGCTAAACAACAATGACAACTGCAACAAAAAAATAGCCAGGCATTGTGGTGGGTGCCTGTGGTCCCAGCTACTTGAGAGGCTGAGGCAAGAGAATCCCTTAAGCCTGAGTGTTTGAGGTTGCTGTGAGCTGTGATGCCACAGCACCCTACCCAGAGCAACAGCTTGAGACTCTGTCTCAAAGAAAAAATAAATAAATAAATAAATAAATAAATCAACCAAATATAAAAATAGCTGAGTGCTGTGGCAGGCACCTGTAGTTCCAGCTACTCAGGAGGCTGAAGCAAGACAATTACTTGAGCCCAAGAGTTGGAGGTTGCTGTGAGCTATGATGTCACAGCACTCTACCAAGGGTGACAAAGTAAGATTATGTCTCAAAAAAAAAAAAATTAGAAAGGATTTAATATATACTGGCGAAGCTAAATTCTTTTTTTTTTTTTTTTTTTAGAGATAGAGTCTCACTTGATCACCTAGGTAGAGTGCCATGGCATCACAGCTCGTTGCAACCTCCAGCTCTTGGACTCAGGCGATTCTCTTGCTTCAGCCTCTCAAGTACCTGGGACTACAGGCGTCTGCTACAACGCTTGGCTATTTTTTTGTTGCAGTTTGGCCAGGGCTGGGTTTGAACCTGCCACCCTTGGTATGTGGGCCCAGCAGCCTACTCACTGAGCCACAGGTGACACCCAGGAAGCTAAAGTCTTTAACTGTTGATGGCCATTTACATTTTTGCTTTGTTGGTTTTATTTACAAACACAGTGATAAGTTTCTTCTACCAGGAAGGGTCCTATACATCTCTGAAGGTTGAGAGAAGACCCTGTCCCGAAGGACTTCACGAGCTGGTCCTGAGAGAGTGCGATTAATGCCTGTGTGTTATCTGTTTCTGAAACTCGAACTTCAGAACAAAGGGGAGGAATAAGAAGCCCGTGTCAGGGTGTCCGGCGAACTTGTATTTAAGAGCTGCAAGGCTGTTTTGCTGATTAGTTTGTTGGCACTGTGGTTTTGATCGTGGTGGTGTAATACTTTCTTCTCTAATACCTCCTCTCCTTTCCCCTCCTTCCTCTTTCAAGTTACAGAGATTCCCTGGCTTGTTTGAGCCTGCCTTTGTTACAACAAGCATGTGTTATTTTTGTGATTTAAAATAAGACCAAAGGAAATACAAGTTTTTCTCTTACCTCACCGTCACTGCTCTGTGGTAACCACGTTAAAAGACTGGTATGTGGCCTTCCACACCTTTCCTCACACTTACGAAACATGTACCAACATAAGCACTCAACGGAGACGGCATTTCTTTTCCGTTTGCTATTCTTCCTATTCTACACCTATTCCTACGATCACTCTGAGGCCATGAGGCTGCAGCTTGCTTTGTTAACTTAACACTACATCATGTACATAATTTCAAGATAATGTATGTAACTAACTTATTCCTCCTCCTTTTAGAATGAGACAACCTTTTTTCTTTTGAGACAGAGTCTCACTATGTTGCCCTGGGTAGAGTGTCCTGGTGTCACAGCTCACAGCAACCTCCAAGTCTCGGGCTTAAGGGATTCTCTTGCCTCAGCCTCCCAAGTACCTGGGACTACAGGTGCCCGCCACAACGCCCAGCTTTTTATGTTTTTCAGTTGTCATTGTTGTTTAGCAGGCCCCAGCCAGGCTCGAACCCACCCGCCTTAGTGTATGTGGCTGGTGCCCTAACTACTGCGCTATGGGCGATGAGCCAAGAATGAAACAACTTTTAACGAAATAAGGTAATGAGTGTACATGACCCAAAGTTAAGCAGTGCAAAGGTACATGGTGAAATATTTGTTTGCCTCCCAACCTGAGCCCTCTATACCCTCCTAGGAGCAACTATCTATTTATAATAACAGAATGTTAAGGAGTTTTTCCTCTCTTCCTAGAATTGGAAAGCAGGGCCCAGAGCTGAGGACAAAGAGGCACAATAACTCCATATTGTGAAGCATCCTGGCAGATGGGACTCGACACCTTCCCCAGTTTACTAGAGGGGGCGGGATTACCTTACTGCCACTAGCAGGCACCCCATATAACCCCATAGCATATGAGAAGGAGAGCCAGGGAGGGGAGAGAAAACGTCTCCAATATTGTACGTCTTAAAAGGAGAGAAAAGGCAATTTTCTCATGCACTCTGCTCCTCTCATCCCCAAAGCCAAAAGAAGGGGCAAGGCCCCTAGTGAAGCACAGGACTTGGGGCCACAATAGCACGGCCATTTCCTCACAACCTACCCACAGAGGTTGCTGGAGTTTCTGTTTCAGGCCGCTTTGTTCATGACCTTTCTAGAGTCCATAGGGCAGCCTGTTTGTGCCTAGAGATGGGGGTCTGATTTCTGAGCTCACTTGGGCTTAGAGAACTGGGGGGGGGGTCCCTGTACAGCCCTGAGCGGGGGAATCCTGTATCGCTTCCTGTACCCAGGCTCTGGGGCAACAGCTCTCAACTGGAGTAGTTTCATCTTTTAGGATATGGCTTGGAAATTTATGTTTTTTGGAGTTGTAACAATGACAGGGAGCCAGTCTTAGTGTTTAATACTCAGGGACCAGGGATGCTGGACAACCCACCGTGCACAAGTGGCACAAGACCTGCCCCACATCATTACTTGGTGGTCTCCTCAGTCAGGTAAATACTCCAAAGATAATGCCGGGAAGCTAACTTGGAATCCTCATGATCACTAGTTCTCTGAGCTAAATGTTGTTATCCCGGCCCGGTGCCTGTGGCTCAAGTGGCTAAGGCGCCAGCCACATGCACCTAAGGTGGTGGGTTTGAATCCAGCCCGGGCCCACCAAACAACGATGGCTGCAACCAAAAAAATAGCCAGGCATTGTGGCGGGTGCCTGTGGTCCCAGCTACTGGGGAGGCAGAGTCAGGAGACTCACTTGACCCCAGGAGTTGGAGGTTGCTGTGAGCTGTGATGCCACAGCACTCTACCCAGGGGGACAGCTTGAGGCACTGTCTCAAATAAATAAATAAATATTGTTATCCCCATTTTACTGATGAGGAAACTAAAGCTTTTACAAAGACTAAACTAACCTTCCTGGGTTACCCTTCTTCCTCTACTTCTGGTGTTCCACTCCCATTTTGAACTTCAAATATTTTTGGTTCTCTTTTATTTAGTCATCTTTTCTCAAAGTAGCTCTTCTTTCCTGGTTACTGTTATCTTCAAAATCTGATTTCCTTTGGATTATCCCCTTTCAGTTGGCTTTGGATTGTCTTTATCTTTTTGATTTTACAGATAGTTGCTTGATCATTCTTCTGCCAGGGCTCTGGAATTTAACCTTTTCTTTGCAGAAGTCAAGTCCCTCACTACTTCACAGGACTATATGGAAAGTATTTATCCCCTCCAAGCTTAGGCTTTCTTCTTTGTAAAACAGAAATAACATTTATCGATACTTATTAAAACCCAGAAGTTAAAAGTGACCCAGGAGGCCAGTATGGAAAATAGAATTTTTTTTTAAATTGCAGTTTTATTTAATTTTTAAAATTGATAAATAATAATTGCTGATATTCATGATGTGCATAGTGATGTTTTGCATATAATCTCTGGTGATCAGATCAGGGTAATTAGTATGTCTACCATGTCAAACATTTATCATTTCTCTGTGTTGGGAACATTCAGTATCCTTCTAGCTATATGACGCTATATGCTATTGTTAACCACAGTCATCCCACCGTACTATAGAATACTATACTCTTTTTTGTTTTTGTTGTTTTAGAGACAGAGTCTCACTTTATTGTCCTTGGTAGAGTACTCTGGTGTCACAGCTTACAGCAACCTCCAACTCCTGGGCTTAGGCGATTCTCTTGCCTCAGCCTCCGGAGGACCTGGGACTACATGCACCTGCCACAATGCCCGGCTAAGAATACTATACTCTTATCTAGCTCTCTCTATCCTTCCCTTCCCTTTATCCTTCCCAGGGTCTAGAATCCCCTGTTCTACTTTTTACTTGTATAAGATCAACTTTTTTAGCTTCCACACATGAATGAGAACATGGTGATACTGGAATTTCTTCTTGAATAGGTCCTTGGTCTCAGGGATTCGAACCCACGGATCATAGATCAGTGGTAAGACAGGATTATTATTAGACAGAAAGGAATACAGAAGCAATAAAAAAGGCACCTGAGCTTCTGGCAAAGGGGAAGACTCAAATTGGAAACCTCTCACATGTCCTTTGTTTAGGGGTATATATCGTCTGGAGAATTACATCTTGGCTAGGATTTGGTAGGTGGAAAAATATCCTTTCAAAGTTGAATGCAGTCCCTGCCCTGGGGCAGTTTTTGTCTCCGGGAAGGGATTAGGATGTGTGCTCCCTACTCAAGGTGGAACCACCCAAAAAAACTTCTTAGGCTGCTTTGTTCATGATCTTGTTAGAGCCCAGAGGGTGTGTCCTGGAAAAGGTAGCCTGTTTGTGCCTGGAAATGGGGGTCTGATTTCTGAGCTCACCTGGGCCTACAGAATGGGGGAATCCCTGTCCAGCCCTGAGTGGTGGAATCCTGTATCAATATGACAATCTCCAAAGCACAGTTTAAAGACTACTGATCAACAGCAAACTCAAAATTCGAAATATAATACAGCCTAAATAGATCCTAAGCTCCATGAAGGCAGGAAATTGACTTATTTTGTATTATCTGCCAGTGAATAGCGTAGTACGTAGCATATAACATTGTAAGGAATGATTTCCTTAAATTCAATCATATGTTGTCTAAGAATCTTTTTCTTTGTTACTTTGTGTACCAATACACATTGTCCCTTGCTCATATCTAGTAGATAAGCTCCTAGAGGCTCTTGCCTTTTATTCTGACTAAAGATTTAGTAAAATGCTCATCACCAAAGTAATCTTCCTTTGTGAATAATCACAGTGCATGAGTCCAAAGAATTGTGAACTAACATAAAGTCTTATGGCTTCCCCTCAGCAGCTGACTCACTAGACTCCCTCTTAGCCAAGTGGATCCCTAAAACTTAGCTGCTAGCCATGAGAAAGGAGATCAGACACGCTCATCACTGTCCCTGAGATGTCCTTGGTGACTCACTGACAGGCCTAAGGCTATGCAAGACATACCTGCAGGTCCTCAATATAGGTAACAAGCCACTTGAGTCTGTCTGGTACTTTGTCTCTGATTAACAGACCCTTTATTTTAAGCATTCCTTTTCACAGACTCGGGTATTGCAGAAAGAGCCTAAGTCTTTCAGCCAATTGTCAGCTAAAGAATCTTTAAACCCACGTGTAACCTATAAACTCCCACTTCCAGATGTCCCCCCTTTTCAATGTGTTTTCCATGTATTGATTTATGACCTAACCTATAATTCCTGTGTCCCTAAAATGTATAAAACCAAACTGTAACCCCACCATTCCAAGTTCACTTGCTCAAGGCCTCTTCACCATGGCTCTGCATCATGGTGCTCTAATTTGGCTCTGAATAAACCTGGCTCTGTGCCTATTGCACAGTGGTTACAGCGTCAGCCACTTGCATCAAAGAGGGCTCGAGGCTGGCCCAGGCCAGCTAAACAACATTGACAACTACAACCAAAAAATAGCCAGGCTTTGTGGCGGGCACCTTAAGTCCCAGCTACTTGGGAGGCTGGGGGAAGAGAATAGCTTAAACCCAAGAGTTTGAGGTTGCTGTGAGCTGTGACACCATGCACTCTACTGAGGGCGACATAGTAAGACTCTGTCTCAAAAAAAAAAAAAAAAGGAAGAAAGAAAAAAAGAAAAGAAAAAGAATAAACTTCATTAATTTATTTTCACAGAGTATGGCTTCTTTTTTGTCGACAGAATGATTTATTTCCAATGGTACAGTAATTTAAAAAAATAGATGCTGTATACAATTTGATCATAACACAAATAATTCGTGATGGCAATTTTAGATAATCATTTACAGTTGAATTTTAGGGTCACTTGTATAATTGAGAAAAGGCTATAAAGGGGTAGAGGGTGTGGAGAATTAGTAATTTAGAATAAGAGTTAAGAGTCGCCTGTGTTCCCAGATGTAGGTTTACATTTTAATATCAGACGTACTTGCTAATTTTTCTATCACTCCAGTGATGGTCAGTGTGTTTAGTATGAAGTTGAGAGAGGATACCCGAGAAGGGTGAGGTCTAGGAGAACAAGTCTTCTCAAGGAGACCACAGGATACACCTGCGGGGTCCTCTCCATGGTGACTCAGCTCTCGGGAATTTGTAAACTTAACTTCCTGGAACTTGGAAATTTCCAAGTTCTGTGAAATCCTGTAGTTCTGTAAGAGTTGGAATAGCCTCTCCTGCTTGATTCAAACTGGCCAATGAGAAGGGTACCTGTGGGGTGGAACTTTTTGACTGTCAATAAAAGGAGAAAGACCAATGGGGAGTTCGGCGATTTGGAATTCTATGCGGTAAGCTCTCAGCTGGTAAATAAAGCCCTTCCTCTTATAAACATGGCCTTTGGGTGCTCTTTCTCTCTGTTGGGCCTTGTCTTCCTGCAACAAAGTCATATTAAATATGAGGAAATAAATGCTTTCTTTTCCTCCTCTTACCTCCCACTCTCAACTACAAATATGAATGGCCATTACTACTACTTGGTTTCAGAAAAAGACTTCTCCATAGCACACTGCATACATCCATGTCTGTTTCCTCTTTGCCACTTATTTTGATTCTGTTTTGCAAAAGCCTAACCACTTCCTATATCTTCTCTGACCTCCATTTACCATATTGTCTTTTGAAAATTATCACCATTTGGGCTGGGCTTAATGGCTTGCGCCTATAATCTTAGCACTCTGGGAGGCCAAGGTGGGAGGATCCTTTGAGTTCAGGAGGTCTAGACCAGCAGTTCTCAACCTGTGGGTTGCGATCCCTTTTTTCCATTTGTTACACTGCGGCAATTACGAAGGTTGAGAACCACTGTTCCAGACTAACTTTCCTGTCTCTACTAAAAATGGAAAAATTAGCTGGGAATTGTAACAGGCACCTATAGTTTCAGCTACCGGGAAGGCTGAGGCTGGAGTACCTAGGAGTTTGAGGTTGCTGTGAGCTAGGCTGATACTTAGGCATGCTAGCCTAGGCAACAGAGCTAAAACTCTGTCTCAAAAAAAAAAAACAACCCACAGAGAAAATAACCACCAATTAGTACTGATTAGTCACCTACTCTATCAAGCATTGTCTTTGACATTTGGGTCTATAGTCTTAAAAAGCTAATGACAAAAACTTAGTAAATGACAAAAATGGATAGAAATGACTAATAACCATCTTACATCCATTAGGAAAAGCTGCTATCCAAGAAAAAAAAAACAGAAAATAACAATGTTGGTGAGAATGTGGCAAAATTAGAACCCTTGCACACTGATGGTAAAAATGTAAAATAGTACAGCAGCTATGGAAAGCAATGAGGTGGATTCCGAACGTCGTTAAAAATAGGATTACCATATGATACAGCAATTCCACCTCTATGTATGTACTCAAATGAACTACAACCAGGAAATAAAAGAGGTATTTGCACACCCTTGTTCATAGGAGCACTATCCACAACAGCCAAAAGATGGAAGTAAGCCAAGTGTCCGATCCAGGAACTGATACAAAAAAATGGTAATTTTTTTGGTTGTTGTTTTTGTTTGTTTGTTGAGACAGAGTCTCACTTTGTCACCCTTGGTAGACTGCCGTGGTGTCACAGCTCACAGCAACCTTAAACTCTTGGGCTTAAGCGATTCTCTTGCCTCAGCCTCCCAAGTAGCTGGGACTACAGGTGCCCACCACAAGGCCTGGCTATTTTTTTTAGAGAGGGGGGTCTTGCTCTTTGCTCAAGCTGGTCTCGAACCTCTGAGCTCAGGCAATATCCATCCATCTCGGCCTCTCAGAGTGCTAGTATTACAGGTTTGAGTCACTGCTCCCGGCCAAACAAATGGTAATATTATTCATCCTTAAGAAGGATGAAAATTCTGACAGGTGCTACACTGTGGATGAACCTTGAGGACATTATGCTAAGTGAAATAAGCCAGGCACAAAAGGACAAATACTAAATGATTCAACTTGTATGATGTGATGATTAATTTTTCGTGTCAAATTGACTGGGCCATGAAGCTCACAGATATATGGTTAAACATTTCTGTGGGCACATGAGGGTGGTTTTTGATGAAATTAACATTTGAATCATGGACTGAGTGGAACAGAGTGCTGTCCCTAATGTGAGTGGCACTCATCTACCCAGCTGAAGGCCTGATTAGAACAAAAAGGCTGATCTTCTCTTGAGTAAGAGGGAGCTCCTCTTCCCTGACTGTTGGAGCTGGATCATCACTTTTTCCTGCCCGCAGACTCAAACTGTGTTTAGAACCTGCTGGCTCTCAGATTGGAGCTTTCCCCCTTGGCTCTCTTGGGTCTTTAGCTTGTCAACTGCAAATCTTAGAATTTCATAGTCTTCGTAATTGTATGAGTCAATATTTTATAATAAATCGAAATCAATATCTCTGTCTCTCCCTCTCTCTCTCTTTTTTTTTTTTTGAGACGGAGTCTCACTATGTCGCCCTGGGTAGAGTGCTGTGACATCACAGCTCACAGCAACCTCAAGGTCTTGAGGTTAAATGATTCTCTTGCCTCAGCCTCCCAAGTAGCTGGGATTACAGGTACCCACCACAATGCTCAGCTATTTTTTGGTTGCAGTTGTCATTGTTGTTTTCTGTCTCTTCCTTAAAGCATGTTCTATCAGTTCTGCTTCATTAGAGAACCCTGACTAATACATGTAAGTCACCTACAAATTTGTACAGACAAAATGTTGACTGGTGGTTGGCAGGGACTGGGAATTAGGGGGAATTATTATTTAATGGTACAGAGTTTCTGTTTTATAAGATGGAAAGAGTTTCTGTGGATTGATGGTGGTGATGGTGGCACAAAGATGTGCAAGTACCTAACGCCACTAAAGTGTATATGCACTTGAAAATGATTAAGGAAGTAAATTTTGTATGTATTATTCACAATTTTTAAACATTTTTTATAGATTTTGGGGGTACAAGTGGAGTTTTATTACATGTACATAGTGCATAGTAGTGAAGTGTGGGCTTTTAGTGTAGCCATCATCCAAATAGTGGAGTACTGCACACAATTATTTAAAAAAATTTTAAAGTTGGTCGGCGTCTGTGGCTCAGTGAGTAGGATGCTGGCCCCATATACCGAGGGTGGTGGGTTCAAACCCGGCCCTGGCCAAATTGCAGCAAAACATAGCCGGGCATTGTGGCGGGCACCTGTAGTTCCAGCTACTTGGGAGGCTGAGGCAAGAGAATCACCTAAGCCCAAGAGCTGGAGGTTGCTGTGAGCTGTGACACTATGGCACTCTACCAAGGGTGACATAGTGAGACTCTGTCTCAAAAAAAAATTTTTTTTTAAATTTTTTTTTGCAGTTTTGGGCTGGGGCCGGGTTTGAACCTGCCACCTCCGGCATATGGGGCAGGCGCTCTACTCCTTTGAGCCAAAATAAATAAATAAATAAATAAATAAAGAAAATAAAGTTAAAAACAACTAATGGTTTTATCTATGACATTAAATATACCAAAGTTAGCTGTGATGACAACCAGTATATCTGTGTAACTGTCCTTGCATTATTCACCAGCCTCATTATCCATAGTTTGCATTATGGAGGCTGATACTAGTGAGGGTAAAGGCAGTCAGTCAACAGGTTTGCCAATTTCTTGAGACTCATTAAGGATGTAGAAAAAAGGCTAGGCACAAAGGCTCACACCTATAATTCCAGCATTTTAGGTGGCTGAGGTGGGAAGAGCACTTTAGTCTGGGAGTTGAAGACTAGCTTGAAAAACATAGCAAGACCCTGTTCTACAAACAGTTAAAGAAAAATCAGCCAGGCATGGTGGCACACACCTATAGTCTCAGGTACTTGGGAGCCTGAGGCAGGAGGATAGCTTAAGCCTAGAAGTTTGAGGTAGTGAGCTATGAACGCACGACTGCACTCTAGTCTAGGCAACAGGGTGGGACTCTATCTCAAAGAGCAAACCCAACCAAACAAAAAGAATGTAGGAAAAAAGAATATTATCTTTCATTCAAGCAATACTTAATGAATACTTACTCTTCCAGGCAATGTGCTAGGTACTTTGGATATAATGCCCAACCAGACCATCCTTCTGAAGATAAGGTTCCGGGGACGGGGAGAGAAAATCAAAGGTAAATACTAAGTAATTACAGATTGTGACAAGGGCAATGAAATACCCTACTTTGATGGAAGCATCAAAGGGAAGGCTAAAAAGGGAAGGCTTCTCTGAAAAGTGGCATTTTAAGCAGAAACCTAACACCAAGAAAGAATCAGTTATGGAAATATTGGGAGAAGAGCATTCCAGACAGAGGGAACAGCAAAGATAAAAGCACAATAATCCTTGAACTATTTAAGAAAGTAGTATTTACATGTAGTTGCATATTTAAGTGGTGCAGAATGAAGGGAATTTCCATTAGCTTACTGAGTGATGAGCTAACAATGCTTTTGTCTATAAAATAAAAGGCTAATACTAGATAACTAGATTCTTTTTAAGAACTATTTTGGGAGGCTCAATGCCTGTGGCTCAAGTGGCTAAGGTGCCAGCCACATACACCTGAGCTGGCGGGTTTGAATCCAGCCCGGTCTACCAAACAACAATGATGGCTGCAACCAAAAAATAGCTGGGCATTGTGGCGGCACCTGTAGTCCCAGCTACTTGGGAGGCGGAGGCAGGAGACTAGCTTGAGTCCGGGAGTTGGAGGTTGCTGAGAGCTGTAATGTTAAGGCACTCTACCCGGGGCGACAGCTTGAGGCTCTGTCTCAAAAAACGAACAAACAAACAAACAAACAAAAACTGTTTTGAGGATAAAATACATATAGAAAGAGGAAAAAAGTCCCTACAACAAATAGACTAATATTGAAAACTTAGGCATGAGTTGAGTTTTATCAATTATTGTAAACAAGTATGGATCGACAATTTTAAAGAAATCTTATAGGTAATCCTTTCTTTTAAAGGGTGAAAATCAGTCTCTAATTTAGCGTTTTGATATACTCATATGTGGTGAAAAGGCTTAATTATTGTGGTCCTCAGACCAAACCCAATATTAGAACCATTTTCTTTTTTGGTAGAGACAGTCTCACTTATTGCCCTGGGTAGAGTGCTGTGCATCACAGCTCACAGCAACCTCCAACTCCTGGGCTTAGGC
>NW_003852438.1:20071-49786 GCF_000181295.1 Otolemur garnettii | reverse complement strand
AAAAAAAAAAAAAAAAAAAAGAAGAGGAAATTTGGATGGTACAAAGCTAAGTCAAGCTTACTTGTATACATTAAGTCGATACTTATTTATCTATGGATATCAAAACGGGTATTTCAGACCTGGCTGATGCAGAGTGAGTTCAAAGCGTATTGCAACGATATGTTATTTCCCTTAATCTTATTCATTTGTTTTGCTTTTGTCTTGTCCCAGGCAAGCTCTTTCTGAGTTATAACCAAGATGGCCCTGGCAGTTCTGGACCTATGTGCGGATATGAGCTTCAGTAACTTTAGTAAAAAATTAGTAGAAAGAGTCCCTGTATCAAGACTATCCTTGATAAAGCTTCTTATCGTTGCTGCTGGGTAAAGCACTATGAATCCAAGTCATAGGTCCAACTTTTGTGGCTGAGGAGGTGGGGTTAGTTGATTGACAGCCTCAGCAGCTCTGGGAGCTGCAAGTGTTAGATTCCATGAGAAGAAGCAAACGGAGCATTCTGGTGGGCAAATATAACCGAATAATAGAGAGAAAAACCTAGAAATTGCTCCTTTGGAGGAAAAAGAACAGAAGAACAATGTGCCTTTTATAAACTTCTTCTTATATACCCATATATAATGGAAGATAACCATCATAGTAATTCAGACTTCTAGATACCCTTCAGACATGGATTTTTTTTTTTTTTTTGAGTCAGAGTCTCACTTAGTCATTCTGGGGTAGAATGCTATGGCTTCATAGTTCACAGTCACCTCAGACTCTTGGGCTCATCGATCCTCTTGCCTCAGCCTCCTGAGTAGCTGGGATTATGGGAACCCACCACAACTCCCTACTCATTTCTCTACTTTTAGTAGAGATGAGGTCTCGCTCTTTCTGTGGCTGGTCTTGAATTCCTGAGCTCAGCCAATCCATCTACCTCAGCCACCCAGAGTGCTAGGATTACAGGCATGAGCACCACACTTGGCTCAGACACTGAATTTACATTTAATACCCATTTTAAATCTTTTACATTATTGTGTTGCCTAATTTCTGCAGATTGGTCACTAACATTGTTTTTCTTTTTTTTTTTTTTTTTAGACCAAGTTTCATTATGTTGCCCTTGGTAGAGTAACATAGTGTCACAGCTCACAGCAACCTCAAACTTTTGGGCTCAAGCGATTTTCTTGTCTCAGCCTCCCCAGTAGCTGGGACTACAGGCACCTACCACAACACCTGGGTTTTTTCTTTTTTTGGTTGCAGTTGTCATTATTGTTTTAGCAGGCCTTGGCCAGGTTGGAACCTGCCAGCTTCGGTGCATGTGGCAGGCGCCCCACTCACTGAGCCACAGCCGAGCCCCTACGTGATGTTTTATGTACTTAACCTCTAGACACTTTGAATCACTCTCTGATTCTTAGTTCTGACAGGCCCTTTCAGCTCTGTGTATGTGATCTTCTGCCAGATTTGACTTGCCTTTTTCTCAGGCTGACAAACTCTCGCATATCCTTCAAGAACCATTTCAAACATCACTGGCTCTGCGAAGGTTCACTACCTCTCTCAGGTGTAGCACTCCACCCTAGAGTACCTTGAGCTGAAATATTTTGCACGTGTGTCCCACTGCATTGTCGTTCTTTATTTGTATGTTTGTCTCCTCTACTCGAAGCGCCCATTGCTTCCCAGTAGCTAACAGAGTACTACTTATCCAGCAGTGACTCACTAAATGTTGTTGAATGTATGAACCTGTGTTGATCTCCCTGTGGTCTTCACTCCAAATTCTCTTTATGTTTATAAAAGTCATTTTGCTAAACTGCTTTCGATTGTTTTTCCCTTCTCTCAGGTGCGTATCCAGTAAGATTAAACGGAGATGCCTAGATCAAAGTATTTCATTCTTTCTCCTGTAAAACGGAGGATAATAATAGTACCTCAGTCAAGCATTGTTGTGTGAAATGAAACAATTCATCAAAGTGCTCAGCACAATGCCTGGCACATAGCATGTGCTCACAGCAGGAAAAATATTTTATAAGTTTCCATCCTGAATGTATGTCATTTCCCCTGGCCGTCTCCTAGGGCTGCTGTGAGGATGAAATGACAACATACCGGTGAAACCATGCTGTCAATGCATCATGTAAATATTTACTACCTTTATTTTCACTACCTCCCCAGCTAGGCTAGAAACCTGTTTCAGCCTTTATTCTTCAACTGCAAGTCCTTCAGCCAGATGTACAAAAACTTCTTTACCTAGCCTCCTTTCTCTTTCACAGCCTCTTCCCTCTTTAACACTTTCTTCTCAGAACTTAGGGTCATGCACCTGGTAGCGGGGTCAATATGTGTTTAAAGACCGTGGCAGCTCTAGAATTAGCAAGGCCTTCAGCTGAAGGTGACGTCTTCTGCATTCTTTTTGTTTGATGTTTGTTTTGTATAACTTGATTCAAACTTTCTGCCTTTGTCAATTCACTCCTGACATTTTGAGGATAAGTCTAATTATATTAGGCTTAGTTCGCTTTGTGGTACAACCGCTTCCGCCGCGGCTGGAATGTATGAAAGGGAGGCAGCCTTAGTCAGTGTCCTACTTTTCTCTTACTAAAGACATAGATTATGTTTATATAACTCTTGTATTACAGTATGACATAAAAATTGCTTGATTTAGCTCCTTTCTGGTGTCGAGCAACTTCTATGTATCATTAAGATGTGAATTTTCCAATAAAACGTAGAAACAAAGAACCAGCATAAGAAAGACAAAGAGCAAGGCTTTGAAATGCACTATGGAAACACAGGTGTGGTTACAATGAATCAAGATAGAGGGAAAAAAAGATAGGTGGAAGTTTCCATAATCTTGTGCCTATTTTCTCAATTTCTGAAAAGGATTTGAAGCAGCATACAGGGCGAGTGCACTGTAACAAAACTGGGCCATTAACTAAGAAAAGAAGATTTAGCGCAAGAATCTGAAGCTCCCTATCGGCAGATGTTCCTAAACCCTTTGGCATCCCCTGAACTGAGAGTTTATGCAGGGCCGCACGGGAAGGAGGTACGCAGGTCTGGGGACAGCGGCAGGCACGCTGGGCCAAGAGCTGCAGCTCGGCTGCAGGAGCATCCTGGTGGGCCTGGCCCCCCGTGCCGGCTCCCGGGCTGCCCCTGCAGCTTCTGCAGCCTCCTGATGCAGCGGGTGTCCTAATGAAGGGAGGAAAGGCCCCTGCACTTGCTAAATGGGTTCTCGGCTTCACACTGGCAAGAATTTGAGAGTACGCCAACGAGACAAAGTTTATTGGGAGACAGACAACAGATCCAGCTCCACGGAGTAGAGGTCCTGGCCTGTGGGGCAAGGGCAACGTTTCGAATGTTCAAAAACCCGGTTCGTGACCAGCATTGTCTTGCCATAAAGATTAATGATAAACTGTTGTCACAGAGAGGAGCGCGCAGCGTGGAAGGCGTCGGGTTTAGGAAGTCATCCATCCTCGGCCGTGCCCACGCTGGCGACTTTGTCGTTCGCGGTGCTTGGGTTCTGGTGTAAGTCAAACGGCTGCACCCGGGCCCTCCTGACCTCTTCTTGCTCCCCGCACAGACCTCCCCGCGCGGCCCGGGCCGAGGCCTCGGAGCCTGCAGCACCGGGGGAAGGAGTTTCCGGCGCACTCGGCCCGGGCCGCTTCCTGTCCCCTCCGCCCGGCCGCCTCACGCTGCCCGGCCGGGACGCAGCGCGACCCGACCCCCTCGCCGTCCCGGCGGCGCCCCCAGACCCCATGCAGTCCCGGCTCCTTCTCCTCAGGGCACCCGGCGGCCACCGCGGCGCGGCCTCCCGGAGAGTGAGGCTGCTCCTGCGGCAGGTGGTGCCGGGCGGCGACAGGCAGCGGCCGGAGGTTAGACTGCTGCACGCCGGGGCAGGGGCAGACACAGGTAACCCGGGGCGCCCCCGCAGACCCCGCCGCCCCTGCGCTCGGGCCGCCCCCCGCGCAGCCGCCTGGCCTCCCTCCTGCTCCTCTGTACACGGAAGGAGCCTTTGCCGCGCCGGGAGCCGAGAGATCAGGTTCTAGTCCCGATCTCGCCGCTTCGTGCTGTGTAACAGGGGGCAAGGTGTTTGCACTCTCTGGGCCTCATCCTGTCACTCGAGAGGTCTTGACTAATGTTTCTGATGACCTGGCACAGTAATTTCTTCTTCCCCTGCTGGTGCTTTTATCCCTAGTATTCTGACATGGATTATAGTATACGCAGAGGTTAATACGGCAGCCCTTGACCTTGCTCTTTGTGCCCCAAGGGCTTGGAAGCTGGTCTGTGTCCTCCAGCCAGGGCTTATGGTGGCTGAGAAGTGTACATTCTGGTCAGAGAACCCGTACTTCACGGTGTTTTAAATGTATGCACGAACCTTTCCAAGTTTTACAAAGTTTCACATAGTGTTAGAGTTCACAGTTACACCTTCATTTAGTTAAAACCCTTAACCCTGCAATTGAGGTTATTGAAACCCAAAAGGGAAAAGTGACTTGCCGGAGATCTCACAATTAACTAGTGACTGCACTAAAATCACAGGCTCTGATTTTTTTTTTTTTTCATTTGAGACAGGCTTCTCATTTTGTCACCCTTGGTAGAGTGTCATTTTGACACCCGTGGCATCATAGCTTACAGCAACATCAAATTCTTGGGCTCAAGGGATCCTCTTGCCATCCTCCCAAGTAGCTGGGACTACAGGCACCTGCCACAACCTGCCTTTTTTTTTTAGAGGCGGGGCCTCACTCTTGCCCTGGCTGGTCTGGATCTCCTGAGCTCAGGCAATCCACTTGTCCTTGGCCTCCCAGAGTGCTGGGATTATGGGTGTGAGCCACTGGTTTGGGCCCCACATGCTTTGATTTCTAAGCTTGATGTTTTTGGCTTTACCTGAGCTGGTTTTAGGAATTCTTTTTGTTGTATGTTGAGAATATTTGTGTTGGTTAAGAAATTGATGCCTACTGGTGCTTCTCTTGATTGGTGTAGTGATCCTAGGCAAGATTTTGTCAAGGTTGCTGCTTAGAATAATGGGGGTGTTCATTGTGAAACTGTAGGTTTTGTTGTTCGCCTTGCCTTCTTCCCCCCATTTTCCTTGCCAAGAACTGAGTTTACTCATGCATTTAATTTAATTCTTTCACTGAATAAACGTTCTCTCCTCACAGAGTTGCAATTTCACATTTTGCCTTTTCTCAATTATTGTGACTTCTAGGGTGTTTATTCATTGTTTTTTATTTTTTGTTTTTCTGTTGCTGCAGAGGTCAAGGATAGAAATGTAACTTAATCTATAACTTGGGCTTTGGGGTTAAACAATCTAGGTTGGAATCTACTTCTGCATTGTCTGGCTATGGGGACTTGACAGCAGGTTACTTAACTTTGTGTCCTAGTTTTCTTGACTATAAAAGGAAGATGAGCAGAGTATATCCACAAGTGTTGTGAGGATTCATGGGTGGTGCCTGTGGCTCGGTGGGTAGGGCGCTGGCCCCATATACCGAGGGTGACGGGTTCAAACCCGGCCCCAGCCAAACTGCAACAAAAAAATAGCCGGGTGTTGTGGTGAATACCTGTAGTCCCAGCTACTTGGGAGGCTGAGGCAAGAGAATCACTTAAGCCCAGGAGTTGGAGGTTGCTCTGAGCTATGTGACGCGACAGCCCTCTACCTACTGTGATAAAGTGAGACTTGGTTTCTAAAAAAAAAAAAAACAGTAGCGAGGATTCAATTAGTTAATACAATCTGTGGCATGCATTAATGGTCAATAAAAGTTAACTTCCATTATTCTTAATATATACATTTTTAGTTTTGTGAGAATTAAATTTGTTGCCAGTTGAAGACTTGAGACTAGTTTTTTTTAGATTCAGAACTATCAGAACTATCTGGGTAGGCAAATGTAGCAGAGTTAATTGTGTGAACTTGAAATTGTTCTTTGTTTGTAAATACTATATGTTGATTGTCAAACCATTAGAAACACCTGTGGGTGTGAATTTTGAAGTCTGTATTATACACGTAGGTATTGGTAGGTTAGTTGTAAATGTCCTCAAAATTTGTGTTATGTCCAGCGGATCAAAGTACAGGCTTTGCTTCCAATGTGAGAGTCATGGATAAATTATAGACAACATATTAACTTCTTAGATTCAGTCACTGACGGTAGTATCAGACCACAAGAGGTAAATCATGTTAACTGCATTTCCTTGCTGCTGCAAAGATTGACAGGTTGAAGGTGAATCTTCAACCTTACCTGAGATACAGACTCAAGTAAGAATAACTGTAAGCAAGGTGAACATAAGGTAAACTCTTGGCCACCCTCAGAGATAAGGGTAAGGCCATCCAGGTGGGAGTGTCCTGTTTTGAACCAAAGGTCATATGCAGACAAATGTAAAACCACAAATAGCAATTAGCCATATGGTAAGGTTTATGTTGATAAGATGCTCTCTGCTGCACTCTTACGTGTGACCAGTTGCTCATCTCCTTTCTGCATGTAATTGACAGTGTTTCCTTGTAGGTTGCAAAAAGAGCAACAGCGGTGCCTATGGCTCAGTGAGTAGGGTGCCGGCCCCTTATACCAAGGGTGGCAGGTTCGAATCTGGTGCTGGCCAAACTGCAACAAAAAAATAGCTGGGTGTTGTGGTGGACGCCTGTAGTCCCAGTTACTTGGGAGGCTGAGGCAAGAGAATTGCTTAAGCACAAGAGCTGGAGATTACTGTGAGCTGTGATGCTATGGTACTCTACTTCGGGCAGTAAGGTAAGAGACTCCGTCTCTAAAAAAAAAAAAAATAAAAAAATAAAAAACATTAGGCAGTGCCTGTGGCTCAAAGGAGTAGGGCACTGGCCCCCATATACCGGAGGTGGTGAGTTCAAACCCAGCCCCAGCCAAAAAAAAAAACAAAAACAAAAAACAAAAAACTGAAAAAATAAAAACAATATTAAAAAAAAAGAAAAAAGAGCAACAGAGTATATAAATAGATTTAAGTTATATGTGGCTCTTTGTGTTTGTTTTATTTATCTTTATATTCTATTGGTACTTGGTACTTTGTACCTTACTGTGTTAAAGTTCACACAGGGAAGGAGTAGGAGAGACTGGAATTAACTTAAGCCTGACAAGGGAGATTATTTACATTAAAAGGAAAAAATAATCTAACCCAAGACACACTGCTTTATCATTTTCTATCAGTTAGTATGAGATAGTGTTCATAGTACATATAATTTGTAAATTCTGTCTCTGCACTTCAATTGGTAGTAGGTATGTATTGTCTCTTGGTATTAGGAACAAAGAGGTTAACAACAAGGTTATGCACTTCTGGCAGCTCCTGTAGCTCAGTCAGCAGGGCGCCAGCCACATACACCAAATTGGTGGGTGGAATCCGGCCTGGGCCAGCTACAGCAACAATGACAACTGCAACACAAAAAAATAGCCGGGCTTTGTGGCAGGCACCTGTAGTCCCAGCTACTCTGGAGGCTGAGGCAAGAGAATTGCTTAAGCCCAAGAGTTTGAGGTTGCTGTGAGTTGTGACACCACAGCACTCTACCAGGGCGACAGCTTGAGACTCTGTCTCAAAAAAAGAAAAAAAAGGTTATGTATTTCTATAAAGAGTATTTATTATAGGGCGGCACCTGTGGCTCAAAGGAGTAGGGTGCTGGCCCCATATACTAGAGGTAGTGGGTTCAAACCTGTCCCTGGCAAAAAACAAAAAACCAAACAAACCAAACAAAAGGATTATTATAGTATTTTCACAAATGGAACCACACGAGTTAGTTCTGTGGTTCCAAATATGCTATAGCTTCATTGGTTATAGCTCAATGTTTGCCTTATTTGAACTTGGTCTGATCATTTGACAGTCTGTAACTGACTGAAGCTGAGCTGCTCTGGTTGGCTGAGATGTCACTATTTGTTACAAAAGTATACTTCTAAGACTTTCAGTTAATTTGTGGTGCTAAGTGTGGTTTGTTAATTAAGGACTCAAAGTATAGAGGCATTCTCCTGCCAAATTTAGTTTACTTAAAACTGCTGTCCCCTCTCCCCCCCGTTTTTAGTCTTCTAATTTTGAGAGATTGACCAAAACCTTGGGTGTTGATGCCATTCTTCATTACCATCATAATGGACTTATTTGGTTTCATGATGGAATTCATAAGTCACAGTCACATCAGGTGAATTTTTTTTTTTTTGAGACAGAGTCTCATTATGTCACCCTCGGTAGAGTGCTGTGGCATCACAGCTCACAGCAACCTCAAACTCTTGGGCTTAAGTGATTCTCTTGCCTCAGCCTCCCAAGTAGCTGGGACTACAGGTGCCTGCCACAATGCCTGGCTATTTTTTGGTTGTAGTTGTCAATGTTGTTCAGCAGGCCTGGGCTGGGTTGGAACTCACCAGCTCTGGTGTATGTGGCTGGTGCCCTAGCTGCTGAGCTACAGGCACTGAGCCTGAATATTTCTTTATGTTCTTGCTGATTTAGTCAAAGTGAGACCTCTATGGATGGCTTCATGCAAACATTTAAGACTTGAGGAAGACTATTATGATGACTCTTAGAAGAGTAATAACCAAAGACCAAGTGTCCTCCTTAGTGGAAGCCCTTATGAACTGAACCAGTCAAAAATCAAACAAATCATAGTTCAGGCAATATAATTCAATAGTATTTAAGTCCAATTGCTCATAGCCTATGTTTAGGGTATAATCGTTATTAAAGAATATAGTTTGCTGTACAATGGTCTGATTTTATAGAGGTATTTAATTTTGTCATTAGTTTGGTAACACAAAGCATAGTAATGTGGAGACCCATTACAAAGAACATAAAGATTAGAAAACCCCGGGAAACTCACTTTTGCCATCTGCCATTTAGGATGCCTATAAACCATTGGCTGCTTCTGTAAGCACATCGTGTGTGCATGTGTTTATTTTCGTCTTTAGAATTTTTTTTAAAGTTCTTGGTGGCAGTGTCTAAAAAACAGCAGTATGAATGACCATTTTTTAACAATTGTTTTTAGAGACAGGGTCTTGCCGTGTTGGCTAGGCTGGAGTTAGATAGCTCACTATAACCTTGAACTCCTGGATTCAAGTGATCCTATATCATAGCCTCCAGAATAGCTAGGACTATAGGTTTGTGCCACCATGCCTGGCTAATTTTTAAATTTTATGTTAAATGAGGTCTTGCTATGTTGCCCAGGCTGGTCTGGAACTCTTGGCTTCAAGTGATTCCCCACCTTGGCCTATCAGTAGGACTACAGGCCTGAGCCACCATGTCTTGCATCAGCCACCTTTTAAAATTAAGCTTTTTGTAGTAGCAAAATCAGAAAAGAGAGGTACAACATTCAGCTTTGTTCAGTACCATACAGAAGACAAGCACCGACAGAGGAAAAGGGAAGCCAGGCACGGTGTAATCCCAGCACTCTGGGAGGTCAAGGCGGGTGGATTGCCTGAGCTCACAAGTTCCAGACCAGCCTGAGCTAGAGCAAGACTCCGTCCCCCGAAAAATACCTGGGTGTTGTGACGAGCCCCTGTAGTTCCAGCTCATTGGGAGGCTGAGGCAAGAGAATTGCTTGAGCCCAAGAGTCTAAAGTTGCTATGAACTATGATACTATGGCACTCCATGGAAGCGACAAAGTGAGACTGTCTCAAAAAACAGAACACAACAAAAACAAACAAATAAACCAAAAAACAAAGAAACAAACAAAAAAAACCCCAAAAAGCCCACACAGGAAAAAGGAGATTTAAAGCAGCAATGACAGCCTTGCTGACAGCTTCTGACTTTCATTGTCCTTACCATTCATAGTGTGAAATAAAGGGAGAACATTTTTGGCCAAGCTTCTTAGATCATGTACTTCTGAAACAACCACTGTGACCAGAGGGTAGAATGTTCTAGCTAGGCCTATGCAAGATACTTACCCCTTGGGGTTTCGGTGCATTGGTAAGGTTGAGGTTAAGAAGAGTGGTGCTCAAAACAAATAGGATTTCATTGGAGGGAGAGATTTTGTTGCCAAAAAAAGGAGGAAGATTATTTGATGCATAAAATGTAACAGCTCTTCGCTGAAGATGACCTAACAAGTAAGTAACATCCAAAGGGTTTTGTACTAGATTGTGTTGTACGGGGTGGCCATAAAGTTCCTATGAATAGTATAAACAGTATACTATTTTATATACTTTATTATATGTAAAACCAGCACATTGTACCCCATAATTGCATTAATGTACACAGCTATGATTTAATAAAAAAAAAGTTTGTATGAATATAAATGAATGAATAGTCTAAACCTTTGGGAAATCCCTTTAAATATGGCTTATCACAAGTGATAATATCAAACTTTATTACTTTAAGTGTGGTCTAAGTATAGCTTCATTTGGAAGATTTTATCTTTTGGATTCTTTGCAGGGTTTTAAATTTTTGAGTCTCTAGTTTTTGTGCTTGAAGAAAATATAAAACTTAATTGATCTGTATAGGATTTCTGTGGGAATTGTGTCCTGTACAGGAATTTAGGTTAATTTGAATTATATGTAGTTGCTTTTTCCTTATTATTTAATGCAATTAAATGTTTAGCAGCATATTATATAACAATTTGTCATTTTAAATTAACTCATTATTCTACTTATTTTGATAGTTACCATTAAGAGTATCATATATTATTAACTAACTTCTTTTTTAAGAAAATGACTGTGGCTTGGTGCCTGGAGCTCAGTGGTTAGGGCGCTGGCCACATACACTGGGGCTGGTGGGTTCGAACCCAGCCTGGGCCAACTAAACAACAATGACAAATATAACCAAAAAAAATAGCCAGGCATTATGGCGGGCGCCTGAAGTCCCAGCTACTTGGGAGGCTGAGGCAAGAGAATTGCTTTAGCCCAAGAGTTTGAGGTTGCTGTGAGCTGTGACGCCATGCTACTCTGCTGAGGGGGACGTAGTGAGACTCTGTCTCAAAAAAAAAAAAAAAATCAGTTACTAATGGCTTGACTTATGAGCATGTGAGTAGGTAGGATGTGCTTGAAGATAGAGAAAATCATTAGAGCTTAAAAACAGTACTTAATTAAGAAAATAATGTTTAATTTAATCTGTAATCATTTATTTGTCAAACATTTATTGACTATCAGGCTTGAGATACCATTTTTGGCACTGAGGATATAATGGCATGAAAACACAGGCCTTGCATCAAGAGTAAAATAAAAGTTGTAGACTAAACAGCAGTCTTCAAATATTTTTGTCATTCATCTGCTAAAAGGAGTGGCAAATAAGTATTCCTTTGCATATTTTGAGGTTGATATCTAAAGTTATTCTGGTAAGTGTAAATAGTTGCAAAGGATGACATTTCCAGTGTGTTGTAAACATTGATGTTTAAAATTGTTATAAATTCTATTTCTGTCTTTTAAGTGGAAACAGGATATTCTAGTGATTTGTTTGCTACTGTCTCTGTTTTGAAAGTAAATTAAAAGCTTTTCTTTCTTTCTTTCTTTTTTTTTTTTTTGTAGGGACAGTCTCACTTTATGGCCCTGGATAGAGTGCTGTGGCATCACAGCTCACAGCAACCTCCTACTCCTGGGCTTAGGCAATTCTCTTGCCTCAGCCTCCCAAGTAGCTGGGACCACAGGTGCCTGCCACAAAAAAGCTTTTCTTTAATTGTCAGAAAATATTATTCTTTTATCTTCTGGAATTTATATTTCAGTTATAATTATTCTTCACAATTTTATCTTTTTTTTTTTTTGAGACAGACTCTTACTATGTCACCCTTGGTAGAGTGCCGTGGCGTCACAGCTCATAGCAACCTCAAACTCTTAGGTTCAAGTATCCTCTTGCCTCATACTCCCCAGTATCTGGGACTACAGGCACCTGCCACAGTGCCCAGCTATTTTTAGCCACAGGGTTTTGCTCTTGCTCAAGCTGGTCTGGAACTCCTGAACTCAAGCAATCTGGCCGCCTCAGCCTCCCAGAGTGCTAGGATTGTAGGTGTGAGCCACTGTGCCCAGCTCCACAATTTTGTCGTAATATATTTCCATTCTTGAAAATTTTATTTCTATCATACTGTTCTGCAACAAAAATATCTAAATGTTAAAACATTTGTCATTATAATTAGTGCACAAGTATTCAAAAGAATATCAATATGTTACAAATTTTGATGAAAACAAAAATATTGTGGAGGTATGTCTTTTTTTTTTTCTTAAGAAAGAATCTCTGTTTTTTGTCCAGGCTTGAGTGCCATGGTGTCAGCCTAGCTCACAGCAACCTCACAATCCTGGGTTCATGAGATCCTCCTGTCTTAGCCTCCAAAGTAGATGGGACAATAGCCAGGCACCCATCACAACACCTGGCTAATTTTTCTATTTTTAGTAGAGACAGGCTTGATTAGGTTGGTCTTGAACTCCTGAGTTCAAGGGATCCTCCTACCTCAGCCTCCCAGAGTACTAAGATTATAGGCATGAGCTACTATACCCAGCTGGAAATATACTTTTTTATGACACGAGTGGTACTTCCCTCACCTGAATATTAACTAATATATTTATTAATATCATTAATATTCCACAGTTGAATTTTGATACAATATCAATTCTTTCCAGACTTTCTAAGTTATATGCCAAAGCTCCAGTTGCGCAGTTGGTTAGCGCATTATACTAATAATAAGTTATATGCCAAAAATAGTATACTGATTTATTACCAAAAATGTTATTTAATACAATAGTATAACAATAGTTATAAAATACAACCATTAATTTTAGCTATATATAATATATATAAACAGTGTAATGTAATTATATATAAAACTGGATAATTTTGAGAAAATATCATATGATTAAATACCGTTTTTGGCTCAGTGCCTGTGGCTCAAGCAGCTAAGGCGCCAGCCACATACACCAGAGCTGGCAGGTTCGAATCCAGCCCGGGCCCGCCAAACAACAGTGATGGCTGCAACGAAAAAATAGTAGGGCATTGTCACCGGCGCCTGTAGTCCCAGCTACTTGGGAGGCAGAGGCAGGAGACTCGCTTGAGCCCAGGAGTTGGAGGTTGCTGTGAGCTGTGATGCCACAGCACTCTACCCAGTGTGACAGCTTGAGGCCCTGTCTCAAACAAAACAAAACAAAACAACTTTTTGTCGAATTCTTGAAGTTTTCATCATTAGCAAAGGAAGTCTGTACTGTCAAACCAATCACCTAAATTAGACTTTCTGACAGAAGAATTATTTGCACCTTTCAGTTAAAATGAATATATTAATGTTTCTTTTAAGGAATGTTATTAAAAAAACACTAAAAAATTGTGGGATATATTTTTTAAGGTAGATTATGAAAACTAGTAAAGCCAAGAGTAAAGGAATCTACTGGTTATATTTATATATTTAATTTTTTTTTTTTTAAGACAGAGTTTCACTTTATCACCCATGGTCTCACAGCAACCTCAAAATCTTGGGTTTAAGTGATTCTCTTGCCTCAGCCTCCCAAGTAGCCGGGACTATAGGCGCCTGCCACAATGCCCAGCTATTTGTTGTTGTTGTTGTCATTGTTGTTTGGCAGGCCTGGGCTGAGTTCGAACCCACCAGCCCTGGTGTATGTGGCTGGTGCCCTGGCTGCTGAGCTACAGGTGCTGAGCCATAGGTATAATTCTTTATAACTTCTGTGTAATGAAAGCCTGTAGATAGTATCACCCTTATGTTTGTAAGCAAGCTTATTATTATTATTATTTTTAAATACAGAATCTCACTGTTTTGCCCAGGCTAGAGTGTCATGGAGTTAGCCTAGTTCATAGCAACCTCAAATTCCTGGGTTCAGGGTGGTGCCTGTGGCTCAAGGAGTAGGGCACCAGACACGTATACTGGAGGTGGTGGGTTAAGACCCGGGCCTGGCCAAAAACTGCAAAAAGAAAAAAAACCAAAACACTCCTGGGTTCAAGCAATCCTCCTGCTTTAGCTTCCCAAGTAGCTGGGACTATAGGCACCTGCCACAACAACTGGCATATTTTTAATGTTTTTAGTAGAGACAGAGGTCTCACTCTTGCTTAGGCTGGTCATGAACTCCCAAGCTCAAATTAAACTCCCACCTTGGCCTCCCAGAATGCTAGGACACTACACTTGGGCCCAAGCTGATTCTTCCAAAGAAAATCTATTTTAGAAAGTAGCTAATTTACGTTTTTCTTTTTCCTGCAATAAGGAAAATAGGATAGCATGACCCAGTAATACCTGGGAGTAATTAAGGTTGTACTGTGAGAACTTGCTGACCACATGGTTTTTTGAAAGTATTAGAACTTAAATGACTAGTGATTTTCAGACTTGCTCTAGAAATCACCTGGAGGGCTTATTGAAACACAGATTGCTGGACCAAATTCCAGGGTTTTTGATTCAGTAAATCTGGGATGGGAGTGTGAAAATTTTGCATTACTTATAAGTTCCCAGGTGAAATTGATGCTTTGAGAATCTTAGGACAGACTGAGTAAAGACAAAGAGTTGATTAGTCAGAGGAGGGAAAAAGAGGGCTTATTGGATTGTAGAGGAGGTTGTAGCCTTTAGGATTTTTGTCCTCAATTTGGTTTCCTTCGCCTTCTTCTGGCTGTTAATTTGGACCTAGCAAGGACTTAGCTTCATAGGTAGTCCTTATCTTTCTCTCTCAACTTACTACGTGCTTTAATGAATTTCTTTGTCTACAAAAACTCTTTTCAAAGTTTTAAGTTATTACGGTTATTAATTTATTACATGAATTTCCTTGTTTCTAAAGTTTCTGTCCCACAGGGTTCTCTTGGGAATGTGTAAACTACTCAGAAGAGCATTCAAGTGTTGGCTATTGTTGTTAGTGTCATGGTTTAAAGTCTTAGACTTCAGGATACCTTACTAGCGTTCAACTGGAATTTCTGAAATAGGTTTTGCACAGCTACTTTTCTTAGTGTCTTTGAGCCCTTTCCAAATGAAGTTCCAGGTGCATATGGTACCACTATTCCTATTTTGCTGTTGTAGACAGCAGAGTGAGATTATTCAATTTAGTTTGGTACTTTAGAAGAAGCTCAGCCAGAAATTGTTACTTAAAAAAATAGAACCATGTAGAAATTTTAATACTGAGAACTTTTGCTCTCTTTCCCTTATTTCATGTGGCAATTCTTGGCATTTATATCACAGGTGCTTTTTTTTTATGCACCTAGAAATATTGAATTTTGAGGATATGTTGCTAGATAACTTGAAATTGTTTATGGTAAAAATAAGGACATATAAAAAATGAAAAGGTTGGGGTGTATGTTAAAGATTCTACCCTATTCATGCTTTGGATGATCTTAAAATGCATTCTTCTGTATTGTTGTTGCCTAGATAGCATTGGTATCAATGAAAAAAGTTGATTAATGTGTTTTTTATTGTGCTCATCTTCTTGCTAACCTAGCTTTTATTTACTTTATTTTATTTGATTTTATTTTTTCTTTGTGAAGACAGAGTTTCACTTTATCACCCATGGTAGAGCTCTGTGGCATTACACAGCTCACAGCAACCTCCAACTCCTGGGCTTAGGTGATTCCCTTACCTCAGCCTCCCAAACAGCTGGGACTACAGGCACCCACCGCAATGCCTGACTATTTTTTTGTTGCAGTTTGGCTGGGGCCGGGTTAGAACCTGCCACCCTCTGTGTATGGGGCTGGTGCCCTGCCCACTGTGCCACAGGTGCTGCCCCTAACCTAGCATTTAAAATGTGAATGGTGTCTTATCTCTCCTTTATATGGTACGTACTTTGCAAGTTTTAGAAGATAGTGCTTGACTTAGATGTGTGGTACATTCCTATAAGGTTTCTGTAGGTTAGGACAATTGATGTTGCCAAAGGCATAGTGGGCACTTTTCTTAAAATGCTTCTGTTTCTTTATTATCTTTTTAGGTGATACAGTAAATATTGGAGATGTATCCTACAAGTTGAAAACTCCTAAGAACCCAGAACTTGTGCCTCAGAACTACAGTAAGAAATAATTCATTAACTTATGAATGAATAACTTTTAACTTTTCATTATGGGAATTTTCAAACTTACACAAAACTAGAGGGAACAGTAAAACCCAGTGTACTTTTATCATCCAACTTCAGCAGTTACCCATGTTTTGTGCCTATCTTCTTTTACCTTCTTTATATATATTTTTTTGTCCTGGAGTATTAAAAACCTATCTCAGATATTCTGTCACTTTGCCCATGAATATTTCAGGAGAAACACTACTGTTTCTTTTTTACGTGGGATAAAATTTACATATAATAAAATAGATAGATCTTAAATCTTTGTTTTGGTTAGTTTTGATAATTTTATAAATGTGTATATCCAACAAGATTACTTTAATCACACTCCCACACGTTCTCTTATGCCTGTTCCCCTTTCACCTGCCCTAGAAACTACTGTTCTCTGTGCTACCCTAATAGATTATTTTTGCCTGTTCTCAAGCTTTATATAAATAGAATCATGGTATAAGTGGTTGTAAGTCTTTTTTCCATCAAGAGAATGAATTTGAGGCTTATTCATATTGTTATTAATTTTTTAAAAATTTCTGCATAGTATTCCATTGTGTAAGTATACTATAGTTTGCTTATCCATTCTTTGATGGACGTTTGAATGGCTTTCATTTTTCTATTGTATGAATAAGGAGTTGTGAACATTCCTATACAACTCTTTTGGTTATAAGTTTTCATTTCTCTTCAGTAAAAAACTAGGATTTGAATTGATGTGTCATAGGGTAAATGCCTGTTTGACTGTATAACACTGCCAAATAATTCTCCAAAGCCATTGTATTATTATACTTATGACCAACAGTGATGATCTACAACCATTGTTGGCAGAATTGGTATTTATAGTCTTTTTTTATTTTACTCATGTTAGTAGATGTTAAAAAAAAAAAAAAAACCTCATCACAGTTTTTATATTTTCTTATTTTTATTTTTTGAGACAGTCTTACTTTGTCACTTTCAGTAGAATGCCATCACAGCTCACAGCAACCTCAAACTCTTGGGCTTAAGCGATTCTCTTGCCTCAGTATGCTGAGTAGTTGGGACTACAGGCACCCACTACAACACTCAGCTATTTTTTGGTTACAGTTGTCATTATTGTTTAGCAGGCCCGGGCCAGGCTCGAACCTACCACCCTCGGTTTATGTAGCTGACGCCCTACTCACTAAGCTATGGGTGCCAGGCCAATAGTTTTTTTTTGTTTTTGGTCGGGGCTGGGTTTGAACCCGCCACCTCTGGCATATAGGGCCGGTGCCCTAGTCCTTTGAGCCACAGGCGCCCCCCCAGCCAACAGTTTTTTTTTTTAATAATACCTTCATTGACATATAATTTATGTACTATAAAATTCACCATTTAAAAAGGTACAACACAGTGGTTTCTAGTATATTCAGAGCTGTGCAACCATATCACTATTTAACTTCAGAACATTTTTGTCACCCCAAAAAGAAACCTAACACCCATTGATAGTCATTCTTTGTTTTTTCTTCTTTCTGGCCCCCAGCCTTTGGCGACACTAATATACTGTTTCTAGGGATTTGCTTATCCTGGACATTTCATGTAAGTGGGATCATGCTATGTGGTCCTTGTGTCTGGCTTGTTTCATTTAGCACAGTGCTTCCAAGGTTCATTGATGTTGTAGCATGTATCAGGAATTCATAGCTTTTTATGGTTAAATTATATTCTATTGTAAGGATATTCCGTATTTTGTTTATCTGGATTTGTTGGGGGCTATTATCAATAGTTTGGATTATTTGGGGCTATTATCAATAATGCTACTATGAACATCCATATACAAGTTTTTAAATTAAAGGACTTATGGTTTCAATTTTGGGGGGTATTTACTTAAAAGAGAAATTGTTAGGTCATATGGTGGCATAGGTTTAGTATTTTGGGGAATTACCAAAATGGTTTCCATATTAGCTATCCCCTGTTATGTTCTCACCAGCAATGTGTGAGGTTTCTGTTTCTCCACATTCTCACCAACACTTGTTATTGTCTGTCTTTTTAATAACAACCATCCTCAAGCATATGACATGGTATCTCATCATGGTTCTGATTTGGATTTTCCTAATGACTTATAGTCACTTTGCTCAAAGTCATATCATTTCTTTTCTCAAAATTCTTTAAATGACTTTTTAAAATATTTAGGAACAAAGATCAATTCTCAGCTATCTTGATCTAGTTTTAGCCTCACCTCATGCCATTTTCCTTCCCATTCTATCTACTAGTCATTGGGTGCAATATAGAATACTTGTTTGGTTCACTTTGTACATTCTTCCAACTACAGTATCTGCTCTGTTAAAGAAGGAACTATTCAGTGATACTTGTTAAAGTATTAAGACTTTATTCAGGACCAATATGTTGGGTTTTGCAGTAGGGGAGAGAGATCGGGTTCAACTCCGAATGCAACACAGGATAAGGGGAATTTACAGCTAAGGAGCAGCACGGTGGGGAGGGGGTTGGTGAATGGGAATTATTAAGAGGAAACATCATGGGTAAAGGGGATTCTGTTGAACCCATGTAACAAGATTCTTGCTGAAGATAAGCCAGGGTTGATGGTGGGAGATGAGAAACCTGATTAGATATCAAGAATGACCAGTCATCAAGAATGGGGAGAGGTTCTGGCTAAATTGCCTTAGCAAGTTTCTTTTGCTCATACTGTGGTTTGCAAGGAAGTGTCAAGATGGACTCACGAAGAGTTTTAGAATACCTGACTGAAGTTTGATCAAGCAAAGACTCTTGTTAGCTTCTTGAGGGAGAATATCTCACTTTCATCTAACACAAAGTCATATTAACTCTACCTTCTAAGTGACTCTGCAGTCTGTCCTCTCCACTCTGTCCCCTTCTCTTTTCTTTCCACTCTTCCCTACCCTTCTGTTCCCACTCCCCTCCCCTCCTTTCCTCTTTTCTTCTCTCTCTCCTTTTCTTTCTTTCTTTTTTCTTTTTCTTTCTTTCTTTTTTTTTTTTTTTCTTTTTTGAGACAGAGCCTCAAGCTGAGCCTCTGGGTAGAGTGCCCTGGCTTCACTGCTCACAGCAACCTCCAACTCCTGGGCTCAAGCGAGTCTCCTGCCTCAGCCTCCCAACTAGCTGGGATTACAGGCTCCTGCCACAACGCCCGGCTATTTTTTGGATGCAGCCATTATTGTTGTTTGGCGGGCCCAGGCTGGATTCGAACCCGCCACCTTAAGTGTACGTGGCTGGCGCCTTAGCCGCTTGAGCCACAGGCGCCGAGCCTCTTTTTTCTTTTTTGACAGAGAGTGCAGTGGAATTATCATAGCTCACTGCAACCTTAAACTGCTGGGCCTTAGAATATCTCCTGTCTCAACTTCCCAAGTGGTTAAGACTAGATATACCTGCCACCATGCCCAGCTGGTTCTTAGCAAATCTCCTGTCTCAACTTCCCAAGTGGTTAAGACTAGATATACCTGCCACCATGCCCAGCTGGTTTTTTCTATTTTTTGCTAGATGGGGTCTTGCTCTTGCTAAAGCTGATCTCAAATTCCTGAGCTCAAGCCTCACCTCCCAGAGTGCTAGGATCACATGTGAGTGGATGCACCTGGCCACTTATTGTAGTTTTCAAATCCAAAATTTCCATGTGGACTTTTTTATAATTTCTATCTCCTTATTGATATTCTTTATTTGATGAGACTTGTCGTACATTAATTTTTTAGACATAATTTCTTTTAATTCTTTGAACATATTTATGATGGCTTAAACTGTCTACTAAGACAAATGTCTGGCTCCCTCAGAAATAATTTTAATGAACTCTTTTTTTCTCTGTGTATGAACAATGCTTAATTTTTAAAAATTTTGTTGTTGTAATTTTGTTATTATTTTTGAACATTTTAAATAGTGTAATCTCACTTTCCCAGGGTCTGTTGTTGCCCCTTGTGTTGTTACTGTTTATTCCTAGTCCTTTAAAGTCTGTGTTCTTGGTCATATGCAGCCACTGACATTTCTGCTTGGTTAGGTTAGTGGTTAGCTGATGATTAGACTGAGAGTTCCTAAACGCCTGGAACAGTTAAGTGTCTTCCTTTGCTGAGGGCCTCTGTGTGACTTGGGCGTGATCTCAGTGCTTCACAGTCAGCTCACCGTGTGTCTCAATCTTTATTTTCTGCTGTGTGACCCTCAGGGTCAGCTAGAGGTGTGAAATGAGGCTCTTCAGGATTTTCTTGGACATGTGCATTTTCTTCTAGATTTCCAGGCATACACTGGAGCTTTTCAAAGCCTCTTATGAATATCTCATTCCCACTTAAAAAAAAAAAAAATTTTGGTCATGCTCTTGTTAGTGCCAACTGGTTTCACCGCCTCAGGCAGCTGTAATGTTAAACAGTTGTTGTTGATTTTTTTGACAAATGCCCTGGGTTAGAGCTGTTTGCACACGGTGAGCTCTGAGTGCATCCAACAAAGACAAATTCTAAGAATGGAGCTTTACAGAGAGCTGCCAGGCGGGTCAAATAGGGACAGTTTTCTGGGGATAGAACTTTTGTGGAGGTTCAACTCAGTTCTGTCACCTTAATTGGCTGCCAGGCTGCTGGTTTTCACTATGATTATGGGCAGTTGGTTTTGAAGACAATCACAGAGTTGGGGACATGGGAAAGGGATTAGGGCAAGTAAAATACAGGCAGTCCCCGAGTTATGAATGAAATGGGTTCTGTAGATTTGTTCTTAAGTTGAATTTGTGTGTAAGTTTAGGCAGATACATTTACCTATTACCTTACCGTTTATAAGTATGTCAGTCTGATGTTTGTAACTGGGAGACTTACTGTAATAGCCTCTGTTCATAAATGTGAGTTGTACATGAGTCAGATGTTTGTAGCTTGGGTACTGCCTGTACTCCAAAACTCATTGTTCTTACGGAGGTTCACCCATTTTTTTCTTGGATAAATCTATTGTTGAAAACCTTTTGTTAATTTCCAGAATTCTGAAAAAGTTGATATTTAAATTTTTTTTGCCAGTGTTCTCGTTTTTATGAAGGAGTGAATTATTAGAGGTGTTTACTCTGCTATTCCAGTGGTGCCTGTTCTCTCAGCGTGGTTTTAATTTGTGTTTCTCTGAGTAATGATGTTCCAGGTATTTTCTTATGCCAATTCACCATGTGTATATCTTCTCTTGTGAAGTATCTGTTACTCATTTTTCCATTAAATATTGAGTTGTTTGCTTTTTTATTATTGATTTGTGAAAGTTCTTCAGACATTATTGATAAAGTCCTTTATCACATATACATGTATTATGAATACTCTTTCTCAGTCTACTTGATTAGACATTTTCTCATTGGTTTCTTTTGGTTGGTAGAGTTTTGTTTAGATCTAATTTATTATCTGTTTTTATGGTAAGTACTTACTGTGTCTTAAAAATCTTGGCCCACTCTAAAATCATGAAGATACTCTATTTTTTTTTTCTAAGAGCTTTATAGTTCCATTTTATTTTAAAAGGATCTATTTCATCTCAGTTTGTGAATTCATTAACTTAATTTTTTTCATAATATAGCCTTTATTAATAATTTAAATATCTATAGTGGTATCTATATAATCTGTATTAATATTCTCTTTTTTATTTTCATTTTTTTCTGTTTTTAATCATTCTTACTAGGGCTCTATCAGTGAAATTAAGTTTTCAAAGAAACAGCTTTTGACTATTGATGTTTTCTATTGTTTGTCCATTTGTTATTTCATCAGTTTTCAAGCTTTACTGCTTCTTTATTTTTATTTACCGTAGTTTATCTTCTAACTCCAGCTTCATAGACTATGGCAAACCACGCACCATCTCTCTGTGTTTAGCTGCCAGTTTTTTTGGTTGCTGGGGAGTTCTCTTTGCTATTCAGTCCTGCCTTCTGCTGGGTACAACTCTGCAGCTTGTTCCCTCCCAGCCCCCAAAGGCTGCTTCAGGGAAAGCTAAGAGAGCCTCAGAGGGATTTATCTCAGCTGTCTTGCCCCAGCACCTTCCTGAGGAACTTAGACTGGATAAAGACCCTAGAAGAAGTTTCTGTCATCTCTTTTCTCCCACTCCCCTACCAAGGGCTTTTGCCTGGCACTAAGGAAAGGTCCAGCATGCTTCAGGAAGGCTATCTCTCAGCTCCTGCTCTGTATCTGTGCAACCCTGAGGGTTGTTGAGATAGAGTAGCTGGGTAAGTACAGGCTTACTCTGTGGCTGGTACTTCTTAGTATGTTAATCCTTTATGCCAGCCCTTTATACTTAATGTTAAAAGTTTAGTTCATTTTTCCTGACACATCTATGGCAGATTCTTCCTCTTCTGCCATTCTGTCAGGGGTGAAAGTTAGCTGTGGATCTTTCTCCTAGAAAGGGCTAATTATTTTGTATAATTCAGTTCATTTAGGTTTCTTTTATCCTTAGCTATATGATGAGTTTTAAGAAACTGTGATTTTTGTAGATTAGCTGGTTTGTTTCAGAGTTGGGTTGAAAGTGAAATTCTCATTCAACTCACTTCATGTTAACTAGAAGTGGGAGTTGGGAACTTTTTTTTTTGATGTTCATTATTTAATGGGTATGCCTAAGTGTATTATTTTAATAGACAGAGTTCCTTTTCTGGAAATGAGACTAGTGACATAAATTCTTTGACAAGTTGTTATACTTGTCTGGAGAAAAATTAGTCAAATAGATCTATCTATAATACCTTCCATGCCATAGGTATGTGATAATTGGGAACAAAAGGGCATTTCTCCCTGATTTCTATTTTTTTCTTATTATGAATGTAGCTAACATTTTTTTTTTTTTTTTTTTGGCCGGGGCTGGGTTTGAACCCACCACCTTTGGCATATGGGGCCAGTGCCCTAACTCCTTTGAGCACAGGTGCCGCCCATGTAGCTAACATTTTATAATAAACTTCAGAGGTAAGGAATAATATCCATTCTTCATAGACAATAAGAGACCTTATACGTAGTTTGCGTTCTATAGGAAAATGACTGCTGAGGGTAGAAATTATGTTTAAAATTTTGGCCGCATTAATTTGTAGCAGTGTGAATTTCTGTAGGTTATTTACCTTCTGTGAGTTTCCTTGAACGTATGGGGATGATTGATTCAACCTTGTGGATATATTGTAAGAATTAAGTTGAATAGCATATATGAAATGTGCGGGGTAGTGCCTGGCACTTAGTGCTCAGTAAACATTCATCCCCACACAACCATCCCCTAGTCCTAAAATGTGAAACTTTCTAACTATAGCAAAACTATCATAAGTTCTCACCAGTAACCCCACAAAACCCTAAAACAGGGGTCCTCAAACTTTTTAAACAGGGGGCCAGTTCCCTGTCCCTCAGACTGTTAGAAGGCCAGACTGCAGGCCCTGGGATAAGTTGGCTGCTAAGCAGGACAGGCAGCTGCAAAAACACCCGGTGGGCCAGATAAATGTCCTAGGCGGGCTGCATATGGCCCGCAGGCCGTAGTTTGAGGACACCTGCCCTAAACAATAACCAGCAAAAAGAACCACCATATATTATTGTTTATATGCTTCAAATTTTTATTATCGTTTTCATGCATACCTGATAATCAAAATTTATCGTTTCTTTTTGTTTAGCTATTAGTAGTTAGTCCTTGAAATGTATCTCAAGAGTTTATATTAAAAAACAGTTAGATAGGCTTGCCGCCTATAGCTCAGCGGCTAGGACACCAGCCACATACACCCGAGCTGGTGGGTTGGAACCTGGCTTGGGCCTGCCAAACAACGACAACTACAACCAAAAAATAGCCGGGCATTGTGATGGGCACCTATAGTCCCAGCTACTTGGGAGGCTGAGGCAAGAGAATCATTTAAGCCCAAGAGTTTGAGGTTGCTGTGAGCTGTGATGCCATGGCACTCTACCCGGTGAAACAGGGTGAGACTCTCAAAAAACAAACAAACAAACAAACAAAACCAGTTGGATAGTCTATAGATCCCAATTTGTATTTTCTGTGCATGCTGTTCATTGGTCATCATTCCTACCATAGTTACAATGTAAGTATCCCTTATCTATTATCTTTTATATACCAAGATGCTGTTGACATGTTTTAGACAGTAGTGAACTGTTACATTATACCCTACTTATCTTTCTTGTAAGCAACTGTGTCCACTTGGAAGGAAAAGATTATTAGGGGTTTGATTACCTGGAAATAGAAGTAGCAACCAAAATTTTTTAGTCTTGCTTTTTTGCCCTTGGTAGAGTGCTGTGACATCATACATAGCTCACAGCAAACTCAGATTACTGGGCTCTCATTCCTCAGATTCAAGCGATTCTCTTGCCTCATCCACCCAAATAGCTGGGACTATAGGTGCCCTCCAGAATGCCCAGCTATTTTTTAGAGACAGGGTCTCATTCTGGCTCAGGCTGGTCTTGAACCTGTGAACTCAGGCAATCCACCTGCCTTGGCCTCCCAGAGTGCTAGGATTATAGGCATGAGCCAGCACTCCTGGCCCCAAAATCTTAAGTATCCATAATAAGTGTTATGTGGTTGCTACATATTGATTGGGCAGATAAATTATATTGTATAAATACAACTTGTTATTGTGTATTCATTTACTGTATTATGTTCAAATATTATATATATTTTTGACCTTTTCTCCTTTTAGGGACTATTTGCAAAATGGAAAAATTATACTTCTTTGGAGCCACTGTTGCTAATACATTATTGATTAGATAGTATGGGTTTGGGTTATGAGAGCATTTTGATGGACTTTTTTTCTCTTTTAAAGTTTAAAAAAATTTTCAAATACTTTGGAAATAGTTTTTCTTGAAGTTCGATACCCTATTACTTTTCCTCCTGTATTTATACTTCAATGTACCTAACTCTAAAAAGCTTTTTACCTTTTGGATATTTAATATTTCTTTTTTTTTTTTTTTTTTTTTTTTTGAGACAGAGCCTCAGGCTGTCCCCCTGGGTAGAGTGCCGTGGCATTACAGCTCACAGCAACCTCCAACTCCTGGGCTCAAGCGAGTCTCCTGCCTCCACCTCCCAAGTAGCTGGGACTACAGGCGCCTGCCACAACGCCCAGCTATTTTTTGGTTGCAGCCGTCATTGTTGTTTGGCGGGTCCGGGCTGGGGATTCAAACCCGCCACCTTAGGTGTACGTGGCTGGCGCCTTAGCCGGTTGAGCTATAGGAGCCGAGCCGATATTTAATATTTCATATGAAATATAAAATTATATATTTTTGTTGAAGAAAGGCACTTTACCAATCATTATCCTCTCTAAAACTCTCATTTTATAGTCAGGAAAATAGGAATACATGAAAGAGGTAAGAATACAGACTAATTAGTAGCAAAGCCCAGATTGCCTCACTTCAGTTTGGGTTTCCTTTTATAGTCTACTACATTGCCTCTAGCTATTTACTAGCTACTCTTGATTTTCTTTTTTTTTTGGCTGGGGCTGGGTTTGAACTCACTACCTCCGGCATATGGGGCCAGCGCCCTACTCCTTTGAGCTACAGTTGCCGCCCTCTTGATTTTCTTTAGAATAATCTCTGGGATGGACAGAAAAATGATATGTCAGAAAACTCTTTTGAAAGACTTTAAAAGTATAAGCTTGGCACCAGCCACATACACCGAGGCTGGCGGGTTCGAACCCTGCCTGGACCAGCTAAACAACATTGACAACGGTAACAAAAATAATAGCTGGGAGTTGTGGTGGGCGCCTGTAGTCCTAGCTACTTGGGGGGTTGAGGCAAGAGAATTACTTGAGCCCAAGATTTTGAGGTTGCTATAAGCTACGATGCCATGGCACTCTACTGAGGGCGACATAGTGAGACAATGTCTCAAAAAAAAAGGAGGAAAGACCTTAAAAGTGTAAAGAATATTTTGGAAAAAACACTAAATTAGTTGAGGCATGGCAGTGGTGTTTTATCAAAGTTATTATCAGAGTACTGAAAATCACTATTGTCTTACTGTGAAGAAGTAAACGCTAGAGCAGCGACTGTGGGTCAAAGGAGTAGGGCGCTGGCCCTATATGGGTTCAAACCCAGCCCCCGCCAGACAAAAAAAAAAAAAAAAGAAGTAAACATCACAATGTTGAAATATGAACACTGATATTCATATTTAACATGTATTTAAGAAAATGGGGGGCACCAGCCACATACTCCTGTGCTGGTGGTTTCGAACCCAGCCCGGACGTGCTAAACAAACAAAAAGAATAGCCGGGCTTTGTGGTGGGCGCCTGTAGTCCCAGCTACTGGGGAAGCTGAGACAAGAGAATCACTTGAGCCCAAGAGTTGGAGGTTGCTGTGAGCTATGATGCCACAGCATTCTACCTAGGGTGACAAAGTAAGACTCTGTCTCAAAAAAAAAAAAGAAAAGAAAAGAAAAGAAAATGATAGAAGTCATGTTAACTAGCAAATGCTACAGACTTTTCTTTTTTTTTGCAGTTTTTCGCCAGGGCTGGTTTGAACCCACTATCTCCAGTATATGGGGCTGGCACCTTACTCCTTGAGCCACAGGCACTGCCTTTTTTTTTTTTTTTTTGAGGTAGTCGGATTCTGTTGCCCACGCTAGAATGCCATCTATGTTGTCACTCTAGCTCATAGCAGCCCCAAACTTCTGGGATCAAGTGATCCTCTTGTCTCAGCCTCCTGAGTAGCTGGGATTACAGGTGCTTGCCACAGGCCTGGCTATTTTTTGGTATTGTTAGGAGAGACAGGGTCTTACTCTTGCTTAGGCTGGTCTTGAACTCTTGAGCTCAAGGGATGCTCCTGCCTCAGCCTCCCAGAGTGCTAGGATTACAAATGTGAGCCACTGTGGCTGGCCCAGACTAGAAGTATTCTTAAGTAAAAGTCTAAAATTGAATGGAAAACCACATAAAAGCAGTATTATCTCATCAAAGTAACATTTCTTAATTCATGGACCACCTGAGATAATTTATGGTTATATTCTATAGTCAGTTATCAACTTCTCTTTCAAACCGTTTCTGTCTTGGCAGTATTGGGCACAGTAGGACATCTTTGTAGCTGTAGCATCTAGCCCAGCACCAGGTACATCATAGACACTGGAGTTGGATTGTTCGTCAGTGTTTTTATTATCTAGGTCTTGCTGCCTCCTGCCTCGACCATTATGACGCCCATTTATCATCTGAGTCCTGAGTTTCTCACCTGCAAGTGTTGAAGTGGATAAATAGAGCTTTTTTTCCTTTCTGTATAAAAACTCAATCTTAAGCCTTACGTGAATTTGACAGTTTTAAAAAAAGAGATTCTTTCATGTTTTGGTGCTTGAAGTTTAAGTATATTGTATCAAAGATGATACTTCTTCTAGGGTTTGCCTTATGAGGTGATGCCACAGGGTAGCAGGTTTTCAACAGATAGCTTTAAACCTGACCTCAGAGTTATATTTCTGCTTCCTTATATAATTTTGTTGCAGTCAGTAAACCAATTGTACTTGAGGTCATTTAAGGTTTATTGTACACACAGAATTCTTAGACAATTATGGACCACAAAGATTTCTATAATAATTACAACCGTATGCTCTTAATTTAACCTGATGAATTTTGGCATGAAATCAACAGGATGAGAGATTTTTTTCCCTGTAGTTTGTAAATAATTTTAGGTTTGAGAAATTCATCATAAATGACACAATAGTGCAGGGAAATTGTTAGTTTTGTGTAAGTGGAATGATTATTGGAGCTGTTTGTCAATTTTAGTGAGTTAGTGACAAAGTTACATAAAAGGTCTCTGGAAAAGTACTACCTAAGATTCTTTTCCTTAATAGAATTAGAGTTTAGAAAAAAATCAGACAGGGCATCCACTAGTAAGATCTGCCTTATTTTAGTTGTTGCACTAATTGCCTCTCATTACATAAGAGTTTACTTAGAGAACGGGATTACCTTTGTGATTTCTTTAGATGTATTTTTAACAATGGAGCCCTTGAATGGCCTTGAGTTATCCCGACTCCCTATTGCAGTCTTTATCCAGAACCCAATTTTTCTTTAATCTTCTTTCTCCCAGCACCATATTCAAGAAGGATTAAACATTTTTGATGCATCTTATTACTTTTTATTTTCTGCTTAATAACTCTTATACATCCCCACAGTTTGGGCCCAGGGGTCAGGGATGTGGCTGTGGTTTTGACCTCAGAGGGCAGGGTGCAGTATTGGCATGGCTCCACAGAAGAAGGGGTGCTCCCAAGGCCTAGGCCCCAGGGAACAGTGCCCAGCTGCAATTCAGGACCTAAAAGCAATAGGACATAGTGGCAACTTAAGCACTAGGGGATGCAATATCATACAGTGGTGATTCTTGACCTTGGGATGTTGGGAGCTGGCAGTGCCCATTCTCGGTGTGTTCAGGTGCAGCAATGGCAAGAACTTGGGAATTACAAGGCACAGGAGTGGCTTGGGGCCTGGAGTGGGGAGCAGTACAGTATGACTCTACTTCTTGAGGAGGTGAGTACCTCAGCAGCTCAGGCTACAGGTGCCTAGTTCAGTTCTAGGGACACAGGTTCCTGTGGCTTTTAAGCCTGGCAGGTGGAGTTTGCACAGCTTATCCAAGTCTTTAATTCCCTGGGAAGGAAGGTTCTACGTCAACTTGGCCCTACAAAGTGCAGCTACATGGATGGGTTGGAGGAGGCTCTGACTTACTGGGAGTCAGGGTGCAGTGTTAGCTGTCACAGTTGGGAGATGTGACAGTTGGGAGTTGCCGTGCTTAACAGTTAGAGCCTCTGGGGCAGGATGTTGCATTGGCATGGGAGCCAAGGGTAGTTCAATGTTCTGGATCCCTGGAGTGGGAGAAAAGGTACCACTTTAGCGTTTTAGCTCAGGCTCTGAAGGGCAGGGTACACCAGTCCTGGGGATGGGGCAGATCCATGACGGCAGGGTGCAGTGATAGCTAAACTGAGTGATGGTGGGCTATCAAGTAGATGTGGTGCAGTGATGCCAAAGCCTCCAGGATGGAGGGCTTCTGTGGCTGCTTGACCCTGGAGCAGGATGCGCTTTGGCAATAGTTTTGATTCCAAGATGGTATAGTACAGTAGCAGCTTGGACTGGGGTTAGGGCACAGGATCAGTTTCTTCTCTGGGGGTGGCACAGCATGTGTGCTCCTGGGAGCTCCCTTACCTGCACTCAGAGCATGTGAGGACTGCAGGAATTTCTAGTAGTGAGGACTGCAGGTATTTGTGTAGACATGAGCTTTTCTCTACCAGGAGAAGTTTTTTCTGTTTCTAACCTGATCCCAACTGGAGGATGAGATTATCCCTTGGTAGAGGCAAAGTATTTCCCATCTCTCTCTATGTGGCCATCCTGGGTTAACTCTGGTATTGTCCAATAGTTTCTTAGGTCAAATTGTAATTGCTTATTTGTTGTTTTTCTTTGTGGGGGAGAAGAACACTTGGAACTTCTACTTTGCCGTCATACTGACATCACTCAACAGTGATCCTGTGTGTTATTTAGAAGTGTGCCATTTAGTCTCTAAATATTTGAAGATTTTCCAAAGATCTTTCTGTTACTTATTTTCAGTTTAATTTAATTCTGCTCAGAATTTACTTTGTATGGCTTGAATCCTTGTAAATATATCAAATTTTAAAAAACAATTGTATATACATGCATCATGTAAGAAAAAATTCTGTATATATTTTGTGGAAATTTTCTTATGTCAAATATTTTCTAAAGCTTGGTTTAAGAAATATAACTTTTAAAGTAGAATTAATAGGCTCAGCGCCTGTAGCTCAGCAGCTAGGGTGCCAGCCACATACACTGGAGCTGGTGGGTTTGTACCTAGCCCAGACCTGCCAAACAACAACTACAACCCCCCCACCAGAAAAATAGGGTGGCGCTGATACCGGATTTTTAACACTGGATTTCCAGGCTCTTGGTCTCAACAATTCGATGAATGAAATCGATAGACCATAGAATGAACAGTGAGGTTTTATTTACAGCTCAAAGAACCAAACCTCCTTGCAGGGCAGGATA
>NW_003852438.1:16060-19377 GCF_000181295.1 Otolemur garnettii | reverse complement strand
GATTGACAGGTCCTCTAATGCAGCTCTACTGGAGCCTCTGGGGGAAGAAAGCTCCCTCACTTGCCCCAACCTGCCGGTTTTTTTGCCGGCTGCTGCCACCAAGACAGAAGTGGCAGATCCCCCAGGCCCTGCTCGGCTGAGCTGGCAGGGGTGCCACTTTTCCGGTATCAGCGCCTGTGGCTTAGTGGGTAGGGTGCTGGCCCATATACTGAGGGTTGCGGGTTTGAACCAAGCCTTGGCCAAACTGCAACAAAAAATAGCCGGGCATTGTGACAGGCACCTGTAGTCCCAGCTACTTGAGAGGCTGTGTCAAGAGAATCGCCTAAGCCCAGGAGTTAGAGGTTGCTGTAAGCTGTGACGCCACAGCACTCTACCCAGGGTAATAAAGTGAGACTCTGTGTCTAAAAAAAAAAATAGCCAGGCATTGTGGTGTGCACCTGTAGTCCCAGCTACTTGGGAGGCTGAGGCAAGAGAATCACTTAGGCCCAAGAGTTTGAGGTTGCGGTGAGCAGTGATGTCAAGGCACTCTACTGAGGGCTACATAGTGAGACTCTGTCTCAAAAAAAAAGAATTAATATATTCATGTAGTTCGAAAATCAACACAGTATAAAAAGATACACATTGAAAAATCATACTTTCTCCCCTGTTCCAGATCACATAGTTTCTACAGTATTGGTTTCAGGGTTATCTTTCCTACATTTCTCTGTGCAAACTTAGCATATATGCATGTATACTCTTATTTTCACACCCTTAAACCAAAAGAGAACAGCGTGACACTTAATCATTTTATATGGATATGCTATAATTTATTTAATATATATGGATGATTTTTTTCCAGTTTTAAGAAAAACTGAGTATCTGTGTTGAGCACTCTGCTGGACAATGCTGTAGTTCTCATTTAATTTTGATTATTGCTGTATTAGATCGTAGACTCCTCTGACCACGTTATGAATGAATGGCTTTATATGAGCTGCTGTTTCATATATGTATTATTATCTGATATTTTCAAAGGACCTTATTCAGTTTTGTATTCTTTTTTTTTTTTTTTTTTGAGACAGAGCCTCAAGCTGTCACCCTGGGTAGAGTACTGTGGCATCACAGCTCACAGAAAACTCCAACTCCTGGGCTCAAGTCCTGCCTCCGCCTCCCAGGTAGCTGGGACACAGGCGCCCACCACAACGCCTGGCTATTTTTTGGTTGCAGCTGTTGTTGTTTGGCGGGCCCGGGCTGGATTCAAACCCGCCACCTTAGGTGTATGTGGCTGGCGCCTTAGCCACTTGAGCCACAGGTGCCAAGCCCAGTTTTGTATTCTTGGTGTTAAGTATGTCCTCAATGAATGTAGGCATGTGAATGACTTAATTTTGTTGTTTAGTTAGTGTAAGAAAAAGTGTAAGAAAAAATTAGTTTATGTTGTAAACCGTGGGTAGAGTGGGTAGAGTGGGTAGAGTGCTGTGGCATCACAGCAACCTCAAGCTCTTGGGTTTAAGTGATTCTCCTATCTCAGCCTTCCAGATAGCTGGGACTACAGGTGCCTGCCACAATGCCTGGCTATTTATTTTGTTGCAGTTGTCACTGTTATTTTAGCTGGCCCAGGCTGGGTTCAAACCCTCCAGCCTTGGTGTGTGTGGCTGGCGCCCTACCCCCTGAGCTATAGGCACCACCCATGACTTTGATTCTTAATATTTTCCTCCCTGTTGTCCATTTATTGAACTACAGAATGACACATGGTAGGCAGGTGACAGTTGAGTAGATGAGCATTCAATTGTGAGAAGATTAATTGTTCTTCTTTTGAAATTTCACATTGTGATGGTGTAGAAGATTGAATTTAGGCTTGGGTTCAGATTCTGTCTGAGTGATTTTGTGGGGTGATTGTAATGAATAAAATGAAATGTTACAGGAAAGTATCTCATATAGGCTTTACCCACAGGACCTGCCTGATAACTACTAGGTCACTTTCTCCTTTACTTCTTCAGAGTGGGCTCTGGGTCCTGCAGGTATCTGAGTGTAAAGCCAGGAGCGCATTCCTATCCACTGAGTTGACACTGCATCCTGCTGTCCGGGGTACCCACCAGATGAAGATAGGGCCTTAATATCCTTCCGTACCTGTTCTCGTTGGCTGAGGAACTGGACCAGGTGCTTTACTGCTTTACTTATAATCCTCACAATGGCTATACTTGATAAGTATTATTGCCTCCTTTTTAAAAATAAGGAAACGTAGGCCCAGAAAAGTACAAATGCTTGTCCAAGGGCACTGATAGAGGACAGGATGAAAAGTTACAAATAGGTCTGTCAGGCCTCAAAGGCTTTTTTATTTCCATTATATTATGTTGCCTCTAGGGATAGTAAGAAATCATCACTAGTTTTGAGGGTTTTTTTATAATGGAATCCGAACTATGCTTAATTTTCAGAAATTTACATTTTAATCTTTTGTATATTTGACAAATTTGAGTCTATAAAGGGAGAAAATTATAATTTAGGTGACTCTAATAAAATTATTTTAAAGCCCTAGAATACAGGTGGGTAAATATAGTACACTTTTCTTAAAAAAAAATAAAATCAGTTTGGAATTTAAACAGTAATTGAGGCCAACGTGAACCAGATGTTTTATTTTTACAAAGAAAGGAAATCACAAAGAGATCCAGCTCTGTGGTACTATTTTGACATCAGTTTATTATGTGGACTCCTGGAAGGCAGCGTCTGTGCCTGAAAACACTGAAGCTGGGATTTCTCTAATGACTTGGGCCATGTTTATATTAGGTTATACATGGCAGTTGGGCGGTTTGTTTTGCAGATGTTCGTAATGTACAGTCTTAAATCTTGTTTCTATTTCTGGCACGCTTTTAAGTATGACTCATGTTTTCTTGAGGCCGTACTAAAAATACAGCTGTTAGTTTCAAGGATTAATGTGAAATATACCACAGACGTCATATAAAACTACACAATGCATTCTTTCAGTAGTTTAATGCAGTTTCTTGACAAATTAAATATGGAGGTGTTTTTTGTTTTATACAAAATACACTATACTGAAACATGAATTAAGTGAAAGTCTCTTTTTTTGAGAATGGGTCCTCTGATAAGATAATGTAAATAAAATGAATCTGAAATTTTAATAAAAGGAGTAAAACATATATATCATTGATATCACTAAACACAGCAATAGAACTAATAGAACAGCAGGTCTAGTATATTTGATATAGTCCCGTGGGGTCCACCCTTATAGGGAAAGTCTTGGACCTGAAGGTAGATGCCTCTTGAAAAACTTTTGGAGAGGCTATAGGATGTTTTCTTTCTTTCCTTCTTTCTTTCTTTTTTTTTTT
>NW_003852438.1:8739-15780 GCF_000181295.1 Otolemur garnettii | reverse complement strand
GCCTTACCCACTGAGCCACAGGTGCTGCGCAAGGGTATAGGATGTTAACAGCTGGAATGCAACCTTTGGACTCAGACAACTTAGGTCTAAATCTTGATTTATGGATTTATCAACTGTGGACAAATGATAGTATTTTTCCAACATTGTAAAGTGGGAGTAAGAAGTATTTAACAAACACTCAGCACTTTCTATTATTGGGCACTGTTCTGAGTACTTAATTGTTAGAGCAACTCTATACTTCTTTTTTTTTGAGACAAGAGTCTCACTATGTCGCCCACAGTACACAGTAGAGTGCAGTGGTATCACAGCTCACAGCAACCTCAAATTCCTGGGCTGAAGCAATTCTCTTGCCTCAGCCTCCCAAGTAGCTGGGACTACAGGCACCCACCACAATGCCCCAAATGCTTTTTTTTTGTTACAATTGTCACTGTTGTCTAGCTGGCCCAGGCCAGGTTCAAACCTACCAGTCTTGGTGTATGTGACGAACGCCGTAATCACTGTGCTACGGGCACCGAGCCTCTATACTTCTTAATGCATCCATTATATAGACAAGGAAACTGAGCACAGAGAGGTTAAATAACTTGATTAAGTTTACACAGCTAGTAGATTGCAGACTTGAGATTTAAACCCAGAGTGTCTGGCGTGAGTCTCTGTTTTTATACCATATAGTCGGCTGCCTCCTAGGATTGTGAGATCTAAGTAAGGTACTGTATGTAAAATCCTATAGACATGTGGTCTTTGTGAAGGAATACCATAGCATAGACCATAGGGCCAGCCACAGGATTCAGAAGCTGCTTTTATGTATTAAGAACTTTATGTAGAATTGAAATGTAGTGGTGGCAAGAGCCTTGGATGTCCTGACATTGCCTAGAGAGGCTCAACTTGAAGGTAGAGCTTATTTGTGGCGTATTTCCTCTCTAATAATTTTATCTTTCAGAAGTAGGGGAAACAGAGAGGAACTGTTTCTTTGGGCTTGATTGTGACTAATTAGAAATAAATCATTAGTGCTGTGCAGGCAACAGAAGGCTTGAGGGGGAAAAATGTCTATATAATATTTCTCAACTCGGGTGCCTTTGATGTATTGGACAAGATGAGATTGTTTTGGACATTGCATTTAGCATCACTGAATATCTGTAGCGTACCAAATTATCCTTTGCCTTCTAAAGCTTTGGAACCTCCAGACATTTGCACGTGCCTCTGGCAGGTACTGAGTGGTAGCTTTACCACCACCAGTTGAGAACTGAATCTGTTGAGTGATGAGAATAAAGGAAGGGATTGCTGAGCGCTGTCAGGTGTGCCTTCAGCCTGTTCTTAGCACAGACGGGCATCCTGCTGAAGTGGAAGACACGCCTGTGAGTACACACAGGGTTACTCACAGTTCTTAGGGCTCAAGCTTTAAAGTAACTCCATACTTTTGTGTCCTACTTAAGAAAGTATACTGTGGTTCGGCGCCTGTGGCTCAAGCGGCTAAGGCGCCAGCCACATACACCTAAGGTGGCGGGTTCGAATCCCCAGCCCGGACCCGCCAAACAACAAAGCCTGCTGAAGTGGAAGACACGCCTGTGAGTACACACAGGGTTACTCACAGTTCTTAGGGCTCAAGCTTTAAAGTAACTCCATACTTTTGTGTCCTACTTAAGAAAGTATACTGTGGTTCGGCGCCTGTGGCTCAAGCGGCTAAGGCGCCAGCCACATACACCTAAGGTGGCGGGTTCGAATCCCCAGCCTGGGCCTGCCAAACAACAATGATGGCTGCAACCAAAAAATAGCCGGGCGTTGTAGCGGGCACCTGTGGTCCCAGCTACTGGGGAGGCTGAGGCAGGAAACTTGCTTGAGCCCAGGAGTTGGAGGCTGCTGTGAGCTGTGATGCCACAGCACTCTACCCAGGGCGACAGCTTGAGGCTCTGTTTCAAGAAACAGAAAGGATAAATTGGGTGGCGCCTGTGGCTTAAGGAGAAAAGGTGCCGGCCCCATATACTGGAGGTGGAAGGTTCAAACCTCCTCTGGCCAAAAACTGCAAAAAAATGTGTATATATAAGTTATTCCTAAACTTCAGCACTTTATTAAACTGATAATTTTTGAGGGGCAGAATTTACGTTTGATTAGAAACTGCCACCTGAGATTTTTAGAAATCTTGAAAATGAATGTAATTCCAAGGTCAAGACAATCAAAACAGATGGGAATTATACAGCAGTAAAACAAGACTCCATAATTATAAATAGTTACTAATAGTTGCAAATAAAAGGTGGGAGGAAGCTACAGAAACCAACTTGGCTTTACCTTCTAGTACTTTACAAATTTTAGATTTTAAACAATCAAGTCCAGGTAATGAAAGGCCTGGCATATGCTGAAGTTGAATACAAAGGAGTGATCCAAAACTGTGAGGGGAGGGGTGGAGGGAGACAAACCAAGACAAAAATAAAACAGAGGAAAAAAAATAGTGAGAGTAGGATAGAGAAGGCCTGAAGCCAAATTAAGCTGAAATCTGTGAAATTATAAAGAAAAAAGTATGTGTACGTTTTTAATTATGTATTTGATAGTGTGGGAAGAGGCGGTAGATCTGCAGCTTGGGAAACACTGTGTATTTATTGATGAAGAAGCTGGGGCTTAGGCTGGGTGTGGTGGATCACGCCTGTAATCCTGACACTCTGGGAGACTGAGAAGAGAGGATCCCTTTAGCTCAGGAGTTCAAGACCATCCAGAGCCAAGAATGAGACCCCCCACCTCTACAAAAAATAGAAAAATTAGCCAGGCATTGTGGCAGGTGCCTGTAGTCCCAACTACTCAGGAGGTGAGGCAGGAGGATGGCTTAAACCCAGGTGTCTGAGGTTGCTGTGAGCTCGACTGACTCCATGGCACTCTAGCATGGGGCAGCAGAGTAAAACTCTGTCTCAAAAAAATGGGGAGGGCTTCTTAACTCTTAGTTTGTTTCATCTTTAAATAGCAAGGAGACAGACTTGTCTTGAGATAAGAAAGAGTAGACGGTGTATCATAAGGATGGATTTAACCCTGAAGTACTTAAAGTACTTAAAGGATGTCTGGTAGTTATAAATGAGATTGACTCTGCAGGCTCAGATCAGTTGTATTCTAGCTTCATGAAACTACTTGGTAGATTCCCCCAAGGTGTACATCTTAGAACAGCGTTTTTCAATCTATTTCTCATTATTTCCTAAGCACACTTCCCCCCTGAAATTGTTCCTTCCCAACCCCATGACATTTTAATACTACACACACATATAACACATATACACATATTTATATTTTATTTCACAGATGTTTATTTTTTTAGAGACAGAGTGTTGCTCTGTCACTCAGGCTGGAGGGCAGTGGTGTGGTCATAGCTCACGGTAACTTTAAATTCCTGGGTTAAAGTGATCCTGCTTCCAAGTAGCTGGGACTATAGGTACCCACCAGCATGTCTGACTTTGATAAACCAACCAGTCTGCCCAAAGCCTTGTCCTTGATCTTCTCACAGATAATGAAAGTCAGTAAATTATCTGTTTCAATGATTAGATATTAGCTATCTTTGAGGAAGACGAGTGCAGTGGGACTATACTTGCAATGTTTTGCTGTTAGAGGAGGAAAAAAAAAACCCTAGCTTTCTTAGTTGGTTCTTCAGGCATGTCCATGACTTCATGGGGTGATTAAATAAAGTTTAGAAAGTATGGAATGTTCATTACATACAAATGATTTTGTGTAATATATATGTCTATGTGTATATCAAATGCATCATCAAACAAACAAGATACTCCATACCCAATTTAAGAACTAGAATATTACCAATATCCTTGAAGCTGTATGTGAAAATTTCTTTGATTCCATGCCTACTCCTTATTTTCAGATATCCAGTTATCCTGAATTTATCATTCTCTTGTTTTTTGCTTTTTCAAGTACTGTTTTACAATAGATGTATGTATTTCTAAATAATCCATTTGCTAGTTTACTGAGATTTATTAAAATAGTAGCATATGTGATTTATTCTGTGACTTAACTTTTTCATTTGATATTAATCTTTAAGGGTTAAGCATATTGTTGGGAGCAGTGGCGGTTCTTTCTGCTTTATAATATTCCATCGTGTACATTTTAGCCATTCTCCTGTCTCCAGTTTTATTGCACACAATTCTGCTCAGTACAAGTCTCCTGATGTATATAAAGTTAAAAGTTTTTCTTGTGTACTGTGGACTGGACTTTCTGGGTCATTTGGTGCTTTACCTATGAGGAAACACAAATTAATTAAACATTCTAGAGAGTACTTAGGTAGAAGATGAACACATTAGTAGGTGATTTAACAGTAGACTAGAAAGGACATTGTGTGGGTAATCTATTCCCCAGAGAGTTGGTGCAGAAGAGTAGACTTACATCTAAATTCTGAAGGAATAGTTTTAATTCTGTATCAAATTTTCTAACTGTGAGGTTTGGGAGACCCGCTTATCTATTGCCAACTTAAGTTATAATACTGTTTTCTCAAATTTTTTAAGACTAATAATCATTAATTGTCTGAGATGATTTGGTCATTTTTGGAACAAAAGAATTTCGCTGTAAAATTGTGATAAGTGAAAAGCCAGTTCCTCATCTCATCCTTAAAAATCACTTTCACTTCTTTAGGAATTACTTATAGGTAATTGTTTAAATGTTCCTATAACCTTTCAAGTATGGAACATACATAGTCCCTTGAGATATAAACTTTGTCCTGTTTTAGTATAGAGTAATAGCGGTTTTATTGTAATGCAGTGTGAAAATGTCTATATATCTGTCTCTTTATCTTGCATATCTGAAAATATATATGTGTGTTTAAACATATTATTTACATTACTTCAAGATTTACATTATAAGTAATAGTATAAATAATTTGTATTTTCTTTTCTTTTCTTTTTTTATTTTTGTTAAAGTTTCAGATTCTCTGGCTCAGTCTGTAGTTCATCATCTAAGATGGATAATGCAGAAAGATCTTTTGGGGCAAGATGTTTTCCTAATAGGACCTCCTGGACCTCTTCGACGTTCTATTGCTATGCAGTACTTGGTGAGCGATCGTTTCTTATCATTTCCTAAGGATCTTAACTTTGATAAGCTATGACCTAAAATAAATTAAGATTAAGAATTAATAAAAATATCAGAAGTAGTCATTAGTTGAAATAAATGCTAACATCAAAGGAAGATATGTTCATTAAGGGTTTGGCAAACGTTATTTTGGAAGAAAATATACATTTGCCTTTCATAGCTTTAGCAAATTTTTGCTATGACTACTACTACAACTACTAGTAGAAAAGAAATAATTTCAGGCAATGAGAAGCAGGTAAGATCAGCAAATCTGAAATTACAAAACTTAGTTTTCTACCACTCAGAGAACATTCCCTCATCTCAGGTTCACATTTTAAAAAGCCAAACAATACCCTTGATGTTTTGGAGTTTTGCAGTCTTTAAAGAGGGCTGAAGGTTTGTAGAGCATCTATGTGTTACATGCTCTCTTTTTTCTTTAAATGGATAAACAAAGACGTTCACAGAGGTTAAATAACTCAAGCTTTATCCCTCTAGTAAATAATGGAGCAGGATTCAAATCCCACATCGTTTCCCATTTCTGACAAGTTATCCTCCTAAATGTTGAGTTTTTTGAGAACTGTTGTTAAGTGAACTGAAGTGTTCAAATCTCAACCCAAGTAAAAATCACAAGACTTTTCTAATGTGATGTCAGCATTAATAGGCATTGTTCTAAGGATTCAAGGAAGAATGCCATCAGATGAAATTGTGTCCTGAAGGTACTTTTTAGGATGAAGAGAAAACCTTTAATTAAAGCTTCCTTGTGTTATTATTGGAGGATTTCTCTATATGCTGTTGGCATCTACTTTATATGCTCTTAGTGGTGAATTTATTTTGGCCCTTCACAAATCATGTGGAGCAGGAATAATGAAAATACAACAGACGAATCAGAATCTAACTCCCACTAGCTCATTGCTTTCATGATTTTTATTCATCCCCAGACCAGTCTGTGAGGTATAACATGCATTGTAGTATTATCTTCACTTTGTTAATACAGAAAGCCAAAGTGTCTGATCTCAGAATGCTGGATCAGCTACTCAGAATTCCCTTTTTAATTTTAAGATGCTCATTCTCTATTTTGCCTATTTCAAAGACCATAATATCTCACTGAGATTTTGTTTCTGGCAAGGATTGAAGTTTGCTGGGAATGTGAAATAAGGAGATTAGAGGAGGTTTGTTGGTTCAAAAGTGCAGCATAAGTCTGTAAGTGTGAAACCTATATCTTTATACAAAAACAAAAGCAAGGCTCGGCGCCTATGGCTCTAGTGGCTAAGGTGCCAGCCACATACACCTGAGCTGGTGGGTTTGAATCCAGCCCTGCCCCGCCAAACAACAATGACAGCTGCACCCAAAAATAGCCAGGCATTGTGGCAGGTGCCTGTAATCCCAGCTAACTAGAGTGGCGGAGGCAGGAGAATTGCTTGAGCCCAGAAGTTGGAGGTTGCTGTGAGCTGTGATGCCATGGATTCTACCTAGGGCGACAGCTTGAGGCTCTGTCTCAAAAAAGAATAAAAACAAAATCAAAAACAAAAATAGACTTTAAATTGTGAAGTGTAGCTCAGACAGCTGTAGGCAAGAAAACTCAAAGAAAACATACAAGAAAACTCAATACTAGCCTAAGCTGCCTTGTGAACTTTGCAGTGAATCCTATTGCCATAAGAGCCTATGCCTAGTCATAGCCAGAGTAGATGATTTTTAAAGCTAGAAATTTGAGGGCATGCCTGTTGAACCTCTGAGAAATTAAATAGAAATAATTTGATAGATGTATTTACTTTATATTTGACTCACATAAAAGGAGTTTTGCAGATGGTTCCACAAAACAGGCCACTGCTGTCTCCTCCAGTTTTGCCTGTGGTGCTGTCTTGAAGCTTATACCTCTTTTGTGGGAGTAGCACCTGAGGCAACTTCGGTGCTTGTCACGGCTGGTAAAAAATCCAAGGGAGCTGTCAAGGCTGAGGGTAATGAGTGCGTTATCCTCATTGTAGAAGTTCAGGAGAGAACTGGGGT
>NW_003852438.1:6072-7281 GCF_000181295.1 Otolemur garnettii | reverse complement strand
AAGCTGACACTCAAAAGGTTTTAAACTAAAATTACATTTAAAATGCTCTTCTCTGGGGTAGTGGCTTTGTTAGATAACTTGTTCCAAATCCTATGTTGGGAATTTGATTTTATTTTTAGAATCATTTCATTCTCCACTCTACAGGAGCTGACTAAACGGGAGGTTGAATACGTTGCCCTGTCAAGGGACACCACTGAAACTGATCTCAAACAACGAAGGGAAATCCGTGCTGGCACGGCCTTTTACATTGATCAGGCAAGTTCTTATCACACTCTAGCCTGTGACTGTTTACTCCAGGTCTGTACAAAATTGATTTTTAAAGTAGAAAGAGAGTGGTTCATATAATGGTGAAAGATACATATGCTAAGCTCTTTGTAGACAGATTTAATTTAGATTTTTTGTTTCTCCATTCTTGGAAATGTCTTCTTGATGTAGTATTAAATGAGAAACCCTGTATGAAATTTATGATTTTAAAATGTTAGCTAAAGATCAATATGGTTATTTCTCAGTTTTCAGGGGCTTCCTACTAGTTGCCCATAGAAATTTGATTTTTTAAAAGCAGAATTAAGGAGATTTTAATATAGAAAATTTTCTAGCACAGTTATGGAAGTATTATAAATCTATAGGTTACTTGGGTAAAGGTGTATTAAATGTAGTGAAATTAAATATATACTGCCAGGAACTACAACTTTCTTCTTTGGGGGAAGTGTCTTAGATGCAGATTACCAATTTAAAATATTGTGTGAATATTAAAATGAAATTTGTTAAGTATTTCCTCAGATACATTGCTTAAAGTATTAAATATTGTTCTTAGGAATACCTTTTGGAAAAAAGGATAAAGACTGTGAATAAATATGCCCTGGAGAAAAGATTTCAAATATCCAATAAATTCATGAAAACATGCTTGACTTTCTTGTTTACAAAATAAAAATTAAAACACTTAGGTGTGGTATTTTTTTCACCTCTCAGATTGGCAAAGATTAAGGAATTTGCTAATATTTCAGTGTTGATGAGAAAGAAAGGATGAGGAAACAGCATTGCTATAGATGGCAGCAGAAATTGATGCAATTTTAAAAGAAAATTTGGCATACAGTTACATTTCTTTTTTTTTGAGACAGAGTCTCAAGCTATCCCCCTGGGTAGAGTGCTGTGGCATCACAGCTCACAGCAACCTCCAACTCCTGGGCTCAAGCGAGTCTCCTGCCTCAG
>NW_003852438.1:1808-5092 GCF_000181295.1 Otolemur garnettii | reverse complement strand
CCAGCCTGAACCAGGGGAAACCTCGTCTCTAAAAATAGCCAGTTGTTGTGGCGGGGCACCTGAAGTCCCAGCTACTCAGGATGTTGAGGCAAGAGAATCTCTTGAACCCAGGAGTTGGAAGTTGCTGTGAACTATGATGCCATGGCACTCTATTGAGGGCAACAAAGTGAGACTCTGTCTCAAAAAACAAAACAAACAGAAAAACACCGAGAACAAAGTTTTGGAGGTACAGAATAGTTACATAGTCTCATAGATTACTTACTAATATCAAAAGAAAAAATGCACTTAAAATGGAGAGATTTGGCAGTCACCAACCTTTAATGATGGTGACCAAACTTAGCATCATCTATCTGAGAAGTTCAGATTTCCCACAACTAAAAAGTAATCCTTTGTAGACAAAGCACACAGTACATTTTAAAGGAATCTATTTTATTTACGTGATGCAAAAGGTTTACTTCATAGATTACTTCTGATTATAAATCGGGAAAAATAACCTTTATAATAGAAAGAGCTGCCTTTTGCTTCTTTAACCAACTCATACAACAAAATCACCAGTAGTGAGAGGAGCTTGCATGATGTGATCCTGATGTGATTACTAAGAGGTCTACAGCACTACCAATGCAGTACTATTGCTAAAAATGTCTAACAACTGGACCAGTCTAGAACGTAAGACAGTAGCTTCAACTCTTCAGAAAATTCACTGTCAGAAATACTAAAACAAATAGTAACTGTTCTAGATTAAACGAGTGGGAGTTTCTTAGTTTCTTTATTGTACTGGAGTGTAGATAGCTATTTTTATTGTTTATATTATTTATTTATTTATTATTTCAGGTTATTGTGAGGGTACAAACAACCTGGTTAAAATTTTAGAATTTTTTATATAATGTCCCTCTTGTAGTTGTGTCCTGCAGCCAAAGGAGTGCCATATACCCCACCTTGTGCCCTTTAAGTAGATGCACACCAGTCCCCCATCTGGGACCTCTCCCACCTCGCCCGTTTCCCTTCCCTCCAACTTGAATAGAATTAAGTTTTTCTTCTATGTGGGCATGTGTTAGATGGTCTACTGGCGTCATAATAAAATTGAGTACATTGGATACTTGCTTTTCTGTTCTTGTAATACTTTACTGAGAAGAATATATTTCATTTCCATCTAGATTAATACAAAAGATGTAAAGTCACCGTTTTTTTCTTACAGCTGAATAATACTCCCTGGTATACGTATACCATAGTTTTTTAATTCATTCTTGAGTTGATAGGCATTTAGGTTGTTTCCCTCTTGGTGATTTTAAACTGAGCTGTGATAAACTATGTAGTGCAAATGTCTTTAGGATAAAATGATTCTTTTTCTTCTGGGTAGATGCGTAATAGTGGGATTGTCAAGTCAAATGGAAGGTGTAATTTGAGTTCTTTGAGGATTCTCCATACTTCTTTCCAAAGAGGATGTGTTAGTTTGCAGTCCCACCAACAGTGTAAAAGTGTCCCTTTCTCGCCACACCCATGTCAGTATTTTCAAATCTGGGACTTTGAGATGTGGGCTATTCTCATTGGGCTTAAGTGATATCTCAGGGTGGTTTTGATTTGCATTTCTCTGATGATTAGACACTATGAGCATTTTTTCTTTATTCTTTTTTTTGAGACAGAGCCTCAAGCTATCCCCCTGGGTAGAGTGCCATGGCATCACAGCTCACAGCAACCTCCAACTCCTGGGCTCAAGCGAGTCTCCTGCCTTAGCCTCCCAAGTAGCTGGGACTACGGGTGCCTGCCACAACGCCCGGCCATTTTTTTTTTGTTTTTTGGTTGCAGCCATCATTGTTGTTTTGGCGGGCCCGGGCTGGGGATTCGAACCCGCCACCTTAGGTGTATGTGGCTGGTGCCTTAGCCGCTTGAGCCACAGGTGCTGAGCCAATGAGCATTTTTTCATATGTTGGTTAGTCATTCTGTTTTGATCACTGTGGAATTATAATATAACCTAAAGTCTGGTAGAGTGATGCCTCCAACATTGTTTGTATTACTGAAAATTGCCTTGGCTATATGGTTTTTTTTCTGGTTCCATAAAAAATGAAGAACTATTTTTTCCACTTCTTCAAAGTATGATGTTGGTATTTTAATGAGGATTGCATTGAATCTGTAGACTGCTTTGAGTAGTATAGATATTTTAACAATGTTGATTATTCCTAGCCAAGAGCATAGTATGTTCTTCCATTTATTGATGTCTATTTCTTTTCTTAGGATTTCATAATTCTCTTTATAGAGGTCCTTCACCTCTTTTGTTAGATATATTCCTAGGTATTCATTTCCTTTGAAGCGACTGTGAAGGGAATTGTATTTTTTATTGGCTTCTCAACTTGGCTGTTACAAAGACTACGAATTTGTGGACATTCATTTTATACTCTGAGACATTACTGTATTTCTTGATCACTTTCAGGAGTCTTATGGTTGAGTCTCTGGGATTTTCTAAGTATAAGATCATATCATCATCAAAGAGAGAGTTTGACCTCCTCTGCCCCATTTGGATGCCCTTTATAGCCTTCTCTTACCTAATTACATTGGCTAGAACTTCCAGCACTATGTTGAATAGTAGTGGTGATAGAGGATGTCTTTGTCTGGTCCAGTTTTAAGTGGAAAACGTTTCAGTTTTACTCCATTCAGTATTTTATTAGCTCCAGGTTTCTCATAGATGGCTTCAATCATTGTGCCACCTATACTTGCATTCTTAAGTATTCTTGTTAGAAAAGGATGTCCAATTTTATCAAGTGCTTTTTCTACATCTATTGAGAAGACCCTATGGTCTTGGTTTTTGCTTCTTTTGATATTGTGAATTACATTTATGGATTTGCATATGCCAGCCTTGCATCCTAGGATGAGCCTACTTGATTGTGATGTATAATTTTTTTAATGTGTAGTTGTAATTCATTGGCTAAGATTTTATTGAGTATAATAATGAATATTGCATCAATATTTATTAGTGAAAGTAGTCTGTATTTCTCCTTTTTAGTTGGGCCCTTTCCTGGCTTTTTTGTCAGTGTGATGTTTGCTTCATAGAATGTGTTGGGGAAGGTTCCTTCCTTCCTAAGTTTTTGGAATAGTTTTTGCAGTATCGTTTCAAGCTCATCTTTGAAAGTTTGATAGAGTTCTGGTATGTAGACATCTGGTCCAGGGCTTTTGTGTGTGTGTGTTGGAAGAGTATTTTTATTTTTTCTTTAATCTTAGTACTTGATATTGGTCTGTTCAAGAGATCTGTTTCTTCCTGGTTAAGTCTAGGGAGATGGTATGATTTCAGGTAT
>NW_003852438.1:0-1687 GCF_000181295.1 Otolemur garnettii | reverse complement strand
TTGAGGTTATTAAAGATTTTATTTTTCTGTTGCTTGTTAATCTGGTCAAAGGTTTATCCATTTTATTTTATCTTTTTGATGAATCAACTTTTTGTTTCGTTAATTTTACAAATGATTTTTTTGTTTTCAATTTCTTAACTTTAGTTGCTTTAAATCCACTTGTATCTAAAAATATGATTATGACCCCTCCTTTGTTGTAGTTTCCATTTGTCTGAAATATTATTTTCCCACCCTTAGTCTTGTTTTGTCTTTCAAGGTTACGTGTGTTTTGGGTAGCACCTGTGGCTCAGTGGGTAGGGCGCCAGCCCCATATACTGAGGGTGGTAGGTTCAAACCTGGCCCTGGCCAAGCTACAACAAAAAAATAGCCAGGCATTGTGGCAGGTGCCTGTAGTTCGAGCTACTCTGGAGGCTGAGGCAAGAGAATTGCCTAAGTCCAGGAGTTAGAGGTTGCTGTGAGCTGTTTGATGCCACAGCATTCTACTGAGAGTGATAGAGTGAGACTCTGTCTCTTAAAAAAAAAATTGTGTGTGTTTGCTGGAGACAATGTGTGGATGGCTTGAGGACTTTTTTTTTTTTTTCTTTTTTTTTTCAGTCTAATCTCACTTTCTTGTCCAGGTGAGTACCATGGCAACCCAACCTTAAACTCTTGGGTTCAAGTGATCCTGTTGCTTCAGCCTCCCAAGTCTGGGACTATAGGCACCTGCCACAATACCTGGCTAATTTTAGAGATGGGATCTCCTCTTGTTCAGGCTGGTCTGGAACCCTGAGCTCAAGTAATTCACCCACCTCAGCCTCCTCAGAATGCTAGGATTATAAGGGTGAGCCACCATACCCAGCCTGGCTTGTGCCTTTTTATACTATCACCAGCCTGTGCCTCTTCAGTGGGGGAATTCAAGCCATTTACATTTATTGAGAGAATTGATAAGTGTGATGGAGTTCTATTCATCTTATTTTTTGAAGGTCCATTGCTTTGTTTTATCCTTTGTTGTCATTGTGGAAGCTAGGTTTTGTCCTTTAATTTGTGGGTGTTTACTTTGCTGGCAGTTTATTGTGATAGTCAGTGTGAGGAATAGGTTTAAGTATTTCCTGTAGAGCTGGTCTTTGTTCTGGTAAATTTCCTCAGTATTTGCTTATCGGTAAATTATTTCATTTCTCTATTGATTTTGAAGCTTAGTATAGCAGGATACAGAATTCTGGGTCCAAATTGTTTTGTTTAAGAAAGTTAAATGTATGTGACCATTCTCTTCTGGCTTGGAAAGTTTTAGCTGAGAAGTCCACTGTCACCCTGGTGGATCTGCCCCTGTAAATCAATTACAGAATTTTTTCTTTGGTTTTGACTTTGGACAGGTTCATTATAATGGGTCTTTGAGATGCTCTCTTTATGTTGAGATGACTTGAAGTTTGATATTCCTCTAAATGGTGTGTTTCAGAATCTTTAGTGATACTTGAGAAGTTTTCATTTAAGATATCCTCCAGTAGGGCTTCCATTCTTTTGGGATGTTCTTCTTCCTCTTTAGAAGTACCTATAATTTATATGTTTGAATGCTTCATGAAATCCCATTATTCTCTGAGTGAACAGTGTGGTTTCTTTTTCTTCTTTTCTGCCTCTTTAACTGCCTGGGATAGCTCAAGAGCTTTATCCTCTATCTCTGAGATTCTTTCTTCTCCATAGTTTAATCTGTTAT
>NW_003852437.1:14518009-14541388 GCF_000181295.1 Otolemur garnettii | reverse complement strand
GGAAAGGAAAGGGGAAAGGAAAGGGGAAAGGAAAGGGGAAAGGAAAGGAAAGGGGAAAGGAAAGAGGAGAGGAAAGGGGAAGGGGAAAGGAAAGGAAAGGGAAAGGAAAGGGGAAAGGAAAGGAAAGGAAAGGGGAAAGGAAAGGAAAGGAAAGGGGAAAGGAAAGGAAAGGGGAAAGGAAAGAGGAGAGGAAAGGAAAGGGGAAGGGGAAAGGAAAGGAAAGGGGAAAGGAAAGGAGAAAGGAAGGGGGAAAGGAAAGGAAAGGGGAAAGAGGAAAGGAAAGGGGAAAGGAAAGGGGAAAGGGAAAGGAAAGGGGAAAGAGGAAGGGAAAGGGGAAAGGAAAGGGGAAACGGGAAAGAGGAAGGGAAAGGGGAAAGGAAAGGAAAGAAGAAAGGAAAGGGGGAAGGGGAAAGGAAAGAGGAAAGGGAAGGAAAGGGGAAAGAAAAGGGGAAAGGAAAGGGGAAAGGAAAGGACAGGACATATAGCCTTCCAAATATTACTTCATTTCTCAGCTCCCTCTCATAGCAAAACACCTTGAGAGAGCTGTCGTCCTGCTCCTCCTGGTTCCTCCCCTCTGGTTCTCTTGTGAAGCCCTCCAGTCTCTTACCAATGCCAACAATAACGTCCACATCTCACCTGATCTCATCCTACACGACTTCTCTGCAGCAGTTGACACAGCTAATGACACCCTCCTCCTGAACACACTCCGCTCCCTCCTGGGCCCCCTCTCTCAGTCTCCTACCCACTGGCTGGTCTCTGACTCCTTCACTGTTTCCACTTCTCTCTCCTGAGTCCAAACACTGGAATGTCCTAGCGCTCAAGCCCATACCCATGCTCTTCTGTGACTCACTCCATAGCTGACGTCATTATGGTGTTAAAAACTGTCCATGTGCTGACCCCTAATTCTCTATCTCTGGATAGAACCTTGTCCTTTCATGATACAGTTGTCTGTGTGACTGCCAGGTTGACCTCTCCAGGTTGATGGCATTTAGATGTTCAATAGATATTAGACATTTTGTATTCATAGGGTTTCTAGATAATATTTTCATAAGCAAATTAGCTTTGGGAGCCCAGGGAAATGCAGTTACAAAGCCAAAGTCTTTTGATTCACTTGAAAGCATATGATGCTTTTTTTGCCTAGGAAGTGGATTCTGGGACACAGGGACACTCTGAAATTGAAATATGGTCCCTTCCTCAACCGGCTAAGGCGCCAGCCACGTACACCTAAGGTGGCGGGTTCGAATCCCCAGCCTGGACCCGCCAAACAACAATGACGGCTGCAACCAAAAAATAGCCGGGCGTTGTGGCGGGCGCCTGTGGTCCCAGCTACTTGGGAGGCAGAGGCAAGAGACTCGCGTGAGCCCAGGAGTTGGAGGTTGCTGTGAGCTGTAATGCCACGGCACTCTACCCAGGGGGACAGCTTGAGGCTCTGTCTCAAAAAAAAAAAAAAAAAAAAAGAAATATGGTCCCTTCAACAGAGACCACAGAATATTTTCCTAATATAATCCACTGTCTCCTTCAGAAATTAAGTTACAACTTCTATCCATGAGATCGTCTTCCATTAGCTTTTCCTGCAATAAACACCCTATTTACATATTTTCTCCAAATGAAAGATATTCAATCATAAAAGATTGTTAATGATAACTAAAGAACATTTTAAAAAATCAAACAAATGCCAAGATAAATATACTCATCACATATGCCATTCATATCATAACTTAGAATCACTGATTTTGCTTTGGTGAACATGCACACTGGAGAGAATTCCAGCACTTTTGCACAAACAACTAGGATAGTTAAAATACCTGTGGGGGTTTTGACAGGGAACCCAGTTCACCTGAGGGTCTGGGATATCCTCTAGGTAAGGAAAAACAGTTTCCCTAGTAAATTTCCATCCATAAAGTGCATCTTCTGAAGTCACAATGATGTGAGCCCCCTGTTCAAAACAAGTGACATCACAATTATTTTTCCATGTAAGACATTATTTTTCCTGTCTTCCACCAGCTCCCATGTCCCCCCCATAAATTATGGTTCTGAGAAATAAAACAATACCTGCTCAGCAGCCTGCTTAATTGCTGTCTCCAGAATATCCATATTCTTGTTCATGAGACGCACGGCATCGTCCTGAGAAACGGGCACATCTGTTTCATCCGGCAAGATGACAGCATGCTCATACACTGCAGCTCTGAAAGTGTCCAGGGCACCAACATTCAGGGCAATGAAGGCCAAAACTGCCGCAGGGATCAGAAAAGAGGAAGTGATCATGGCCAAGGTTTAGTGATTTCTGAAAGGGAAAATAACATGCCTGTAATATTTACGTTGGGTGGAACATTTGTGCAACACATGGCTGCCAGCTATTGAGCTGCTGCTGCTTTTTTCTTTTTGAGACAAAGTCTCACTCTGTTCACCTTGCTGTGAGCTATGATGCCATGATATGGTAGAGTGCCATGGTATCATAGCTCACAGCAACCTCAAACTGTTAGGCTCAAGCGGTCCTCTTGCTTTAGCCTCCTCCGTAGCTGGGACTAGGCCATCTGCCGTAATACCTGGCTATTTTTAGAGATGGGGGTCTCCCTCTTGCACAGGCTGATCTCAAACTCCTGAGCTCAAGCAATCCACCTGCCTCAGCCTCCCAGAGCAATAAGATTACAGGTGTGAGCTACCACACCCAGCCTGGGCATCTATTTTATAATCTTTTTTTTTTTTTTTAGAGACAGTCTCACTTTGTCACCCTCGGTAGAGTGCCATGGCATCACAGCTCACAGCAACCTCCAGCTCTTGGGTTTAGGTGATTCTTTTGTCTCAGCCTCCCAAGTAGCTGGGACTACAGGCGCCACCCACAACACCTGGCTATTTTTTTGTTGCAGTGTGGCCTAGGCCAGGTTCAAACCTACCACCCTCAATATATGGGGCTGGCACCCTACCCACTGAGCCACAGGTACTGCCTCTGTTTCATAATCTTATGAACACATTATGCCTCACCACTTTTTTTCCCCCCAGTGGCAAGAAAAGAATACAGAAAAAGCACCCGAGCTCCTGGCAGAGGGAAAAGCCTAAGCTGGAAAAATCTCCCTGGCTCACCATTTCTGAGGGAAAAAAAAATGTTGGAGGTCAACAAACACAATCAGAAAATATTACCAGAATTGAATACTGCTTGCTATTGATAAGGTTTAGTGTCAACATTCCAAAAGAAAAAAAACCCAAATTCAAATATACTATAATTTTACTTTTTTTTTTGAAAGAGTTTCACTTTGTTGCCCCAATAGAGAGTCATGACATCACAGGTCACAGCAAGCTCAAACTCTTGAGCTCGAGGAATTCTCTTATCTCAGCCTCCCTAGTAGCTGGGATTATAGGTGGCCTCCACAACACCTGGCTATTTTTACAGATGAGGTCTCGCTCTGGCTCAGGCTGGTCTTGAACTCATGAGCTCAGGCAATCCACTTGCCTCAGCCTCCCAGAGTGCTGGGATTATAGGTGTGAGCCGCCATGCAACTGGCCTAATTTTACCTTTTATTAAGTAATGAAATTAATTCCCATGTGAAAAATTATACCATATTTCATTTATTAAATTAAAAAATAGCAATAAAATGTGTTTTGTTCGAGTGACTTACATCACATACATTATTAGAAGAGGAAAAAATACTAAAATATTTACTAAGAGAATGCACAACGGAACAATATTGAGAATTTAACCCAATCAGCACTCTGAGTTATTTTATTGCTATTAAAAACTTCAAGTGTGTGGTTCATAAAAGCAGTAATTATGTCTAGTTCATTCACCGTTGCTTCTTGAATAACTAAAGCACTGGCCCCAGGAGCTTCTCCTTGAGGTTACTGAAGAGTCCTGCAATGCACCTACTCTGAGATGGGCAGGCCAGGCTCAGGCCAAGTTAATGAAAAGGGGAGAGACCCACCTGGGCAAGATGGTGGCTACATCAAAGGTCGCTGGGGTTGCTTCTATACTGGGCATAGGAGGAGAAAGATTCCACAGGTTGCTGGAAGGTTTTGGCAGGTTTGAATCTTTCTGGGGGAATTCGTAGGGCACGGCCAGGTAGGCCCTTTGCTCTGGGAGGGGAGAAGGGGGAAGGGTTTAGGCTCCTAACATTCCTGACTCTTGTTAAAAAGGGTGATACAGATGAAGGTCAGACTTCCAGAACTGCTTCTCCTGGACAGGGCCGTAGTTGTCCTTGGTGAGGTGAGTTGAGTATTGGAAGGGCTGCACGGGGTTGAGGTATTGTGGGAGAGAGTTCAGGGAGCAGAAGGAATTGAGCTGCAGTTGTGGCTGACACCTTTTTTATTCTGTCTTGATTAAATAAGGACAGGAACTAGATGACATAGGGGCAGTGGTTCATAACAGGAGGATTACAGTGAATGGGCCTCAGAGGGGGTAAGATCCAGTCTTCCCCATGGGCTGTTAAACAAGGACCCCTCATTTTGAGAGTGAACATTATGTGGCTTGTTCCCCAAGTGGGTGATGCCCTCTTGGACCTCATCAGACTTGGTGTAGAAACAGCAAGTCTCCTGTAACAAAGTGCAAAAGCTCCCTTCTTGCATGGTGAGTAGATCCAAGCCTCTATAATTTTGGAGAACTAGTGATGCCAGGGAGTCTACCTGATTTTGTATGAATAGTACCTGATAGAGACTTCCTGGAGGCTTTTGGCCAGTTTCAGTGGACATTAGGTGGAACTGGTGGGTTCCTAGGTTGACAGTTCCAGTGGAAATCCCTGCTGTGATGCCTAGTCCTACTAGGAGAGGGATTAATTGGATGGCCTGCTTAACTCTAAGTACATTGTGAAGGGGGACCAGAATCTGCATCTTGCCTGAGAGGAGGGATACATCATGGGAAAGCAGAACCAGCCCTGTTTCTTTCTTTTTTTTGCAGTTTTTGGTCGGGGCCAGGTTTGAACTGGCCACCTCCGGCATATGGGGCTGGCGCCCTACTCCTTTGAGCCACAGGCACCGCCCTTCAGCTCAGTTTCTTGGCAGGCATAGATAGGTAGAGGTTCCACATAGGAAAAAGACACCAGTATCATTGAGGCAAGTGGAAAAGTTGAAGGAAAGGAGCAATTCTTGAGTTTCTGCGTATTTTCTGAGGGCGCTTTTAATGTCCCAGATGGAAAGACTTCTTGCTAGAATTGCTCTGGTGAGAGGTTGTATAGGTGGGGCTGTAACAGAGTGTGTTTTAGGGAAGAGGTAGAACTTGGTTTGGGTAGGGGTCAATGAGGCTGTCAGTGGGCATGGGGTGGGGCAAGAGCCTTCAGTTTTTCCAGTTTTTAATTTAAGGAAGAAGTGAAGATTAGACAATAGGCCTGTCTCAGCAGAAGGGGTGTTCTAATTTTGGGTGTAGGCATTAATGAAACAGATAGAGATGAGAGAGAGCAGAGAGTAGGGAGTGAGTTGGAGTCTGGATTCTGTGATGGACTGGGCTTCTAGGGAATTTACTTTGCATGGAAGGTCTGTGTGTTTCCAGAGTCCACAGAGCTGAATCTAGGACAGGATTTGTGGCTCAGCAGTAGCAGTGAAAAACAGTAAGAATTAAAAGGATTCCTTTCAGCTTGATGGTTGCCTTGACTTTGAGTGAAGTTTAGTTTGTAAGCTGAAAGCATTGTGGTCTCTTTACGAAGTCACGAAGAGAGCTTGTAGGGGCCATGTGGGATTGGAAAATTAAGGAGAAAGATAAAGGAACTAGACATTTACTAGTTTTATCCTTTGAAATCTGCCATTGGCACTTTGCAGGCTTGTCTCTTTTGCCATAGTCCCTAGTCTTAGAGACAGGAGAAGAAGGCCTAGTGAGGCAGAATTTGACAGTTTTCTTTTTTTTTTTTTTGAGACAGAATCTCACTTGGTCACCCTTGGTAGAGTGCTATTGGCGTCATAACTCACAGTGACCTCAAACTCTTGGCTTCAAGTGATCCTCTTGCCTCAGCCTCCCAAGCAGCTGGGAGTACAGGCGCCCACCACAACACCTGGCTATTTTTTAGAGATGAGGTCTTACTCTGGCTCAGGCTGGTCTTGAACCTGTGAGGTCAGGCAATCTACCCACCTTGGCCTACCTAGTGCTGGGATTACAGGCATGAGCCAACTCTCCTGGCAGAATTCAACAGTTTTCAATCCTGGAGATATCAGATAAATATTGTTATTTACTCAATATTTATCACAGCTTTGGATAATAGAGCAAGAGAATAAGTAATGTTTTAAATAAAATCATAAAAGAATTCAGCTCTTTCCATGACATTTTTAAAAGAATTAAATTTTGAACTGTAGCTGATTAGAAACCGTTGTTTAAGAAGATCAAAGTAAAGTAGTCTGTGGATGGTAAAGATTTTATAGCAGTCATGATTACAGATGGAAAGGAGATTTGGCTATTTTTGTAGTATAGAAATTAGTATACAATTATTATTGACAATATATACTAAGGCCTATCAAATATTATAGGTCTACAAGTTTGTTTTAAAAGAAACTCAGATTATCATAAAATACTAGCTTTTATTTAAGAGTACTATGTCTTTAGATGACTAAGAGCAATTAAAGAAGTTATATGGGTATAAAATTTAACTTTTAAAGTTTAGGGTTTTTTTTTTCTAATTTTATCACTAGTGAACTAACATTTAAAGAAAGCTTTGTTTTATTTATTTATTGACTTATTGTTTGAGACAGAGTCTCATCTTCTTGCCACCTGGTAGAGTGCTGTGGTGTCACAGCTCACTAAACTCAACTTCAAATTCAAACTCCTAGGCTCAAGTGATTCTCTTGCCTCAGCCTTCCAACTAGCTAGGACTATAGGCACCTGCCACAACACCCAGTTATTCTTTAGAGATGGGGGACTCTCTCTTCCTCAGGCTGGTCTTAAACTCCTGACCTCAAGTGATTCACCCTCCTTAGCCTCCCAGAGTTCTGGGATTACAGGTAGGAGCCACTGTGCCTGGCCTAAAGTTTTGTTGTTTTAAGCAAACTTCATACATTGTAGCCAACTGGATCATATATAAACTCTTTCATTCATTCATGTATTTATTTTTTGTATTTAAGACAGAGTCTCACTTTGTCATCGTGGGTGGAGTGCCATGGCGCCATAGCTCACAGCAACCTCCAACTCGGGCTCAAGCTCTTGCTTCAGTTTTTCATTTTTAGTAGAGATGGGGGTCTCACTCTTGCTCAGACTAGTTTATAACTGGTCAGCTCAAGCGACTGACCCACATCAGCCTCCCAGAGTGCTAGGATTACAGGCATGAGCAACTGCACCCAGCCTTGTAAACCCTTTATTTATTTATTTATTTTATGGTAGAGATAGATTCTCACTTTATTGTCCTCAGTAGAGTGCTGTGGTGTCACATAGCTCATAGTAACATCCTGGGCTTAGGTGATTCTCTTGCCTCAGCCTCCTGAGTAGCTGGGACTATAGGTGCCCACCACAACGCCCGGCTATTTTTTTGTTGCAGTTTGGCTGGGGCCGGGTTTGAACCTGCCACCCTTAGTATATGGGGCCAGCGCCCTACTCACTGAGCCATAGGTGCCGCCCGCCTTGTAAACTCTTTTATAAATTCTCTCTTTTATCTAATTTAGAGTTCTATCTAATGTGCACAGTCTACAGATATGCTACAAAACTATCTGTTTTGTCCTTACTTTCCCTCCTTCTAAGTAATCAGTCACTTCACTTCAGGACAAAAGGTTACTATGCACGGTTTTCCTTCCTACATTATTCTCCTTTCTGTTCAATCTTCTTATCAAAAATATCTTTCATAAAACAGGATCACAGTTGACTATAAAGTTAGTTGTTCACTTAATTAAACTGATAATTAAAAGATATTAAAAGCTAAAAATCTTATTTGTGGGTAGAAGAGACTCAGTTTCCCAAATAATCATAAGCCCTAATATAGACTATGGAAATGTTATACAAAGGTGAACAAAAATCTTTTGTTATTCTTGGCTCGGCACCTAATTATTCCTGGTTACGGCACCAGCCACATACATCAAAGATGGCAGGTTCAAATCCAGCCCAGGGCCAACTAACAACGACAACTCTAACAAAAAATAGGTGGGTGATGTGGCGGGCACCTGTAGTCCCAGCTACTTGGGAAGCTGAGACAAGACAATTACTTAAGCCCAAGAGTTTGAGGTTGCTGTGAGCTGGGACACCACAGCACTCTACCAAAGGCGACATAGTGAAACTCTGTCTCAAAAAAAAAATCTTCTGTTATTCTTATTCACATCATATGGAAATCTTACGCAAAAGGAGAAAATCAAGTTATTTCATTGCATTAATGTATTAATGATAAACCTAATTTCAATAAAATATTCAGTTATTCTAAGACCAGTTACTAAACAGGCAAAGCAAATCTTTTTTACAGTAGGACTGATTTTTCTGATGGCAATCTCAGATGTAGTTACTTTTATTGATGTATTAAGTATGATCTTAAACATTTAAACTTATAATGATCTTAAAACTAATTTTCTTTATCAAAGGTTACAAAGATCACATGAACTAAAAGGCATTTAAGTTCTTATGCTTTTGATAAAATATTCGACTTAAGTCCTTACTTTTTTCTTTAAGCCAATTAATTAGAGCTCTTTTCCATTGTTAGTGAAGCATTCCATACACACGACATATATGGACATGTAAACGCAGACATATAGGAGTAGACACTTCAGGTAGAATGAGGCAGAACATTTCTAGTTTGAAAACTTAGAGCATAATAAGGAACAGAAGTTGTGTCTTTTCAGACATCAGAGAAAGGAAGCCAGCAGATCTTTTTTAGTAAAGGAGATAACTGGAAAGTAATAAAGGATGAGTAAAAGACTTTATCTCCCAGTGAACTGAGAAACTGGGGAATATTGGTGTGTGTGTGTGTTACATTACTGAGTCCATTTCAAAGTTCAACATGTTGGTCAGATGGAAGTAGCTTTCCTCAACTTAGGGGACCACCAGTTTTAGAAGGTGAACGTAGTCTCTTGTTCTAAGGATATATTCTCACTTCCAGTGCCTTTCTGTTTTGCAGAGAGGACATGGTTTTGGAGTCCCCACACAGGATGCTTCTTGGAGAACTTTACTCTAGGGACCCATACTCTAGACAGGGAGTGCCCCAGCCCTGCAGAAGGCCGGGCTGTCCTGCCTGAGTCTTCTGAGCAACCACCCCTGAAGAAGACTTAAGCGGCAGCCACTATTTAAAATTTTTTTCTGCCTTTCCCCCATCCTCTCTTCATCTCTATTAAAAGACATGAAGTCCAGGTGTAAAAGTTCCATTAGCGAGGCCTGAGGCTTCTTTTCAGTTTTGGCGTTTATGCTAAACATTGGGGGCAATTGGGGGATGAAGTACTTTGTTCTTCTCTGGTGTTAAGATTTAAATTGGTAAAGAGATGAAAAGGCTTTCGACAGGGAAAACGGCTGGGTTTTTACCCTGGCTTTGACAGATTTATTGTGCCCTTTTTTTGGAGACAGAGTCTTACTCCATCACCCTGGGTAGACTGCCCTGGCGTCACAGCTCACAGCAATCTCAGTCTTCTGGGTTCCAGCGATCCTCTTGCCTCAGCCTCCCCCGTAGCTGGGACTACAGGCGCTCACCACAACACTTTTGTTTTTCTATTTTTAGAGACGCGGATCTCGCTCTTGTTCAAGCTGTTCCTGAACTCTTCTGCCCCCTCCTCCCAGAGGGCAGGGATTGCAGGTTAGAGCCACGGCACCCGACCATTCCTATGCCTTTTGACTTCTGAAATATTTTAACGGGAGAGTCGGTATGTAGGAGAGGAGTGTAGGCTGGGAGAGAGGGGGACTGGGGGAACCTTCCGGCAGCAGTTGCCCGACAGCAGGAGGTGGCAGCGCGGTGCTGTGGGGGTTTGACCAGCGGCAGCAAAAAAGTTGGTGATGGTAGAATTTGGCCACAGAAAAACCGGGCGGGCTGGGAAGTCAGGAGAAGCTAGAGCTGGGGGGCCGTGGAGGCCTGCGGCGGGTGAAGGTGCGGGCGTGGAGCAGGGGGAGCTGGAGGAATCTATGCAGGAGGGAAGACAGGGCGATCCGGAGGAGATGGGGAAGTTCAGTGTGAAGGTGTCCAGGAACCCTACTCACCCTCCAACGGCAGCGGGAGGGTATCCTCTAAACATCTCCCAGGAGTTCAGTGCAGTGTGGTCTGGGCACCACCGACCGGGACCTGGTTCTGAGGGAGCCGCGGTGGGTGGCTGCACCTGTCCCGGGTGTCCAGCACCTGATAAAAGGGGTGTACTCAGAGAGGGTGGGGAGAGGGTCAGGTCAAGGGTAATGAAAGGGAACAGACACCCGCCTAGGAAAACAAGGCAACTGCTCCAGGAGGTGTTGAGGGCTTGTTTTTATCCTGGCCGTAGGGCGGAAGGTTCCAGCGCTTGCTGGAAGGTTTTTTTGGGGGGGTCTTTCCGGTTGGGGCGAGGCCGGGTCAGCCTCTGTTCTGGGAGGGGCGGGGCGGGCAGGGAAGAGTTTCACTTCTGCTCTGAGACTCCCAGCCACAAGAAGCCTGGCTTCTTTCCTTCCTTCTTTTCTTTCTTTCTTTCCTTTCTCTTTTCTTTCTTCTTCTTCTTCTTCTTTTTTTTCTGTCACCCTCTCTGTAGAGTGCGGTAACATCATAGCTCACAGCAACCTCGGACTCTTGGGCTCAAGCGATCCTCCTGCCTCAGCCTTCCAAGTAGCTGGGATTACAAGTGCTGGCCACAATACCTGGCGGTTTATTTTATTTTATTTTGCCAGCTCTTGCTCAGGCTGGTCTTAAACTCCTGAGCTCAAGCAATCCACCCACCTCAGCCTCCCTGAGTGCTAGGGTTACTGGCCTGAGCCACTACACCTTACCCGCCTGCCTTTTTTTTTTTTGCCCCATTTTTTCTCTCTCCTCCTATTTCTTCTTCTCCATCTCCCTTAGCTCCACCCCACCCCCCGTTTCTTCTGTCTTCTGTGGGTAACGGAAGAAGTTGCCAGGGAAGAGGAGGCGTCTATGCCTAGGGGACTAGTGATAGATATACAGACTGTCCCTGTTGGAACAAAGATAAGATATAACTTTCATTACTGTTAACAGAAAATGAGGTTTTTGTTTTTGTTTTTTTGATTCACAGTCTCACTCTGTCACTCTAGTTAGAGTGCCTCAGTGTGATCATAGTTCACAGCAATCTCAAACTCTTGGGCTAAAGCAATCCTTCCAGAGTAGCTGAGACTATAGGCACCTGCCACAATACCCGGATGCTTTTCTCTATTTTTAGCAAAGACAGGGTCTCGCTCTTGCTCAGCCTGGTCTCAACTCCTGAGCTCAAGTGATCCATCTGCCTCAGCCTCCCAGAGAGTTAGGATTACAGGTGTGATTTACAGTCACTTAGCAAAAATGAATTTTAAAACAACAACAAATATAATACGTGATCTCCTGATGCCCTCCTAGGACATTCTGTATTCTCCCTTCCTGAGTTTCAATTTTACCAAATAAAGTTTTATCTGGACCTCTAGGTAAGATTCACTCAAACGCTTTTAAGGCAGCATAGAAGAGTAAATACAAAAAATAAAATTCAGTTATGCATTTCCTTACCTCTTTATAAGATAAGTCTTATAAAAATAGCTCGGCACCCATAGCACAGTAGTTACAGCATCAGCCACATACACCGAGGCTGGCGGGTTGGAACCCCACCCACGCCAGCTGGACAGCAATGACAACTGCAATAACAATAAAATAGTCAGGTAGACAGATATCACTTAAATAAGATAAAGTATATGAGACCATTTGGTTAGGTATCAAAATTGCTTGTATAACCACTGATTGTGGACGTGGAGGATATGAATTAGAATTTTGGCTCTACCCTAGGCAGACTATTTGTCTTTGAGAAACTCATCTGACCACTCAACATCTCAATTTCTTTATCTGTCAAATGGAGATGGTATTTTCCATCTTGCAGGTGTACATGAGTAAAATTCAATGACTGCTCACCCAACTGACCACACTGCACTAAATACCAGTCCCAGTGTACTTAATTCCTCTTCAAATCCATGCTCACTGTGAAGAGGACATAAAGGTATCCATTATTAAAAGGAAAACCCGCATGAAAGAAAAATTTATTATAAACTATAATAAATTATAAGTCAGGGAGAAACTGGACAAAACCCATAGCAAACACACTCTGTAAGATAAATAATGAACCTAATTGGAAGGAATTTTTGTAATTAGATTTATTTTATGGTTCTCTGAAAATAATTGTATTACATATGTTAGATATGATATTAAGAATCATGAGCCATTGGCATTAAGCATTCATAAAAATATGTAACTAATTAGGAAATTCTTAAATTGAGACAAACATGAAAAGAGAACAATGGCAACTTTATTTTTTAAAATGATTCTCTTGCCTCAGCCTCCTGAGTAGCTGGGATTACAGGCGCCTGCCACAACACCCTGTTAATTTTAGAGACAGGGTCTTGCTCTTGCTCTCGAACCCATGAGCTGAGGCAATCCACCTGCCTTAGCATCCCAAAGTGCTGGAATTACAGGTGTAAGCCACCACGCCCCGGGCCACAATGACAACTTTTAACAAACACAGAGGTAGCTGCTTATTCCTAAGATAATTGTTGAACTGACCCAGCACAGCCATAGTATATAGTGTTCTTCATCATCATGCCTATTAAACAAAGGAATGATGACCAAGTGACAGATGCCTGGTCACTCTATATTAAGGTGACCAGATTTTAACATTGGTAAAGTATAAGGTGATCAGACCAGACGTCCTGCTTTTGGCGGGACAGTCCCGATTTTTAACAATTTGTCCTGTGTCCTGCAGTGTTTTAAAAAAGTCCCAATTTTTGGAAAGAATGCACAACAAGCTAGGGAACAGCGGGAGAACAGGAAGGGAATGTACGGTTTTCGGCTGCCATGTGGCTATTTCGCCAGGATATGAGTTTTATATTATTTTTGTTAATTTTATAATGTTAAACTTTAATAATAACAAACAATTGTTGAGAACTGATTATCGAGAACTGCTTATCAAAATTTGCATTGTTGATCAATTGTTAGAATTCGACCACCATTGTTTGGACTTAATGAACAATGGCATTTTTCAGCATTGGCAACCACGAAAACATTCTGTAACTGTCTCTCAGACGATACACATCATACTGCATGCTAGTGCTAGTTAAACAAGTGATGTCAACAAATCAGCTATTCAGATAATTTAGGTAAGTCATTTATTTATTTCATGAATTTAGCAGACAGTACTCGTATTATTTATATTTTATAGTGGTGGCAAAAAGTCTGGCCCCAGCCTTGAAAGTGACACGTACGACTTACCAGGTATCATTATTAAAAAAATATATTGATAAGGAAAAGGTTAAATCTTGGGGATCAGCAAAAATCACAATAGAGAAACAAATAGTTAGAATTACTTCATCATTTTGAAACAAACCATGTTCCATACAATAATGCACTAAAAATTATGGGATACGCACTGTCCTTACCAGGAACTAATGCTGGGACTAAATGTGTTTTTTCTATGGCAAATGAAGTGTGGACATCAGAAAAATCACAATTAAGTGTTGAGACTTTGAAAGCCATTTTATGTGTGAAATATAATTTAACAAATTCTTGTGAAAAATTTCATGACCTTTTAAACAATGACAGCAATCCACTAAAAAAAATTCACTCAAATTAGAAATATACCAAAGAATAAAATAATACTATACATAATTTTTAATGTATTATATCTGTAAATTGTACTTATGTTGAAATTTTAAAAATATATTACAATACTATTTTTGCGTTCTATGAAAATTTTTGTTGCTTTATATAGATCAAATTTTTAATTAAGACCCCCCCATCAATGGTGTCCCGCTTTACTAAGGTGACCAAATTTTAACATTGGCTGCAGTTTAAGGTATAAAAAACACGAATAATAATATTTTCTTTTACTCAAAGTGGGTATTAATATCTGATTTAAAAAGTAAGTCATCTCATACAGTATATGACTTTATTTTTTTGAGACAGAGTCTTGTGGTTGCCCTGGTGTAGTGTGCCATGGTGTCATCATAGCCTAATGCAACCTCAAATTCCTGTGTTCAAGCAATTCTCTTGCCTTAGCCTCCCAAGCACCTGGAACTACAGGCACCCACAACGGCAGGCTAGCTTTTCTATTTTGTAGCATATGGGATCTCTCTCTCTCTCTCTCTCTCTCGCTCAGGGTAGTCTTGAACTCCTGAGCTCAAGCAATCTATCCACCTTTGCCTCCCAGAGTGATAGGATTACAGGTGTGAGCCATCACACCCAGCCTGGACATAACATCTTAAAAGGAGACATACAGTATTTTAAGAGGCTGCTGAAACAGTAAGCTATCACATAAATCTGATACTGTTAGTCTTACCCATATGGTGTAAATGCCTTTTTTTGCAGTTTTTGTCCGGGGCTGGGTTTGAACCCACCACCTCCGACATATGGGGCTGGTGCCCTACTCCTTTAAGCCACAGGCGTTGCCCATAAATGCCTTTTTTTTTTTTTTTTGGTTAGTTATCCAGTTGATTTCTAGTTTCCTTAATAAATTTCTTCAACTAATTTTTTAAATTAAGCCCACAGGATTTATTCATGAGTCACTATGTCTTATAATAGTTTTTGTGATAAATATTAATTTGGTGAGATAGTAGTTCTTTCAACATGGTAGCAGGATGCAAAAGTCAGAAATGTCCTCTTCTCATCTTATAACTGGAGGGATAAAATACCGACCCATCCTACTCTGAAAGGCCAAACAACCAGTAACTGTACAGCAAACTGTCGATTAAATAACAAGTCAGAAGCGGAGCAACAGAATAAAAAAAAAATTGATTAAAAAACAAGAAAATAAATTTCTAAAAAATTTTCAGGTTGGAATTGGCTAATGGGATGGTGAAAATGTCAGCAGTGGTAGGACACCACAGCTATCCCTGGGGTCATAAAAGGTGTGACATAGTCCATCACCCAGGCACAAGCAGTGCCAGCATACGCTACCTACCATGCCACAAATGGGTCAGCTATACTTATCTTTCTCTTTTCTTATAAATAATCTAATTTTTTTTTTTTGAGATAATCATGCTCTGTATCCTTGGTGGCATGCATGGTGTCCTGGCTCACAGCAAACTCCAACTCTTAGGCTCAGGCAATCCCCTTGCCTCAGCCTCCCAGGTAGGTGGGACTACAGGCACCCTCCACAACGCCAGGCTAGTTTTTCAATTTTTCCTAGAGACAAGTTTTACTCTTACTGAGGCTGGTCTCGAACTCCTGAGCTCAAGTGATCCACCTGTCTTGACCTCCCAGAGTTCTAGGATTACAGGCATGAGCCACTATGCCCAGCCTAGACATAACCTCTTAAAAGCACAGAAAAAACGGCTTAAAGAGAGACCTGTTGTCAATGATATAAACAGCTCCTGTCAGTGTAATCACAAAATATGTTTTATGTGTTCTCTCTTGGATGCATAACATCCAATATTAGACAATATTATGTTATTTTCTAAATCTTGGGCCAGTGACTAAAATTATAATCCCCAAGTTTATCCGTGAAATGTACAAAACTGTTTTTAGTGACTTCAAAAGGTAATGTTTATTGAAAAAAATTAATCCTTACATTCTGTGATAGATCAATATTCAGAAATGACTATATTAGATATTATTAAAACTTGTGTTTCTCACAGTTGTGCCATCTTTCTTTCTTTCTTTCTTTTTTTTTTGCAGTTTTTGGCTGGGGCTGCATTTGAACCCGTCACCTCCAGTTTATGGGGCTGGCGCCCTACTACTTTAAGCCACAGGAGCCGCCCCATTTTTTTTTTTTTTTTGGAAACAGAGTCTCACTACGTTCCTCTCGGTAGAGCGCAACCTCAGCAACCTCAAACTCTTGGGCTTACACGATTCTCTTGCCTCAGCCTCCCAAGTAGCTAGGACTATAGGTGCCTGCCACAACACCTGACTATTTTTTTTGTTGCTGTTGTCATTGTTGTTTACCTTGCCAGGGCTAAGTTTGAACCCTTCAGCCTCTGTGTATGTGGCTGGTGCCCTAACCACTGAACTATGGGAGCTGAGCCACAATTGTGCTATTTTAAATCTAATGTCTTCAATAAAATTGGTGTAGGCTGAAGTTAGTCATTGTCACCTCTTAGAGGCACACATTAATTCTCCTGTATAATTAACTGCCAGACTTGGTAATGAACTTTACAGCATCGTTAATAATGTTCTCTTCAAAAATATCTAAGAACACAAGTTTCTATCCATCAAACTTTTAGAATCCAACATTATTCTTCAGCACTAGAGACCCTTGGTTACTTTCTCCCATCCCAGATCAATATAATCCACAATTATCTGATTACATGAAATAGCCTAAACAGTAGTAAGATCCCTCATACTAGTATGATCTAACAGAGCAGATCTGCTAGAGAAAAACACCTCACCTTAAACAAGCTATTGAGGGACAGCACCTGTGGCTTAAAGGACTAGGGTGCCAGCTCCATATACCGAAGATGGCAAGTTCAAACACAGCCCTGGCCAAAAGCTGTGAAAACAAAAACAAAAACAAGCTATTGAGTACCCCAGTGCCTACTGAAATTGAAACAAATAGAGGAAAAGTGTCCTTATTAAACAGCACAGATGATGCCCACGCCAGACCTACCGTGACATGAGCAAGGTCTTGGAAGGAAGGAGACCATGTTTTGGCCACCTAGTGAACTTAGTGAAAGCCTTCTTTCTTTTGCAATGAATCAGATCCCTAGTTCACAGGGATGTCACAGAGAGAAGGCACAGGGTACCCTGATGTGCAGTTCCCACTCTGCTTCCCTCTCACAGTCATGCAAAGATCATTCCACAAAGCAGGGCCCTAAGCAAGCAATTACGCCGTCCACCTGCTACAATGCAGAGCTCTTCAATAATCAGACCACTTACCTTTTCCAAAACAAAGAGAGACAGAGTAGGATCAAGGAAGCCAAAACACGAGCTGGGCGATTTGATGGTGAAAACTATAAAGCCAATCTTGGGTAAAGAGATCAGTTTCCAGAAAGAGTGCTGACCTGGATCGGACACTTTGGAGAAAAAAAAAATCACAGCAATTAAATTCTCTTAACTTTTTTCTTTAACTTATTTTGAAAAGTAAACTGGCATGGCCATCTTTATCTGGTAATCAGATAAATAACTGTACCTCTGAGCTTGCCTAAAATAATCAACCACATTTGCATATAACTTACTCAAGCCTAGAAGTTGCACTGAATTTTACCAAAAATAATTCCCCAAATTTAACGAGAATCAGTTGCAATCAGAGTGTGAGGGGAAGAAAGGGTTGTAACCTAGAAGTGAGGCCTTCCTCAGATGGGATGGAGAATACAGAGAGTTTGACTTGGTGCAGGGGAAGAGCACCAGCAGAGCTTTACCAAGGCACAGTACTGTGCTTAGGAGGAGCTCACATTACAAAACAAACAAACAAAATACAGATTTTGTTCTCTTCTCCAAGCAAACACGAGATTGAAAGAAGTGCTACTGAATCCCATGTAAATTACAGTCAGCGCTCAAGGTCAGTTCGGTGCCAACTGTAATTTCCACCATTCTCCCAAAGTAACCCAAACTTCTTCACTTTTCCAAACAGTAGTCATGGCTATTTCCAAGCTCGAGTCGTACCGCATCCCTCCTTTTTTACTTTCCCACTTTTATTTTTTCCACTTCCATTCAGTCTGTAAGTCTGGCCGTGGCCCTAATTCTTCCATAACGTTTACTGTTCTCTGTTTCCCACTGTGCTTAGTCTATACTATATAATTTAACACCAAAATTACACAGGGTGCCCATAAAGTTCGTGTGTACTTTAAAATAGCTATTTGAAAGTGCACATGAACTTTACGGACTCCCTGAAGTTCCCCTTGTATTGTTGGTAGCTTTCCTATCATCTAATACCAAACAAAATCTTTGCTGAACCAGGTATCGTACAAAGTGTTTGGCAGAGATACACAAGACAGACCCAGTTCCTGTCCTTGAAGGGAATTACAATGAGGAAGGAAAAGAGCTCGGATGGGGCTGGGAGGGCACCACGTGGAACACAGAAGAGGCCGGCACTAACACAGGGGGATGGTGTAGGAAAAGTCTTCTAAAGCAGCGATCTCTAAGATGAGTTTGTGGTGAACAAGTAAAAAAGGGAGAACGAATAACCCAGGCATATTATTCCAAGATTCAGAAACTATTCTGAGTGGAAACTATTCTGTGTTTGAGAAAATGAAGGGAGAGAAGCAAAGCTGGAAGAAGGAGGTTGGGGTAAGGGTTGCCAATCGTAGGAAGAGATAATACTGCAGGAGAAAGTACTAAGAAGATAATGGAGGACCTTGTAAAATATGCTAAGTGGCCTGAGAAATAACTAGGGCGTTCAAGCAGGGAATTAGAATCAGATGTGTGGTTTAGAAAGTTCTCTCCCTGGCGCCAAGGGGAATGCAGGCAGGGGGCTAGTCAGGAAGTTGTTATATTGATCCTGGCCAGAGATGATATTGGATTTGGACATAAAGCTCTTTGACAAGCAGGATCAGCCCTCAGGTATCCCCATGTCTCCCACGGCACCCAACACAGTTCATTATTCCATAAATACTTGAATAATGACCAAGTAAGGAGCCAAGTATAAAAAACATCATGAAGTGGCTTGGCGCCTGTAGCTCAGTGGCTAGGGCACCAGCCACATACACCAGAGCTGGTAGGTTCAAATCCAGCCTGGACCTGTCAAACAACAATGACAAGTACAAGCAAAAACTAGCCAGGCTTTGTGGCAGGCGCCTGTAGTCCCAGCTATGGGAGGCTGAGGCAAGAGAATTGCTTAAGCCCAAGGGTTTGAGGTTGCTGTGAGCTGTGATGCCAGAGAGCTCTACCCAGGGCGACAGCTTGAGACTCTGTCTCAAAACAAAACAAAAATCATGAAGTGTGGTTCAACTATTTTAAGTGCTAACCTTAAGACTTTTTCAGGATGCAGGAGTAAAGTTAAACCTAAATAAAATTTGTTATTTACCAGCCCACTAATCAATAGCAAACCAAATCTCAGCGCAGCCTCCAAGAGCAATTACAGAAACAATACATAGTTTGACTTAGAAAGAGAACTGGCACCACGGTGTGGCTGGGTCAGGTATTGCAAGCAGTGAGACAATTAGGTGTGAATTTTGAAATATGCTAAGGATGTTAGTCGCCTTTAAAATGGAATTTACAAAAATTCCTATTTTAATTGGCTACATTTATTGTGCATATAAAAGTATTATGTTTTGGGGGTAAAAGACAAACTATTTTAGTACAAATTGTCCGTTTCCCTAAAATCTAGAATGGTAAAAGGAGTTATCATAATAAGAATATATAAAACATCCATGAAAATCAACATGTAATTAATATAACCAAGAAGTTGAAGAAGACCACGTAATGAAAACTTGGGTTGACACTTGCTTGAAGGGATGAATAGCAGACTTTCTTGTGGAGCTTTTCAAAGCTAATATTAGTACTCTCTTTGCACCCCCAAATTCTGATGTACAGTTGATTCTCTGTATCCATGCATGGGTTGGCATCTGTAGATTCAACCAACCACGAATCAAAAATATGTTTTAAGAAAATTGTGTCTGTGCTGAACATGGACAGTTTTCTTTTTCTCATTATTATTCCCTAAACAATACAGCAATTCGTTATATAGCATTCACATTGTATTGGGTATTAGAAGTGATCTAGAGATGATTTAAAGTACACGGGAGAATATGCATAGGTTATTTGCAGATACTGCACCATTTTATATCAGGGACTTGAGTATCTCTGGATTTTGGAGCCATGGAAGGTCCTGGAACCAACCCCCACAGATACCGAGGGAGATCTGTATTCTTCTTGGAGGGACGTGTCTCCCTGGTTGACAGTGCCTGCCCCAGGGAGCTCCTGTTAGAGATGTGGGAATGGGATGGTCCTCAGGTGAGGGGCAAGAAGAAAGCTGAGCCCGTGGCACTACTTATTCAACATCTAGTCCAACGATCAAGGTTGTTAAAAACTCCCCAGAAGAGGCAAAATAAAGTAAGTCTTGCAGGACGAGTAGAGGTTATGCAGAGTGGGAGAGAGAGATTCCAGATTGTATGATTCCTCTACTTAAATCTAACAATAGCTTCTAATGGCTTCCAGGAGAAAGTTCGTGTGTCATGGATTTAAAAAATTTTTCCAAATTGACAAGACAAAATTATATAATTTATATATATATTTCTGGTATATAGCATGATGTTTTTTTTTTTTTTTTTTTTTTTGAGACAGAGCCTCAAGCTGTCCCCCTGGGTAGAGTGCCGTGGCATAACAGCTCACAGCAACCTCCAACTCCTGGGCTCAAGCAAGTCTCCTGCCTCCGCCTCCCAAGTAGCTGGGACTACAGGCGCCCGCCAGAACGCCCGGCTATTTTTTGGTTGCAGCTGTCATTGTTGTTTGGCGGGTCCGGGCTGGGGATTCGAACCCGCCACCTTAGGTGTACGTGGCTGGCACCTTAGCCGGTTGAGCTATAGGCGCCGAGCCAGCATGATGTTTTGATGTATGTATACACTGTAGAATTACTAAATCCAATTAACTACTTAATGTATACATTACCTCACATACTTATTTCTGTGGGATGAGAACTCTTAAAATCTACTTTTAGCAATTTTCAAGTATACAATATATTGTTCCAAACTATAGTAACCATGATGTGTAATATTTCTCCTGAATTTATTGGATGTAAGGATTTTAATAAAAGGACTGATATGCCCAGGGATCTATTTTGGAAATATTTTGTTCGAGCAGTATAGAACAGGGGAATTGTGAACAGATGGAAAGAAGGAGGGAGAGGAGCTCTTAGCCCTCTAGAGTTAAAGCCACATTGTCTATAAGTCCAGATGAAGGTAAAGAGAGCCAGGCGCGGTGGCTCACACCTGTAATCCTAGCACTCTGGGAGGCTGAGGCTGGTGGATTGCCTGAGTTCACAGGTTCCAGACTAGCCTGAGCCAGTGTGGCAGGAGCCTGTAGTCCCAGTTACTTGGGAGGCTGAGGCAAGAGAATCGCTCTAGCTCAAGAGTTTGAAGTTGCTATGAGCTGTGACGCCATGGCACTCTCCCGAGGGCAACAAAGTAAGACTCTGTCTCAGAAATAAAATAAAAATAAAAAAAAAATAAAAAAAAAAAAAAGAAGGTGAAGAGATGGGCAGAACTTAGAGAATACAAAATTCTGTCAGTGTCAGAAAAATAAAATTTGGTTAATTTTCTAGCTTCTGTCTGTAACCTTCCTACAATAACACTCTTTGAAAAAGCACTCCTCAGCAGCACCGGTAGTTCAGTGGGTAGGGCATCGGCCACATACACCCAGGCTGGAGGGTTCAAACCCGGCTCAGGCCAGCTAAACAACAATGACAGCTGCAACAACAACAAAAATACATAGCCGGGCATTGTGGTGGGCACCTGCAGTCCCAGCTATGGGAGGTTGAGGCAAGAGAATTGCTGAAGCTCAAGAGTTGGAGGTTGCTGTGAGCCGTGACGCCACGGCACTCTAGCCAGGGCGACACCTTGATACTCTGTCTTAGAATCAAAACAAAAAACAAAAAAAAAATACTCCTAAATGGGCTTTAATCTGTTTTTACAGCGTTAATAATGACAGTCTTAGAGACGTTTTTTAAATGCCAGTTCTTTTTTCCATTCAATCTAAATTTAAAAAGTCTTCAGTAGATAAACACTGAGTTTGTCAAACCCTTGTGTGCATAAAATTAGCTAATGAGGATTTTTGTTAAGTTCAAAAAAGATGCAGGGAAAATGGAGAAATAACAGAAGAGAAACAAGCATCAGGTAGCCAGGTCGGTGGCGACTGGAAAGGACTGCAAAAGAGACCAAGTGGAGAGATGAAGGGACGGGATGAGGAGGGCGGGCCAAGCCCCAGGGGGTGACAGACACTGGGGCCAGTGCAGCACCTAATCCCAGAAGTTCTAAATATCTAGTTCGACCATTAACTAGTATGTCTCAGCAAAGTCTCTTTCCTTGTCTGGCGTGGTACAGTGTTAACAAAAGTTTTTCTCCTGCTACATGAGAATCTGACCTGGTGTCTATTTCTTAATTACCAGCCAAGTAACGGAGCAAACCAACCTGAGCACAGCCAGGATGCAGAAGCGACGGTGTCGTCACACTCAGAGAGAGGACGAGCGCCACCGTGTGGCTCCACATGGCACTGCCTCTCTCACCTGTTCTCTGAGTGAAGGCTCCAGCTCGGTGCCACTAGAACAATGCTCACTATGTTACTTCTTTATAAGAATAAGTCTGATTGGTAAATTTCAGCTGCACAAAGGGAAATGCAAATGAACCATGAACACCTGATGAGGACATGACGTTTTGTGCCTCCCTGACTGTGCTGATTCTTATACCCGACATAGAAACAGTAGGACTGATATCCATGCATTTATTACAGGGCAGGTTGACTCCTGTGGAGCGTGTGGTTTTGAATCCAACGTGGCTGCTGTTAGCCTAACCTGGGCCTGTGTCCTTACACCTGGGCGCTGGTGCATGGACAGCTGCAAGGGCTGCTGGGAAGGAAGGGTGGATCTTGCCCCGCCAGCTCTCACAGCCTTCTAGGAAGACAGGGGCCAGAAGTGGCTCATAATAACTCCTTGTCCTGACATTTAGTCCATGCCAAGAAGACCTCTGATGGACACAGCATATGAGCAAGAACAAGACCCTGTCTCTACTAAAAATAGAAAAACTAGCTGGGCATCCTGGTGGGCACCTATAGTTCTAGCTACTCAGAAGGCTGAGGCAAGAGGATCTCTTGAGCCCAGGAGTTTGCGGTTGCTGTGAGCTATGATGCCTTAGCACTCTACCAAGGGCAACAGAGTGAATCTCTTTTTCAAAAAAAATAATTTTTTCACTTAAATTTCCAATTATTTGCTGTTTGTATATAAAAGTAAACTAATTTTTATATCAATCTTACATGCTGCAATCTCACTAGATTCCTTCCTTATTTCCATTAATTATTGCATAGATTCTTTAGGATTTTCTATATAAATTATCATGTCATCTGTGAATAGAGTTTTACTTCTTCCTTTCAGAAATTTATGCTCCTGTTTCTTTCACTTAACTTTATTGTGGTGAGTAGGATAACCAATACAATGTTGAATAAACCTGATGAAAACAAAATCCTCACTTTGTTCCCAGTTTTAAGGGGAAACATTCAGTCTTCTACTATAAAGTATGAGGTTAGCTGTGGATTTTTCATATGTGCCTTTTACAAGATTAAAGAAGTTCCCTTCTATTTCTTTTTTTTTCTTTTTTTCTTTGAGACAGAGCCTCAAGCTATCCCCCTGGGTAGAGTGCTGGGGCATCACAGCTCACAGTAACCTCCAACTCCTGGGCTCAAGCAAGTCTCCCACCTCAGCCTCCCAAGTAGCTGGGACCACAGGCGCCTGCCACAA
>NW_003852437.1:14507153-14517747 GCF_000181295.1 Otolemur garnettii | reverse complement strand
CACAATGCCCAGCTATTTTTTGGTTGCAGCCATCATTGTTGTTTGGCGGGCCTGGGCTGGGGATTCGAACCCGCCACCTTAGGTGTATGTGACTGGCGCCTTAGCAGCTTGAGCCACAGGCACTGAGCCATCTTATGAGACTTTTGAAATGAGTAGTGTTAAATTTTATCAAATGGTGTTTGTGTATTTATTGTAAATGATTTTTCTTCTTTTTCAGTAATATGATACAGAAGTACATAATTACAAAATCGTACTGATCTATTTTCTAAAGTTAATATAACTTTGCATTGTTGATATAAATCCCACTTGGTCAGGATGTATTTTTCATTTTCATATATTCCTGGTTTCAATTTCTTAATTTTTTTTTTTTTTTAGAGACAGAGTCTCACTTTGTCACCCTGGGTAGAGTGCGATGGCATCATAGCTCACAGCAACCTCCAGCTTTTTGGCTTACATGATTCTCTGGCCTCAGCCTCCTAGAAGCTGTGACTACAGATGTCTGGCCATAATGCCTTCCTATTTTTTTGTTGTTGTTGTTGCAGTTTGACTGGGGCCAGGTTTGAACCCTCCACCCTTGGTATAGGGAGCCAGCACCCTACTCACTGAGCCACAGGCACCGGTCCAATTTCTTAATATTGTTGTTAAAGATTTTTTGTCTATAGTTATAAGTAATGTTATTCTGTAATTTTTCTTTTCTTCACTTTTGTCAGGCATTTGTATCAGGGTAACCTTGAACTCATAAAACAAGTCAAAACCATTCCCTGTATTTTCTCGGGATTTTCTTTTTCTTTCTCTCTTTTTTGGAGACAGAGTCTCTCTGTGTCGCTGTGGTGTCACAGCTCACAGCAACCTTAAACTCTTGGGTTTCGGTGATTCTCTTGCTTCAGCTTCCCAAGTAGCTGGGACTACAGGCGCCTGCCACAATGCCCAGGTATGTTTTTTTGTTGTTGTTGCAGTTGTCATTGTTGTTTAGCTGGCCCGGGTGGGGGTTGAACCTGCTACCCTCTGTGCATGTGGCTGGCGCCGTAGCCAGTGTGCTATGGGCGCCAAGCCTATTTTCTGGCATTTGTATGAGATTGATGTTATTTTTCCTTAACATATGATAGAATTCACTGAAACTATCTGAGCCTGCTTGTTTATATCTAGGAAGGTTGTTAATAAATTGCCCATTTACTGGGTACACTATACTGATATTCACATGTTCTTTTTCTATTTTGTATCAGATTTGGTAAATTATAAATTTTCATGTTATCTAAGTTGTCACATTATTTGGCATAAAAGTGGCTCGGCACCCATAGCTCAGTGGTTAGGGCGCCAGCCACATGCACTTGAGCTGGAGGGTTTGAACCAGCCTGGGCCTGCTGAACAACAATGACAACTACAACAACAACAAAAAAATAGCTGGGCGTTGTGATGGGGGCCTGTATTCCCAGCTACTTGGGAGGTTGAGGCAAGAGAATAGAGGATGTCCAAGAGTTTGAGGTTGCTGTGAGCTGTAATGCCATGGCACTCTACCCAGGGCAACATAGTAAGATGCTGTCTCAAAAAAAAAAAAAAAAAGAAAGAAAGAAAGAAAGAAAATAATTGATATAAAAGTTTTCCTTACATTTTTTATTAAAATTTTAATGTCTAAGGTGTGTTATGTATGATATTATCACTTTATTCCTGACACTCAAGGTTTTGTTCTCTTCTCTTATTCTTAATCAGTGTATGAAGTGGACTGAATGTTTGTGCTTCCTCTCTCTCACAAATCCACATGCTGAAACCCTAATCCCAACTATATGGTGCATGGAGGTGGGGCTTTGGGGAGATGGTAGATCCTGAAGGTGCAGCCCTCCTGAATGAAATTAGTGCCCTTACAGTAAGAGGCTAGAGAGCTGGTTAGCTATCTTCCTCATATGATGATGCAAACAGAAGTCAGCAGGCTGAAACCTGGAAGAAGTCCCTCACCACTCTGGAATTTAGCCATGCTGTCACCCTGATCTCAGACTTCCAGTTTTTGTAACTGTAAGAAATAATTTTTTTTTTTTTGACCTAGAGTCTCAAACCATTTTGTAAAATGGTTTTTGTAGGTTTTTTTTTTTTTTTTTTTTTGAGACAGAGTCTCATCCTGTCGCCTTTGGTAGAGTGCTCTGGCGTCACAGTTCGCAGCAACCTTAAACTCTTAGGCTTAGGTGATTCTCTTGCCTCAGCCTCCTGAGTAGCTGGGAATACAGGCACCTGCCACAACGCCCAGCTGTTTTTTGGTTGCAGTTGTCATTGTCATTTGGCAGGCCTGGGCTGGGCTCCAACCCACCAGCCTCAATGTATGTGGCTGGCGCCCTAACCGCTGAGCTATGGGCACAGAGCCAGAAATCCAAATTTCTACTGCCCTTCTTTTCTGCCTAACAGTAATATTCCCTTTCTCCATTTTTTTTGAGACAAAGTCTCACTTGTCACCCTCCGTAGACACATAGCTCACAGCAACCTCAAACTCTTGGGCTCAGGCGATTCTCTTACCTCAGCCTCCCAAGCAGCTGGGACTACAGGTGCCCACCACGACGCCCGCCTATTTTTTGTTGCAGCGGTCATTGTTGTTTAGCTGGCCCAGGCCGGGTTCAAACCCACCAGCCTCGGTGTATGTGGATGGCGCCGTAACCACTTTTACCCAGGTTCAACAATTAAAATATGAAAATGAAAGCATTTGAAAAGCTAAACACGAGCTGTATTAATTTATTAAAGATCCTCTATTCTGGTTAACGCTCCCTGGCACTTTTACTGCTGAGTTTGTCACGATGAGCTGCTCACTGCATCCTCAGTGCTAGTACTTAACAAGCGCTTAATAATTGCTGCCTGGCTTGGCCATTTCTCAGGAGAGGAAATTAAAACTAAAAAGGGGTACTGATAACATTGAGCCGTGTAAGGGAATTGCCCATCATTTCAAAATTTAAAATGTTATTTCCAGGAAAAAAATTGTAGTTTGCCTGTTCTCGAATTCGATCCCTAACTCTGCCAGGTCCTGGATGAAAAAGGCAGGATTTCTCCGAGTGCGTTTTTCATTTCTGTACTCCCAGACCCTATTCCTGGGTCAGGCGCATGGCAGGTGTTTAAAACGCACCTAAAGAATTCTGATTTGCGCGGGACAAGCAATGTAGGGCACGATCAAGCATTCAAAACTAAACAAAAACAAAAAAATTCGTTTAGAACCAACTCTCCCACTATGTTTAGAAATCACAACTGACAAACACACGCCAGGAAAGTGGGATCCCTAAAGTGCTTAGACAGAGTGAAAAGGTGTTGGCTGTTGTCTCATGCAAACTAAGAGAAGCAGACCCCACACGACACATTCGCGGACAAAGAGCCTAAGAAGCGAAGGAACACAGTGAGCTAGTAGGAAGCGCAGCCTAATTGGGTCAACTGGAAATCACCACCGGGTGGGGAAAGGGTTAAAGTAGCTTTCCCCGGGCGCCAGAACGCGTGGGCTCTAAGACCACGCTGACACCTGCATTTGGCTCCTCTCGCGCTTCGTAGGAAGAACTTTCTGGGCTTCCGCAGGCCACGCCCCGGGCCAAGGAGGAGGACGCTAGGCTGCCCTCGGGATGCCTGCTGCGGCGGAGCACGGGCGCGCTCGTAATACTCTGGTCTCAGAGCGGCCGCAATCCGGAAAGAGAAACTGCCAGGCCCGGCACCGCGAGAGCCGCCTCTTCCGCGGGAGCGAGTGCACATGCGCGCAGGGGGCCTGAGCGCCCTTAAATACCGTCATGCGGGCGCGTGAGACCTCTTTCCCTGCCGCCGCCGGATAGCGCGGAGGCGGAGGCTTAGGGTGAGGAGAGGCCACGGGGTACTTGCTGGGGCTTGTGGCTCTGCTGGGATGGATGGGTGTCAAGTCAAGGCTGAGTTCCTTAATAAATTTGTGGGGTTTTTTGCTCTTTGTTTTCAGTGAGGTCAAGATTCGACTTCACCCGTAACCCACCGCCATGGCCGAGGAAGGGTGAGCCCAAGGGCTGGGGTCGGGCTGCCAGTGAGGTGCGGCCGCGAGCCTGCGGCGCGGGGCTGGGTGGGCCGGGTCGCCGGGAGCGCGCCTGTTGTAGGTTACGCCTCTGCAGTCTACGGCATTCAGTGGTGCGAAGGTTTTAACTGAGGGTTCTGATTTGGCGCGTTTCAGCATTGCTGCTGGAGGTGTAATGGACGTGAACACCGCTTTACAAGAGGTGCTGAAGACCGCCCTCATCCACGATGGCCTTGCACGTGGAATCCGCGAAGCTGCCAAAGCCTTAGACAAGTACGTGTATCAGTCTCAATACTGTGGGTTGTTGCAACCGGAACAAAACTGCAGCCCAGGGAAGAAAGCGTGAAGTTCATGATGTTAGCCCAAAAGTTGAGAGTGACATCCGTATCCGTCCTACAGGAAACCTAGGAAAAGGTATCAGAACTTGGATCTATATAGCCCACTTAAAACGTGTGCGTTGCTGTTTAGAGTGGGGATAAAAACTTGTTTTTAGTCAAAGGAAAACTACAGTGTTTGAATGATGACTTCAGTTGTCGGATACCCCTTCACTCCTTCTATGAGTGAAACATAACAGTCTGACAAACCTGTAGGTTATGGGGTTAGCAGTTTTCTGGAGGCTAATTGCATACCCTTGTTACATTAAACAGTTTGCGAAATATTTGGCTAAATTAAGGTCGAGTTGTGCTAAGGTTTATTGCAGAAGCACTTGGATGTAGATGAATTTAGTAGCTGTGGGAATTTGAGTCGGGAATTGTCATTATATTGGCAGAACAGCTTGATATAGAGAGCTGGGTTCAAGTGCCCTTTAAGGGTCTCCACTGCTTGCTTTGGTGTAATCTAGCCAGGTGAATCCATCCACTATGTGATACAGTGCATGCTGCAGTGCAGTGGGCCCTGGTGTGAATCTTGTGTAGTATTGGCAGGTCGGTGTTGCTGCACGGTATTTATTCAGTGGTTGGGCCAGTAACATTACAATTATTTGGTAGTTGACATCGTACATCTCTTTGAATTTATGAGACTAGTTTACCAGAAAGTTACCGTTTTGACCACAAGTTTTTCAGTTACTTCCCCTACACAAATCTGTAATTTTGGATCAAGAAATTCTAAATGAAATTTGCTTAGTATTTCTTTTAAGTGAATAAGATGGCTGGTAAGAGTCATCAGATTTGAGCACTTGTGTGCACATATATGGGGTATTTTTCAGTAAAGTGCAAGAGTGGTGGGTTTAGGTCTGGATTTTAACTTGGTTGTTGTGTTTTGAATTTCAGGCGCCAAGCCCATCTTTGTGTGCTTGCATCCAACTGTGATGAGCCTATGTATGTCAAGTTGGTGGAGGCCCTTTGTGCTGAACACCAAATCAACCTAATTAAGGTAAGCTTCTCACCTAATTTGATATGTCTGGTCTGTTAGTACATCCTTTAGGTTAGGAGAATTGGACTAGTTAAGGGTCATGTGTTAGGACTGATGCTGTCCATAGTGATATTTCTCATACTAGTCTAAAGTTTTGGCAATTCTCAGTCTTGCTTTCTGCAACTGTAAACATCACCGTGGACTTGCCATAGTGGCTGTGTTAAGGCTATTAGTAAAAGCATTCTGTACCTGTAGAACTAAAATGCTAATTTTGATGTTGATATAGAACAAAAAGTAAGGTAAAGTGCTTATAGATGATTTTTTGTGCTGTACATGATGACAACTGGCTCCCTCTACTGAATTGTCATGAGGAAACTGCCATGTCACCCTTCTGATGACAGCCAGCTTTTGGGTTTGATTTACTGTCAGTAGCATTAGTGCCTACTAATGTGATTTTTTTTTTTTTGTTTTTTATTCCCCTGATAGGTTGATGACAACAAGAAACTAGGGGAATGGGTAGGCCTTTGTAAAATTGACAGAGAGGGGAAACCCCGGAAAGTGGTTGGCTGCAGTTGTGTAGTAGTCAAGGTAAGTTCCTTGGTTTTTAGGATGAAGGTTATGCTGGGTAACTGCACAAACCTGTATTGAGATAAGTTTGAGAACTTTTTAAAGGAAAAAACAAGATTCTAAAAAGATTTAAAAATATTTTCTGTATTTCAAAAAAAAAAAATTTGATGATAGTGGTACAGAAGCCAGCCAAATAATCTGCTTACCTGAATGTGTTTCTGCAGAAAGTTTTTAAAATCTGGCAATAGTAAAGCCATGTTACGAGCCTTACGGACATCCAAGTCGTTAAGGTCCCTGAAAATGGCTATAACAAATTTTAGTGATTTGATGCATTTTCAAAAGGCATAGTTCATTATTAAAGCTTCTTGTGAGTAATGCTATGAACTTAGTGGAATTTCTAAGTGTTAATAAGCAATTGCATGTAATTTTTTTTTAAAGGATTATGGCAAAGAATCTCAGGCCAAGGATGTCATCGAAGAGTACTTCAAATGCAAGAAATGAATAAATAAAACTTTGGTTCATGTTCCTCCTCTCTGACTTTTTATTTGGGGTAGTAATGTAAGGTCCCAGTTAGTGAAGGGAAAGGTCATTGAGGAAACTGATCACTATAAATGAGATAGAGACATTCTGTAAAACAGCTCCCTATTTTTGACCTTTTTTGATTATAAATCAAAGTGTCTACTAACGAATTAATGACAGTGTTGGGACAATTAAAACATGGACAGCCTAAGCAAAGATGGGCCTCTAGGGATGTACTGGTATGTACATGAGTATGGTCATTTGTCACCGAGTAGGCCAACCTAGAACCTGGAGAAAGGCTGAAGTTAGCAAAGTGGATGTTAGTAGATTGCAATCGTGTGGCGGGACAGTGAGCAGCGAAGTTGGAGAGTGTAAAGGTGGGAGGATAAGATTTAGGCTGGTATACTTAAAAGTGCATGATACCCAGGAATGCTTATGAATCTGCCTATAGAGAAGGTCATAGCAGCCATTGCTGTCTCAGACATGAGTTCTATGCACAGAAGAGATGTTTTAGTTCATCCTAGGCCTTAGGAACCTCAGCAGGGAGAAATGTATACTCAAGTATGTCCGGCTTCTGTACGGTCAATGTTTTGGAGGCTGTGTACTTGGATCTTGTGTTCCTGTTTTTTTCCACATCTTTGGTATTTAAAGTTGGAGGCTTTCATACATAATCTGCCACAAAGTAGGGTCTTCTGTACAGGGTAGCTTTGTGCTTTAAGCACTGCAGTCGTCTTCACCTAAAAGCTGATTGTCCTCAGTAAACCAAGGATTCACTATAGTGGATTGAGTGACCAGTGATAGAAAAGATGAAGCTCTAGAGCTAATACAGAGTGAGTATACCCTTTAGAAGCTGTGACTTGTTACTAACATTTAATATGTTGGGTTATATTTGGTTTTTCTAAGGAAATTTAATTCTCTTGTGGTTTGACCATCTACTCAAACCATTTTGCCTAGTCATCTGGTACAGTACAAAGGAAAACAGGTTAAGTATCATTTTTAATCAGTTATAGAAAATTCTGCCTTAATTCAGGTTAGGGAAATTATTTGAAGAACACTGAAAAATTTATAAATGTCTATTTTGATAGCTTTTCAGTGTTTTTTTCCTTTTTGAGGTTATTAGGGAAATGTTGCAGTGTGTGGTGTTTGCCTGTTCTGTGACTCGTACCTTCCCACCTGCTCTTGGAATTATGTCAGCTTGCTTTTTTTTTTTTCATGTTTTGATGTTTCCATATCCATTGTAACCTTAGCTACAAAAAGACGGCAGCTTGCTTTGTTGCCTGGTTGGAGTGGAGTGGTGATCTCTTGGCTCACTGCGGCCTTGAACTGAACTCAAGTGATTTTCCTGCTTAAAATCCATCTTCCTGCGTAAAATTGCCAAGTGTAGCTAATGTTATGTTTCGTTTTGTTTTGTTTTGTTTTTGGTGGACACCAGTTTGCCCAGGAGAGTGACATCTAGCATCTAGCTTCAAGGCATCTATCTCACTGCCTTAGCTTTCTAAAGTGCTGGGATTACATGTGTGAGCCGCCCTGCCAGGCTTTTTTCTATAGAAAAAGTAAGCACTTTTACCTTCTCACTTTAGCCTTTGCCCCATTCTCAATCCTGCCTCTCCTGCCCAACCTTGCAATTATAATAGTTGCCAGAGATCCCGCTTGGATTGGTTTATTTCTCTGCAGCGTTCTGGGACGTTTTCCTACTCTAACAGCCTGTGATTCCCAAACTGACTTTTTTTTCTTTTTTCTTTCTTTTTTTTTTTTTGAGATAAGAGTCTTACCCTAATCACAGAGCTACAGGTGCTAAGCCTGACTTTATTTTCTTAATTTTGGTCAACTCGACTTAACTATGGCATGTGCTAGGTACTGCATCTCTGGGTACTTGCACCTCAAGTTTTGTGTGCCTTGAAGTGAACTTTATTGTAACACAGTTGAGAAGAGGGTTACTGAGGTCGGCACCTGTAGCTCAGTAGGTAGGGCACCAGCAACATAACACTGAAGATGGCAGGTTGGAACCTGACCTGGGCCAGTTAAAACAATAACGACAACTGCGGGAAAAAAAAAGCGTCATATCAGGTTCCTGTAGTCCCAGCTACTTGGGAGGCTGAGGCAAGAGAATAGTTTAAGCCCAAGAGTTTGAGGTTGCTGTGACCTGTGATGCCAGGCCAATCTATTCAGGGTGACAGCTTGAGACTATCTCAAAAAAAAGGGTTACTGAGAAATTGGTATGCACTGAGTTCTGCACCATTTACATCTCTTACAATTTGTTACTACCTAAAAATTTCTTCAGCCGTAGTCCACATACTTTTCAACTCCTTTTCAGCCATCATAGAGGTTCATCCAGATGATTTTCATGCTGTAATTCTGAAATTTAGTTAAAAAGTGAACATGCCCTTGTCTTCATCACTATCCATTCCTCTTCTGTCTGAAGTACCTTTTCTCCATCTGGATGTCTTCTTATCCTTCAAAACTCAGCTCAAATACAATTTAAGTTTCATGACACGCCTGTGTAGTTTATATGGGATTTAGGAGGGACCCCATCAAAGCTAATGTGCCATGGCAGAAGCAGATGTCATCATTTTTAATTGGGGAAAATAGTTCTGTGAAACTAGTTAACGTGCTCAGAACCTTGAAGACGTTGCTCATCCATCCCAAACGAGATGTCTGAGCCAAGCACTGGGGTTTTCTTGCTCCCATAGACAAGAGACCAGTGAGTCCTTGCTTGCTTTGGCTATAATAAGCCAAATGTTCTATTTTCTTTCTGTCCTACCTTTTATTTTTACCTGCTCCTGATTTTACGAAAGTATAGTCTATGTATTTCTGATAAGCCACTTTAAATGCTTTAGAAAAATGCATCTGAGGACATTCACAGAAATTGTGCAAAGGCTGTGTTGTGTTACGCTGCTATTAAGAATTTAATAGCATTTGGCCATTGTTGAGGCAATGGAAACATATAGATGGCAGAGTTACAAACCCTAGGAAAGTGTGGGAGCATCTATTGTTCTTAATGAGAACTAATCTAGCCCTGAAGTGGAGCTTGTGTCTTTCTAGTTGAATGTACTTTTAGACTGGTAGGCTCAAGAAATACATTAGCACAAGTGCTCCTGAGAGCCATGGAGGGGGGAGAATATCTAGTCAAAGAAAGGAAATGAGGTCGCGGTTTTCACCATTCCAGGTGGAGGCGGAGTGGGCCAGGACGTTGTCTTCCCAGGCTGGCTTTTTCAGAAAGCTCAATCCACATGCCTAAAGAACACAACTTGTGGCAGCAAGCTCCAGCAAGAGTAATTGAAGCAGCTTGGCTGGGCTAGACAGGTACCCAGGAGAGAGGTCGCCAGGCTCTCCTGTCCTCTACAGAACTTACTGGGTAAAGGTTCTCAGTGCTGGGGGTGGAAGAGTCACTGAGGTCAAAGTTGAAGGTGAATGTTACAGATAGAGGTCAGGTATGCAGGGTTTGGGGAACATAGTATCGACACATGAGCATATTCAGAGGGACTGGGAACAAGGTTCCTCAGGCAAAAATGTGTCATGAGTCCTTTTTAAAAAACATGGTACTGGCTTGGCACTGTAGCACAGTGGTTAAGGCACCAGCTGCATACACCAAGGGTGGTGGGTTTGAACCTGGCCCCGCCAGCTAAACAACAATGACAACTGCAACAAGAAATAGCTGGGCGTTGTGGTGGGCACCTGTAGTTCCAGCTACTTGGAAGGCTGAGGCAAGAGAATCGCTTAAGCCCAGGAGTTTGAGGTTGCTGTGAGCTGTGACACCACAACACTCTACGCAGGGCAACATAGTGAGACTCTGTCTCAAAACAAACAAACAAACGTGGTACTATCACATGAAAATTGAAATAGCTCTTCACAAGCCAGTTGTTTCAACCAGCTTATTTTTCATAATCTTTGCTGATAAGATTTGTGTAACAATCTGGCATTTGCTTGAAAGGAACAAGGGTAGACCTTCCCTTCAAGGATTCTTCACCATTATGGTTGGGTGGTTTTCTACTCTCCCCTACTTTTCATGAAATATCCCTTAGTATTTTTCTCTCTTTTTCTTTTTCTTGCAGTTTTTTTTGGCTGGGGCCAGGTTTGAACCCACGACCTCCAGTATATGGGGCCGGCGCCTTACTCCTTGAGCCACAGGGGCGGCCTTCTCTCTCTCTCCCTCTCTCTTTTTTTTTTTTT
>NW_003852437.1:14498044-14507133 GCF_000181295.1 Otolemur garnettii | reverse complement strand
CTTTATTATTCTAAATCTAATTTAATGGCCCCATGATCTTCCTAGTCATTTAATTCAAAACCATTAAAGTCATCACAGACTCTTTTTCTCTCTACTTTGCTCCTACTCTATACTTGATTTTCCATTAATTTCTGTTAATTTCTACCTCTCTCTTTTTTTTTTTTTTTTTTTTTAAGACAGAGTCTTAATTCTGTCACCCTGGGTAGAATGCTGTGGGGTCATAGCTAATAGCAACCTTAAACTCTTGGGCTCAAGTGATCCTCTTTTCTCAGCCTCCCAAGTAGCTAAGACTACAGGTACCTGCCAGGACACCTGTCTGTTTTTTCTATTTTTAGTATAGATGAGGTCTTGCTCTTGCTCAGGCTGGTCTTGAATTCTTTCTTTCTTTTGTGTGTGTCTGGGTTTTTTTTGGAGACTGAGTCTCACTCTGTGTCCTGGGGTTGAGTGCTGTGGCATCATAGCTCAAGCAACTTCAAACTCCCAGATCAAGCAATCTTCTTGCCTCACCCTCCCAAGTAGCTGGGACTGCAGGTGCAACTGCCCGGCAATTTTTTTTTTTTCAGCCTCCCAAAGTGCTAGGATTACACGTGTGAGCCACTGCATCTGGCTGCCACTTTTTTTTCTTTTGCTCCATGTTCAATGACTGATTACCATACTCCTAATTTGGTTTCCATAATGCCTTAGCTTTCAGAAGAAAAGGTGACAGAGAAGAAGAGAGAAAAGTGTTTTTATTGGGTTTCTTTCTTTTTTAACATGAACTAACCAGAAAAATGGAGACCCTGATGACCTCCCTGGGCCGTGCCAGTCCATAGGGTCTATTAAATTTTCATTGTTTGATGATAAAGGGAGATAACATTTCTAAAGCATCGATTTGAAATTTCTTTACAGAACATCTTTGCTTATTAGACCAATATCAAATAAAAGAATCAATATGCTATAAGTACATTAGTCCCAGAGCTATTAATGTTTTTGTTGATTAAGGAAGAATGTTTAAGTGAAATGTAAATTTGCATAATGGAATATTAACATATCAGAGAAATGGAGATATGGAAGGACTATTTTTTTTTTGAGACAGTCTCACTTTGTCACCCTCAGTAGAGTGCTGTGCTGTCATAGCTCACAGCAACCTCAAATTCTTGGGCTCAAGTGATTCTCTTGCCTCAGCCTCCTGAGTAGCTGGGACTACAGGTGCCCACCACAATGCCTGGGTATTTTTATAGACAGGGGCTTGCTTTTGCTCAGGCTGGTCTCAAATCTGTGAGCTCAGGGCAATCCACCTGCCTTGGCCTCCCAGAGTGCTAGAATTACAGGCATGAACCACCGAGTCCAGCCAGAAGGACTTTTTTGATGTATTTTTTTTTTTTTTCTTTTTGAGACAGAGTATCAAACTGTCACCCTGGGTAGAGTGCCATGGGGTCACAGCTCTCAGCAACCTCAAATTACTGGGCTTAAGTGCTTCTCTTGTCTCAGCCTCCCAAGTAGCCGGGACTACAGGCACTCGCCACAATGCCCGGCTATTTTTAATTTTTTTTGTTGCAGTTGTCATTGTTGTTTTTAGCTGGGCCAGCTGGGTTTGAACCTACCAGCTTTGGTGTATATGGCCAGAACCCTATCAACTGAGCTATGGGAGTCGCTGTTTTGATGTATTTTTCAAAAAGCAGTATTCAAAACATACAATGCTATTTTATAAAAACAACAGAAAAAGAAAAGAATATAGGTTAGGTGCAGTGGCTTATGCCTGTAATCACAGCACTCTGGGAGGCTGAGGCCGGAGGATTGCTTGAGATCAGGAGTTCAAGATATGCCTAGGCAACATAGATCTCATCTCTGCAAAAAAATTTTAAAATTACCTGATCGTGGAGGCATGTGCCTATAATCCTAGCTACTTAGAAGGCTAAGGTGGGAGGATCACTTGAGCCCAGGAGTTGAAGGCTGCAGTGAGTTATGATCTTGCCACTGCAACTCCAGCCTTCGCACTAGAGCCAAAAGACTCTTTTTCTTTAAAAAGTAAAAAAATAAGGCCAAGCAGGCACAGTGGTTTAGGCCTATAATCCTAGCACTCTGGGAGGTCGAGAGGGTGGATTGTTTGAGTTCAGGAGTTCAGAGAGCAGCCTGAGCAAGAGCGAGACCCAGTCTCTACTAAAAATAGAAAAAAACTAGACCATAAAGTGGTGGTGGAAGCTTGTCTGCTACTGGGGAGGCTGAGGCAGGAGCATGGCTTGAATCTAGGAGTTTGAGGTTGCTGTGAGCTATGATGCCACAGCACTCTACCCAGGGTGAGAGAGTGAGACTGAGGCCGAGATGGGAGGGTCCCTTGAGTTCAGGAGTTCAAGAACAGCTTGAGCAAGAGATGCTGTCTCTACTAAAAATAGAAAAATTGAGGCAGGAGCTCTCTTGACCCCAAAGTTTGAGATTGCTCTGAGCTATGATAATGCCATGGCATTCTACACAGGGTGACAGAGTGAGACTCTGGCTCAAGGGAAAAAAGTATACACACACCCACACAATATATATATGTATAAATGTGAATGCCATCAGAGAAGAAAAGTTGGAAGGATATACATTGAAGCGTTAATGATTCTGGAAAGGTCTTCATTGGCTTGTATGTTTTTCTGTTCTCTTTAGTCAACATGTATTGCTTTTGCAGTAAGAGTTTTTTTTTTTTTAATTTCAAATTAATATGAGGGTACAAATTTGAGGTTACATTATTTTCACCTCTAAGGTAAAGTTCAATTTGTAGTTGAGCCCTTCACCCAGTGGGGGTGCTAAACACCTTCACATTGTGCACATTAGGTGAGATCCAGACAACTGCCCTCCCTCCTGCCAATCACTCTCCCTCCGCCCCCATCCACTTCTCCCCCCTCCCCTTGCTGGAGTTTACTTGTGTTTTATCATTCATGTAGGCATGTAGTTCTTTATATACTGGTCTCATATTAGTATTGAGTACATTGGATAGGTTTTTTTTTTTTTCATTCTTGAGATACTTTACTAAGAAGAACATGTTTAAACTCCATCCAGGTAAACATAAACGATGTAAAGTCTCCATCTTTTTTGTATGGTTGAGTACTCCATGATATATATATGCCACAATTTGTGGCACCATTCATGGGTTAATGGACATCTGTGTTGTTCCATGACTTGGCGATTGTGAATTGAGCCTCAGTAAGCCTTCTGATGGAAATGTCTTTGTGGTAAAATGATTTTTGTTCTTCTGGGTAGATACCTAGTAATGGAATTGTGGGATCAAATGGAAGGTTGACTTTTAATTCTTTAAGAATTCTCCACACTCCTTTTCATAAAGGTGGTATTGGTTTGCAATTCCACCAGCGGTGTAGAAGTGTTCCCTTCTCTCCACATCCACGCCAGCATCTGCAGATTTGGGACTTGTGATGTGGGCTAATCTCAGTAGAGTTAGATGATATCTCAGAGTGGTTTTGTTTGCATTTCTCTGATGATTAAAGACATGAACAATTTTTCATGTGTTTGTTGGCCGTGTCTGTCTTTAGAGAAGTTTCTGTTCAAGTTTCTTGCCCACTCATAATGGGGCTGTTTGCTCATTTCTTATTGATTGAGTTCTTTGTAGATTCTAGTTATCAGCACTTTGTCAGATTTATGACATGCAAAAATCTCTCACTCTGAAGGCTGTTTGCTTCAATTGTGGTACCTATAGCGGTGTGGAAGCTTTTTAGCTTGATCAAATCCCATTTATTTATTTTTGGTGTTGCTGCAATTGCCAGGGGGTGTGTTCTTCATAAAATCTTTTCCTAGCCCAAATTATCAAGTGTTTTCCCCACACTCTCTTCTGGAATTTTTATTGTTTCGTGTCTTAACTTTAAATCTTTTATCCAGTGGGAGTCAATTTTTGTCAACAGTGAGAGGTTTAGGTCCAGGGGCAGTCTTCTTACATGTGACTAACAAGTTCTCCCAGCACCATTTGCTAAATAAGGATTTTTTCCCCCAGTGCATGCTTTTGTTTGGTTTATCAAAGATCAAATGGTGTTATGAGACTGGGTTCATCTCTTGTAGTAAGAACTTTTTAATTAAAGAAATGAAATATTGGTGCATTACATTTTTGGAGTTAATTTTGAGTGTCGTTAATGAAATTTTGGTTTTGATTTTATGTTTTGTGAATCAAATGAATTTATTATCTACTTGTCTAATAAAATTGTGCTTGTATAAAACAACTACTTGAAAAAAAACTGAATTCACATCTCGCCAGGAGAGGGCAGTAAGAAGCTGACACCAGCAGAGGGACTTACCAGTGAAAAATATAGGAAGATGAGGTGAGTAAGAAGCCCTGAGTACAGTGGGTTCTCCTTAAAAAAGATTCTTCTCCCACTATGTTTGAAAATTTGGGGAATTCTAGTAATAGGATAAGGGACAATAGGACATTGTTGAGCCTAAGTTTGCAACTTCTGGTGCATTTGTTTTTTTGCAAAAGTTATCATTTGGATTTAGTTTAATAAAAGTTTCCAGTAATAATAATAATACCTCAAAATAGACCTAATTAGCTTAACTTTAGACCACTTACATTTTAAGTGGTTAAATGTAAAGGACGTTGGAATGTTCTAACTTGCTTAACTATTTCTAATTAGTGATCATTGTAAGTAGTTTAATAGCAATGCCAATTAGAATTTAGTAACAACTGATGGACACTGGTTGTTTTTCATCTTTCTTTTTTCGGAGGTTACTAATTTTGTTTAATTGAAATATGTGTGTATGAAATAAGAATCAAATTATAAATAAATAAATATGTATTTTTTTTTTTTGAAGAGTCTCACTTTGTCACTCTTGGTAGAGTGCCTTGGCATCATAGCTCACAGCAACCTCAAACTCTTGGGCTCAAGTAATTCTCTTGCCTCAGCCTCCCAAGTAGCTGGGACTACAGGTGCCCGCCACAACTCCCAGCTATTTTTAGAGATGGGGTCTTGTTCTTGCTCAGGCTGGTGTCTTGAACACCTGAGCTCAGGCAATCCACATATCTTGACCTTCCAGAGTGCTAGGATTACAGGCAGGAGCCATTGCGTCCAGCCCCAAATTGTAAATAAATAGTTCATTGTCCATAGATGCCTACAGTAAAATGTAACAGTGTAAGCCAACTTGGCATTCCCTCACTTGGTCTAGATCCCTAATTTTCCCCCACCCTCTTTTCCTTTCATGTCTTAATTAAGAAATAAATGGATCTTACTGGTCTATTTTCTTATTTAATCTTTTGAAAGTCTTATTTTTTAATGGCAATATTCACACTTAAATTTATCAACAAATATCAACAGGATAAACAGCTTATAGTTTTGTTTTGTGCTTATTGATTTTTCCCTTGAGTATCTTCAAAATACTCTCAATACATTTTTTGCCTTTTTAGAAAGAAAATTTAAAAAGTGAGGTTATATTTAAATATTGCACTATAACTTCTTATTTTCCACTTAACAATGTGTCATGGACATTTTGCCACGTCTTAATCACTTTTTAGATAGTTTCAACCTTTGTCTTGAAAAGCAAGACTATTGAGAACTCTTCCCAGGGCTTGAAGTCAAATTGAACATTTTAGCCTCAATTGCAGACGCCACGCTGCCTAGCTAGTCAGGTCAGTGGAGGGCAGTGTTTGATCATGAGTTTCAGGAGGTTGTCAGCTGAGGTCACAGTTATATATAACTAGGAAAACGAAACTCTACAACATTTGCCTAGAAGAAAAGGTTTTGATCTATAATAGTAGGTTGTATGTTTTTATTAGGACTCCTCCTCTCCTCGCATTGTATTGAAAATACGCTCAGAGCTACCTGAAGAACAAAAGGTTCAAGAGGAGGCCCAGTCTGGAAGACAGACGTTAATTCAGAGAGTGTAATTTATACAGCCGAGCTCCATGGAAGCATCGACTATGTTCTGAGCTGTTATCCCCAGTGCCTGGAACAGTGCTCTGTGTGGCAGGGACTCCACTATTTTTTATAGGATGAATAGGTTTCACCTGCTTATCTGTTTGTCTGTGAGCTTTCTTCTCAGGCTTAAACTCTGCGGTCTTTTTTTCTTTTTTCCCCCTTTTTGTCTTCCATGGTCCTATTTCTCTGGCAACTAAAGCGAATCTCTCAAATTGAGCCTCTTTCAGACTAGTGTGGTGCTAAGTCATCTCAACATCCATTCTCTCTGGCTCTGCCCAGGGAGCAGGGCAGAGAAACATCTTATTGCATTTCTGAGTATGTGGCTCTAAGAGTCTGAAAAACTAATTTTAAAAGCCATTTTGAGACATGGCAACAGTAAAAAGCATGTGAATTCAGGGAAACTTTTTATGTTGCAATAATTTCTTTTGGAAGCCTGTTTATTGAGACACATGCCAACAGCACAGGATTGTCCAAGTGATGTGAATTAAACCTCACACAAATGTAGTATTTGCCTTTTTATTTTTCCTTCTCTTCCACTAACATTTACAAATGGATATAAAAGTCCCGTTTGTACCTGGTTGACTCGTGGGAGAAATACCGAGTAAAAGGTCTTTGATATTTCTCACTGCTGCCAGCAGGTTAAAAGAAACAAAATGCACATAAAAATTAAGTAACCATGAGGGCGATAAGGGCAAATAAAATATTAACATACAACATTTATGAATACATTTTGAATTTATGAATACATTTTAATGTCTTATTGCTTGTCTTCTTTTTTAGATTTGATGCAGGGTGAACTTGTTGAATTCCAGGGGTCAGCAGATGTTTTGCTAAACAGGTACATCTTGTGTCTTGCAGGGATCTACTCACCCACGCTTGGGATGTGGCTGGGCCACTATTTCAGGAGGGACTATGTGCATAATTATTATTACTATTTTTTTGAGACAAGAGTCTTAAGCTGTCGCCCTGGGTAGAGTGCTGTGGCATCATAGCTCACAGCAACCTCCAATTGTGGGGCTTAAGAAATCCTCTTGCCTCAGTTTTTCTATTTTTAGTAGAGACAGGGGTCTTGCTCCTGGTCAGGCTGGCCTCAAACTCATGAGCTTGAGTAGTCCGCCTACCTCCTAGAGTGCCAGGATTACAGGCATGAGCCACCGCACCCGGCCTACATGTATAATTTTTATTTTTATTTTTTTTTGAGACAGAGCCTCAAGCTATCCCCCTGGGTGGAGTGCTATGACATCACAGCTCACAGCGACCTCCAACTTCTGGGCTCAAGCGAGTCTTGTGCCTCAGCCTCCCAGGTAGCTGGGAGCACAGGAGCCCGCCACAACACCTGGCTATTTTTTTGGTTGCAACCGTCATTGTTGTTTTGGCGGCCCGGGCTGGATTCAAACCTGCCACCTTAGGTGTATGTGGCTGGTGCCTTAGCCACTTAAGCCACAGGCGCTGAGCCCATGTATAATTTTTAAAAGGAAAACCTTTCCTACCTTTCCTGAAAAGCTGCATTTGGAAACAAAATTCCATTCAAAATGTTATATTCCAAGTTTCTTTCACATAAAGAATAGAAGATTTTACTCAAAAATAATGAATGGTAAAATATGAAAGATGCTATAGTGTAAAAGCAGAATTCAGAGCCTTATGCGAAGAGGAAATGATATAGATTAAATCTTTTAGATTTTTAAGTATGGTTAAGATGTAAAAATGATACTTGTTGTATTACCCTTGTTGCTTAGTGTTACCTTGTGAAGTGGGTCTCATTCAGAGCAGTCTGGGCTGCACTGCTGCCGTCTGGAGGTGGTTAGGTAATAGAGTGTGGGACAGATTGAAGTTTAACATTCGGTTAAAGTATTGTGTTGGGTTGCAGTAAAAATAAGACAGGTAAGAAATAAGCTGGTCTTCAAAGAAACTTCTAGTTTGCAGTTAAACAGGTGAGGTGTTTCTTCTGTCACAGTGACGGGCAACAACATGACCTTTGGTGAGCCAGAAACCTGCCTTTCCCATGAAGCCAGTACTCCTACCAGCACGACAATTTTAAAGTAAGCGTTCAAAGTTTATTTGCAGCAAATGAAGGTAGCATTTTCAAAGCAAGTGGTATTTCTAGAGGGGAAAAAGGAAGAGAAAGGGAGGGAGGGATGAGGGAGAGAGACGGAGGAAATTGTTCAGTTCATTATAGATTAGTACAAAGGATTTCTTTTATTTTTTTGTTCTGAGCTGTTTATTTTCTTGAGTCAAAAAAAAAAAAATGAAGAAAGTGCCACCCTTCAGCTTTGATTTTGAAAGTTCAGAAATTGCTTGATGTTGTAAATCATTAGTTAAAAGTTAAGTATAAAATGGAATTAAAAAAATTTTTAGAGTATTACAGGGACACACACATTTTGGTTACATAGTTTGTTTTGTACTAAAATTGAATATAGTCTGACTAATTCTACTTCCATTGTATTAGGTACAATTGATGAAACTATGACCTCCCTCTCTTTCCTAGAGAGAATTTAGGCCTACTGTGACAATATTTTGCTACTGCAGACTCTACTCCAGTTAGAATCCGAGTTTTTAAGATGGAGAGGACCTTAGCAATGTCTTATTTGATTCCCTCATTTCCAACAGAGAACATAGAGCCTAAAGTCCCAGGACATGCCCCAAGACCTTTGAACACACGATTGAACTGATTATAGGATTTGACATTTTATTCCAGATAAGAATATGCTGTATTTAATATCGTTGAAAGACTGCATTCTCTAAATTAATGTCTGTATGTTGGTGAGGAATACCAGTGATGAGAAGTACAATCCTGCTCTGAATACAGCAGCACTTTTTAGAGACTCAAAAATAAACTAACAATTAATTTTGCACATATGAGAGGCAGGTACAGATTTGAACGAAGTTTGTTCATACAAAGCTAAAGCTAAAATGTACAAACATAACTGTCCATAGGCCATCTGTTCAGAACAGTAAGGTCTCCAGAAACAGGGATCTGCTCAGCAGGGAAGCGGCACAGGTGAGTTACAAAGGCCCAGGAGGTGCCTTTAAGGAAAAGGGAAGAGACAGGGAGCTGTTTTTCCAGAAAAGAGTGATTTAAAGAAAACCTGTCTTGAAGTGTGTGATGAGGGCACATTTTATGAAAGAGTACAGTTAACTGCTTTGTCTTCCAATCAAATAAAGTAAATAACTTAGTCTTAATTTTCAAAGGAAGTTATGAATAACTTTTTTTTTTTT
>NW_003852437.1:14485203-14491413 GCF_000181295.1 Otolemur garnettii | reverse complement strand
TGTCTCTGCTCCAAACCATCAGCTAATTTGCTAAGGTTCTGTCCTTTCAGCCTCCTTCTGGACGGGAGCTTCTGTAAAAAGCTGGCTGCAGTTCGCCATCTTGGCTCCGCCCCCCATGAATAACTTTTAATAAGGAGTGTTGTCACTCATTTGGTAGTGAAATTGGACTTTTGAAATCTAATAGTTAGGCATCAATCTTCTGAGACACTGTCAGGAGAACATTGCTAATGTTTGCAACCTGAGACGAGAATATCTCTCCAGAATAAGGAATGAGAATTAGACGGCAGATTCTTGCCCTGGACGAGAATGCAGTTTTACTCACAAAAACCTGCAGAGTATTATTGCATTAACACTTTAGTGTTACTGAGTTATAGCAAGGACAAAAGCAAAGGAAAACTGTTCTATAAACAGAACATTTGAAAATATGGGCCGCTCTAGTAGATATGGTCTCAGATATTAAAATTTAGAGATTGGCCAAGTGGGGTGGCTTGACACCTGCAATCCTAGCACTCTGGGTGGTGGAGGCAAGAGGATTGCTTGAGCTCGGGAGTTTGAAAGCAGCCTGAGCAAGGGCAAGACCCTGTCTCTACTAAAAATTGGACAATTAGCTGAGTCTTGTGGTGGGTGCCTGTAGTCCCAGCTACTCGGGAGGCTGAGTCAGGAGGATTGCTTGAACCTAGGAGTTTGAGGTTACTGTGAGCTAGGGTGACACCACAGCACTGTAGCCTGGGCAACAAAGTGCGACTGATTCAAAAGAAAAAAAAAATTAGAGATGAAAATAATTTCTTTAAAAGTTACTTTATTTTCTTGTATCTGCTTTGGTGAAATTGTAAATTAACTATTATTTAGCTAATCTATATGGGTGTTTTTTAAAAAAGTTTTATAATAATGCTTTATATATGTTCATATTATAAAAAATAGATGAGTGAAGGCCAGGTGCACTGGCTCATGCCTATAATCCTAGCTCTGGGAGGCCGAGATGTGTGGATTGCTTGAGTTCAAGACCAGCCTAAGCAAGAGCGAGACCCCTATCTCCATTAAAAATAGAAAACTAGTTGGGTGTTGAGGCAGGCACCTGTAGTCCCAGCTACTAGGGAAACTGAGGCATGAGATCCATTGAGCCCAAGACTTTAAGGTTGTGAGCTGTGACATCATGACACTTTACCCAGGGTAACAGAGTGAGACCCTGTTGCAAAAAAAAAAAAAAAAGGTGTTTGAAATTTAGGCAATATGAGAATAATATTCAGAAAAACGAGGTGAACTATCAGTTTAATATTTAGACAAAGACTAAAACTTCTCTAGGGTAACTTCTATTCCTTCACATTTAAAGCAACATTATTTTGACAATATATATTGCCAATTTGACAAAATATATTGCCAATTTGAATAAAATTGGCTTTTAATCTATGGCTAAAAATGTTCTAAAAGAGATGTCTAGTCTCTAGTTTATGCTACTTTCCATTCCTTTGGAGGGTGATTTCATAACATTCTATTCGGTGAACAGGAGATGGCAGCATTACTTCAGCTGTTCAACAAAGAAGGTCCCATTAATCCCTTCTAAAAAGAGAAGGCTGAAGACTGACGGAGAGTAGAGTTTTAGCAGCAGGTGCTGCCGTGTACGTAGGACATAGGAATGTTTGTTTCCTATGTGCCACACATAGGAAACAAATGTGAAATAAAACTGCTTAATGCCTCTGAAAGCTGCAGATCTGTGTGCGTATTTTCCAGTGTAACAGGCCCTTCCCTTGTAAAAATGAAATGGGTCAGATGTGGAGATTTTTATGGGACTTAGAAATGTGTGTGTGCACAACAGAGAGCTTGCCTTTTCAGCTGTGGGATTTTTAATTTATTTGTTTTATTAAATAGTCATTTTCTATGAGCACTAGATGCTAATCTCTCTTATTTCTTCTCAAATTTCTTTTCTTTTCTTTTTTTTTTTTTATTAAATCATAGCTGTGTATATTAATGCAGTCATGGGATACAGTGTGCTGGTTCTATATACAATCTGAAATATTTTCATCCAACTGGTTAACATAGCCTTCATGGCATTTTCTTAGTTATTGCGTTAAGACATTTGTATTCTACATTTAGTAAGATTCACATGTACCCTTGTAAGATGAACCATAGGCGTGATTCCACCAATCACCCTCTTCTCAAATTTCGAAGGAGATATTAGCAATAGCGAATAAGGAATTTGGATCTCTTGTTAGTGGAAATGCATACATGGACCTTATTAATATCTGTTTGTTATTGTTAATGCAAGGGAGAAAATTAGATTGGGGAATCCACGGGCCTCAAAGCCTCAGCTCCGTTTTAGTATCTAATTTGCCATCTATTCTCGAGGAGGCAATTTCTCAAGAACACAGATCTGTACTGTGTAAACTGTATGTACTGAAATGCCTTTTAAAGATATATCTGTAAAAAAATTCACATATGTCTCATTGTAAAGAACTTATAATGTTCTTTCTTAGTTTCCTTCAGAAAATCTAACCAGCTATTGGAAGAGTACCTGGAAAATCAAAGTCTATTAACTTGAAGAGGAGTGAACGAAGGCCCACATAGATGTTTCCTTAACTGCCTATGTTCAATTTTTACCCTAGTTAAGAGAGAAAAGATTCAGAAAATTGTTTTAAATGGGAGACTAGCATTCCAGCTTTTGTCTTCATTTTAAAATAATACATTCTTCAAAGTCTTGTTTAAACCATGTTTTTAAAATATGGATTTCTGTTGCTCATTTTAATTAACCTTTGAGCTTTAATTTCCTCGTGTCTGCATATAATCTGCTTTGCACAATGACTTTTTTTTTCTATTTAGGGAAAGCAACTCTTCCATAATGACATAAATTGGACTTGTGTGTACTAAACAGAACATTTTATTAATATGCTGGCCCTTTTACCATTAAAATCCAAGGCTATCACATACATAAATATAGCTTTTATGGGTTCACCAGAGACCCAAAGGTGAACCTGAAATTTAGTCTACCCCTTGGCAGCTTAAATCACTGGCAGGGTGATATTTCTATATCAGAAATAATGACTTGAGTGTGAGCCTGAATAAATGAAAACCATAGATGTTTAATCATAAGGCAGTCAGAGGTTTATCCTGGGCTTGTGTGGGGTGGGAAGTGTATATCTGATTTTAAAATCTATTTTGCCTTTCTTTTTTAATATACTAGTTCTCCTCATTGAGTAATTGTGAGCAAAGACTCTGATATGAGTTTTCATCCTTTTTGACATACCAGGACTTAAAAATGGGATATCTGATCTCTCTTTTTTTTTTTTTTTTTTTTTTGCAGTTTTTGGCCAGGGCTGGGTTTGAACCCCCCACCTTCAGTATATGGTGCCAGTGCCCTACTCCTTGAGCCACAGGGATACCTGAAAGAGATTCTTGATGTACTTGTAGGGTCAACACCACTGAGCATCAGACTGGAGATTCTTGGTGTCCAAATCAATCTGCTTGAAAACTGATAATTCAGGGGAATGCAATGGTTTTAAAAATATCTCTATCTGTGTCTGTACATCTGTTTATCTATGTCATTCAGCACACACTAGCTTTGTAGTTAGAGGAGTTTGGGTGTGAATCCTGGTTTTGCCAGTTAGTGATTATGAGATCCTAGAGAAACCATTTGGTTGATATAAACCTCAATTCTTGTTCTATAAAATAGGAACAATAATCCCTGTCTCTCAATATTTCTGTGAAGATTACCTGAGATATTGTGCATGAAGTACTTCACCCAGTGTCTGGAACATAAATAAATGAGGATGGTTGTTATTATGGTGATACAGAATTATCATAGCAGATTTAAATGTGTATATTATTTTAAAAGAATACAATTGGATTACTTTTTCTTTACAAAACCCTAATGTCTATAAAGATAGTTTTAAGATCTGTTAAAACTGGGATATCCCCTATGGAATAGGTTATAACTTTTGGTTACACAGTGCTTGAGACAATATATTTGTGTAACCTTCTCAGAGAAGTTTTATAAATAGCTTTCATAGGCCAGGGACTTTATTAGGGTCCCGGTCCTAAGGGGTCCATAGAAGCTGGTCTAAAGATTATTTAGAAAGATTATAGCAAACTGTTCTGCCCAATGGGAGTTTATATATGTTCAGTCTCCTGCTCTCGGCTTCAGCTGTCAACTGTAGCTTTCTGCCTCTGGAGATAGCATGCTTGTTAAGAGAATTGGTTGTTTGCTCTGAACAGCATTTCCCAAACAAAACATTCATTTTTGCACACTGAGTCCTTAACACAATGTTTTACTTTATATTTATCTAGTTTTTTTTGTTGTCATCTGAGAAACAAAATGAGTTTAAGTATTTCATTTAAATATTTACAAAGTCTTGGCCTCTGCCTTGAACATTCTTTGATGTTGAATCCTTTGTATTTTCTTTCAGTTACCATTTAGGTCTCTGAGCAGTGAGGTCAGATAATCTTGTCTCTTGTTCTGCGTTCTTCTGACCTTGCCCTTTCTTACCGCTTTGGCTCCTCATCTGTACAGCTCACATTAGCCTACGGATTGCATATTTGATTAAGACTTTCTTAAAGGTGGAGAACATTCATATATGATTTTCCCAATGGCTTGATGTTTTGTTCAAAAGGTGCTTAAAAATGAGGAAATGAACGTGAACTGGGGTTATATTTCATGGGTTAAGGGTCTCAAATATGATTTGCACTGCCAAATACCATGGAGCTAGATCGAGGGCTCTTTATTCTGGAAAGATGAGGAGATGTGGGATGAGCGGAGGCGGAAGTGAGTACATGATGCACGTAGTCCTGTATTCCCTTCAACTGCCGCCCCCATTTCTTGATTCCAGTTTATAGCAGGGCTCCTCAAAAGTTGTCTTTTCTCCCCACTGTTCTGCAGTTCTGCTTTCAGAACTTGGAAGTCACATCAATAAGGTTTTCTCTCAAGTTCCACTGTTAAGGTCACTGGCGACTTAAATGTTCCTAAGTTTAGTGGTCAGTTCTCAACCCTTTCTCGACCTCTCAGCAGCATGTGACAGTTGCTCATCCCCCCCTCTACAAAGCATCTTCTTTCCTTGACTTCTAGAACACTCTGCTCATCTGTTAATTTCCAGCTTCCTTGGCTTCTCTTTCTCAGTCACGTTACTGATCCTTCCTCCTGCCTCTGTCCTCCATATGCAGGACGCAGCCTTTATCCCCTGGATCTCTTCTTTTCTCTATCCATACTCACTCTCTTGGTGATTTTATCCATGCACATATATGGAGAGCTTCCACATTTCTATCTCTATTCTAGATCTTTCCCCTGAAGGGTGCATATACCTTACTGCTCACTTCATATGTCTAACAAGCTTGTCTAATAATCAAACTTCTGATTTTTCCCTCTAAACCTACTCCACTCTTGATTCTTCCCTGTTGTTGTAAATGACAACTCTATTTTCTTGTGCTTGGGCCAATGAATTTGGAGTCATCCTTGTCTCTTCTCTTTCTCTTTTACCCATATTCAACTCCGTCAGTAAATCCAGTTGTTCAGTGCTTCCCTTCGGGTCCAAATCACTATCATCTTTTACTTGTATACCTGTGGTAGCTTTCTAACCAGTGTCCCTATTTCCAGCTTTGACCCCTAAAGTCTATTCTCCCAAATAGCAGCCAGGGGAATCTTTTGAAAACCTAGATTAGATCATTGTATTCCTGTGCTCAGATCTAGTGAATTTCCACCATGGTTGGCGTTAAAGCAAGTCCTTACAGCCTTACAAGGCCCTCTGTGATCTGATTGTCACTTCCTCTGCGAGCCTTTCTCCTGCTTTCTTCCCTCTCTGACTTTCCTGTGGCGACGCCGGACTCCTTGCTGTTCTTGGACAGCACCAAGCACACGCCTGCCTTAGGAGCTCAGGTCTTCCTGTCCTCTATGCCCAGAATGGTCTTCGCCTGTGTTTCTGCTTACTCACTCCTTCCTCTCCCTTGGGTTTCTGCTCTGATGCCACCTTATTAAGGAATTCTCTTGATCACCTTATTTCAAAAAGCAACCCTTTCCCATGCTCTATGACTCCTTTTCAAATTCTCTTCTTTTAAAATTTGTCTTTGTGCTACTTATTACCATTTGATACCCTATATTTAAATTACTTGTGTATTATATGTCTCCCTCTGCTAAAATATAAATTTTTCTTTTTCTTTATTTTTTTTTTTTTTTTTTTTTTTTTTGAGACAGAGCCTCAAGCTGTCCCCCTGGGTAGAGTGCCGTGGCAT
>NW_003852437.1:14479209-14485072 GCF_000181295.1 Otolemur garnettii | reverse complement strand
GGCGGGTCCGGGCTGGGGATTCGAACCCGCCACCTTAGGTGTATGTGGCTGGCGCCTTAGCCGGTTGAGCTATAGGCGCTGAGCCTTTCTTTATTTTTTTGAAACAGAGTCTCTGTTGCCCACTCTAGAGTGCCATGGCATCAGCCAAGCTCATTGCAACCTCAAACTCCTGGGTTCAAGCAATATTCCTTCCTCAGCCTCCCAAGTGGTTGGGACTACAGGAGCCCACCACAATGCCCAGCTAATTTTTCTATTTTTAGTAGAGACAGGGTCTCACTGTTGGTCAAGCTGGTTTCAAACTCCTGAGCTTAAGTGATCTACTTTTCTCAGCCTCACAGAGTGCTAAGATTACAGGTATGAGCTACCATGCCTGGCCTTTAATTTTTATTTTTATAAATGGAGAAGTAAGGAAGGGATTCCTAAGGAAGTAATTCCTGAATTAAAATATTAAAAATAGGTTGAAGAACTAAACAGATGAAGAGAAGAAAAGATCCTTCTAGGCACAGGGAAATACAAGTGAGTGCAGAGGCTTCTTCTGTGGGAGGAAACAGGGTGAGAATGAGAGACTGACGGCCTTCCTCCCTGATGTGGGACTGCTGGGTGGGGGCTGAAGTCATGACTCAGCTCACCTCTCCCACGACCAGGAAGTGACCGAGTATCAGTCTCTCTGATCTCAAGTTCAAAAACTCTAGAGAAGGACTTTTGATAAGCCCTGTTGGGCCAGTGGATTGACTTGAGCAGAGCAGTATGTCTGCTCTAGCTGGGGTCAATTTCTCAACTCTAGACCCATCCCTGCAGTCAGGGAGGTGAGGTCTATGAAAGATGACAGCTACCCCCAAACTCCATGTTGGAATGGGAGAAAGGTCCATTTCCTCAAATGAAAATATTGATGTTCCACTGCTTAGGGGTCCACTCTTGTGACTAGGTATGAGAGATATTTTTGTAATCCAAGAATCCAGAAGTTGGAGACACAGTCTTCAGGGAAGCAAGAAGGTGACACCATGCTGAAGTTTTTGGAGTAAAAACCTTAGAAGTGATTTCCTCTATCAGGAAATGGCCAGTAAATTTGAGGCAAATGATACTTTAGTTGATTCCTGCTGAGTGTACTAAACACTATGTACAATTTCCAGGGAAAGTCTTCTGTGTACAGAGCTATGTAGTGGGCTCTGATGGAATTAATGAGATGTGTCCTCACTTCCCACTGAGGACGAATGATGTGATAGAGGATAGAAACCTGTAGGAACAGGCATTAATTCATGTCTGGTGACTTCACATTGAACTGGAATTTGGAATTTTTTCAGAGAGAGGTGAGGGAGGGAGAAAGGAAATAAGAAGGAAAATGCAAAAATCTTAGCACCATTTTTTTCTTCAATATTTCAACATCATCTCAGGCTTGGCCTTGGTTTCTTTTATTTGCTTGTCTAAATCCATTCCCCACCATCCCCCAGCTCTGGGGAGAGGCTGAGAGACCTGAATAAGCTGTAGTGAGCATCCTTCGTGTGCCACCAAGCGCCGCCACCAGGGTGGGAAGAGGGTGAGGCCGGGGTATTTAGCCCCCAGGGTTCTCTGCAGGTTCAGCCTGGGGTAATAACAGCTTTCTGCTATCTCCAGTCCTGGGAGCCAATACCATGCCTGCTGTTTGTCCAAGCCCTGCTTACTTTTTTGGCAAACAATCCCATTATTGAACTCTGCTCAGTTATTCACTTTGAATACGTCATCTGTTTTCTGCTTGACCCCAAACTAATATAAGGAGAGAGAATGTTCTAAAGAAACAGTTTGGGGGAGCTAAAGAAGGTAAGGGAGATCATACACAGATCATTTTTATGGAGTTGGTACACAGGCACAAAGACAACTCTGAGGAGACCGAGGTTCTAATGGGAAGTGCCCACCAGAGAGCACACACGCTCACTGAAACCAGACTTCTGCAAGTGAAGAATAAAGTGGTCTGGGTGTTAAATGATCCAAATCCCGCTTGGCACCTATAGCTCCGTGGTCAGGGCGCTGGCCACATGAACCGGGACTGGTGGGTTCTAACCCAGCCAGGGCCTGCTAAACAACAGTGACAACAACAACAACAACAAAAATAGCCGGGTGCTGTGGCAGGCACCTGTAGTCCCAGCTACTTGGGAGGCCGAGGCAAAAGAATCGCTCAAGCCCAAGAGTTTGAGGTTGCTGTGAGCTGTGACGCCATGGCGTCACTCTACCGAGGGTGACATAGTGAGACTCTGTTTAAAAAAAAAAAAAAAGATCCAAATCCATGCTGATCACAAAGGTGGAAAGAAGAATTATATTTTGATAACATTTACAGACTGATCATGTCCTTTCTGCACTATTAATGTCCAGCCAGCCAAAGGTTCCAGCACAAGTATCTCCTTCATTGTTACATTTATTTAGCATGTTTCGTGATTCTTGCATGATATTTATTTGTAAAATAGGATTAACAAATGGGCCATCACCAGTTCATCTGTGTCAGGAAATAGCTCTGAAGAGGAAGACATCTGTGGAGGATAAATGAGAGGCCACTTAGGGAGGCAGAGCAATCCAAAATAAACAGAAGGGAAAAAAATAAACCTGAGACATTGCAGGATTTAGGAAGCAATTTATACATCCACTCTACCATGGGAGAGGAACTTTTGGAACAAAAAAAACGACATTTACTTATGATGGAGTGAGTAAGCTGGACACTTTGGAATTGACACAATCTTAAAAATGTGGCATAGTTTTTTAAAAAAATACTTATGCATTGATCTTGTAGTTGTATTTACAAGTATGCACAATACTTCTGGATTGACTGTAAAGGACAAATTATTGTAATGTCTTAACTCCAGAACTTGACAAAAAGCTTTGCATATTGAAAATGCAAGCATTGGTTCCATGAATGAATAAGAATTAATCTGCTGGAAAATGAACTCTGACCATCAGCATATTAATTAAGTAACACTTTTATACTCAGTGTGCTATTTTGTTTCTTTAACTGTTATTTTCTTTGGGCTTTGTTAATTGACATTAGTTATTAAGCCCATTAGAATTGAGCATGTTTACTTTGCTAACAGCTAATTGGTAGGGTTTCCAATAATTTTTGGATCTATTCCTATAGGACAGGGGTCCTCAAACAGGGGGCCAGTTCACTATCCCTCAGACTGTTGGAGGGCTGGACTGTGGGCCCAGGGATGAGTTGGCTGCTAAGCAGGACAGGCAGTCGTGGCAAAAACAGCCGGAGGGCTGGATAAATGTCCTGGGCGGGCTGCATGTGGCCCACAGACCATAGTTTGAGGACGCCTGTTATAGGATTTACATATAAATTTATTAAATTTTAATCATTACTATACAGCCATTAGGACTTTGTGCATCTAAATATACAAACCAGATACTCAAGTTGTAAAGTTACTGCTTCTTTCCAATTTGGAGCCTGAATTTCCTTGGCCACTCTAACCTAAGAAAAGTATAGAAGACCAAGCAGTGAAAATTCAAGGCCTCTGGTGGATGGATGAACAAATACAAGACGTGTGCCCATTTGGAGGGAATCTAACATCGCCTTCATGTATTTATACATGTGCATGTGAAAGAATTCCATCTTAAGTAGATTTGTTATAATTTTACCAATGCTTTTATCATTGCATTAAAAGCCAGTTTTGTGCCATCTATGGTCATTGGGTAAGAAGAAAAAAATGAGAAAATGCATTTCAGGAAATATGATACATTCATATATAAATATAGGTGCAGCTTTAGGGTTGAGATGAAAAGCTGAGCTTCTAAAGAATTTTTTACATATTATAATAAAAGTCTGCCATCTGATATGAACATATCTCCATTAACCTCTGACATTGAATTTGTTCTATTTTCATTGTTTTTCACAGATTTGAGTGTTTGGTGTTTCATTTAATTTACAGCATTCTGGGCTGTGATATTCCTAGTTAGAATATTTTACTATTGAAGTCTTTAAAAAAACAAAACATTAGTTGAATTCCCACAGGAGAATGTGTATTAGTTCTATGTTAAGCTCTTTGTTCAGACTTATTATTTCAGCCTCCAAAATGTGTTTTCACTAACATAAGAGTGTGATAAATGCAAGAAGTGTGTGCATAGCTTAAAACATTTGGAAATACTTCTATTTTGTGCTTTTACACAGTGAAGTTGACTTTCTCTGTAAAGGTATTTCTGTTCCACACTCCATTGTCCCATGGGTTTCTGGGAGGTAAGCATGAACTCTGCAGGAATTCTGTTTTTGGGCTTGAAATCTGGAGTTAACACGGTAGACAGCTTTTTAGTTAAGAGTTGTCTAGTAAGATTTCTCAAACTGGGGTGGCACCTATGGCTCAGGGAATAGGGTGCCAGTCCCATGTACTGAGGGTGGTGGGTTCAAACCTGGCCCCAACCTAAACTACCACAGCAACAACAACAAAAATAAAATAAAATAAAATTCAATTTAAAAAAAAAAAAAGATTTCTCAAACTTTCTCCCCTCTTGAGTGTATGAACATCAGTTTCACTTGTTTTCCTAAGAATATTTATGTCACTTAACTGAAAGCACATAAACTTTCCAGGTAAGTGTCATATTTATCCTGAGTTTTCTGTGCTTTTTCATTCTTCTTGATCTTCCTCATCATTTTCTTTCCTTAAGCACTTCATGGCTGTGAGCTTTCAAAATATAGTAGCATTACCCAGAGAGCCTATATCACTAAGACAGTAACCCCCTTGATGTTCTGCATCTGCCCTTCCCAACATGGTGACCAGCGGCCGTAGGTGGCTATTGAGATACTTGCAGTGGAGTTTGTCCACATTGAGACGTGCAGTTAGTGCAAAATACACACTGCATTTCTAAGACTTAGTAGAAATAAAAAAAAAATTAAAAGGATGTAAAATAGCTTAGTAATAATTTTATATTGAATATATGTTAAGATGATAATATTTGGGGCACATACTTAGCTCAAAAAAAGGTTAAGAAATTAAAATCTATTATTAAAAACATTTATTTTTTTCTTTTGGAAAAGAGGCTACTAGAAAATGAGTCTCACATTACATTTTGTTAGACAGCACTGCTCAGTATCAATCTTTTTCAAACCTAGGGACCCATCAGAAACGTGTAGGAAACAAAACAAAATTTAAAAATCCACGGTGCCCTGGTCCCTACTCTAGACCTACTCAATGAGTCTTAGGAATCTGTATTTTTGAAAAACACTCCAGATGATTTTGAGGCCATCAATTAGGAGAACATTTGACAGCTTCTACTCTTTCTGGGTTTTTTTGTCACTATTTCATGACAACAATTTTTGGTTCTGGATCCCATATGCTACAGGAAACATTACTGGTTGTGGACACATCACAAAAAAAAAACAAAAAAAAAAACAAAAAAAAGGAAAAGAAAAAGCTCTTTCTGCTTGCTAAAGTGGTTTCCTTCCCTTAACCCTTTAAATTTATTTTCATCCACTTATTTATTTATTTATTTATTTTTGAGACAGTCTCACTATGTCACAGTTGGGAGAGTGCTTGGCATCACAGCTCACAGCAACCTCAAACTCTTGGGCTTAAGCAATTCTCTTGCCTCAGCCTCCCAGGTAGCTGGGACTATAGGCACCTGCCACAATGCTGGGCTACATTTACTTTATTTTTTAATTAACAAGTAAACATTGTGAGGGGGATTCTGGGAAGATGGCTGACTGGTAGCAACCCTGGTCAGAGGCTCCTGAACAAAGGAAGAAAAACTGGTTGGAATCAGAATCTATGAAGTCAAAGACGGGGAGCTGAGCCCAGAAAGAAGTTCGGCAAGCTATAAATCCAAGGAAGATCATTTAAGAACATAAATTACAGGTACAAAGCGGGCCCCAGAACTGCTTACCAGACCCGCCTCCCTCCCGCGGGTGGCG
>NW_003852437.1:14459517-14469826 GCF_000181295.1 Otolemur garnettii | reverse complement strand
AAGTAAACATTGTATATATCTTTGGTATACAATGTGATGTTTTGGTATTTGTATACATTGTAGAATGGCTACATCAAAGTAATCAACAGATGTGTGGTGAGAACCCTTAAAATCTACTGTCTTAGCATGTCAACTGTTTCAATTGTTATTAACTATAGTCAGTATGAGGTACAGTGTATCTTTTGAAATTTTGTGTCTGACTGAAATTCTTTGTCCTTTGAGCAAAATCTCCCCTACTTCAATTCAGAACTCTCTAAGAAGGGGCTTAATGTGCATAATGCTGTGGAAACTTAACTAATTCAGCGGGGACCAGCAATGGGGGCTGGGGAGGGGGATGAAGATTCATATCTCAAACATTTTATTTTAACTTAAAAATTATGTACAGACATCCATTGTCAATATTCTGATGTGTTTCTTTTGTCTACTGACATTTTCTTGACATACTGGTTGGTTGATTGGAGCTCTGAAGTATCTTTATTTCATAAACAACACCTAAAATGAACCCTTGAAATTTTCACGTCCAGTTTATTTAAAATGTAGGAAGATTTTAAAGTGCTTGTGAAGCAAGTGAGTGTAGTACTTTCTAGACAGAGTATTATGATTGTTTTCTAATTTTCTATAATTTTGTCATTTACTTTGGCAGAAATAATCTTTCTACTTATAGGCTGGGCGAGGTGGTTTACACTGGTAATCTTAGCACTCCGGGAGGCCAATGTGGGTGGGTCGCTTGAGCTCATGAGTTCAAGACCAGACTGAGCAAAAGCAAGACCTAGTCTCTACTAAAAATAGAAAAACTCAGGCAAGAGGATCACTTGAGCCCAAGAGTTGGAGGTTGCTGTGAGCTATGACGCTACATTACTCTACCCAGGGTGACAGCTTGAGACTCTGTCTTAAAAAAAATTTTTTTTTCTACTTATATGTTAAAAGCATTTAGCTTAGTTTTTGTGGAGATGGTTTTGCTTTTATATTCATAAGTTTACATCTTATTTTTTAAACTATAAATGTTTGATAGCAATTACAGTCATCATAAACAGTTTGGAAATAAATTTATTTGACTTCTGTTAGGCTTAAAACACAACTGGCAGGAGTAATATGGTATGGGCCTTCTAAGATGTAATCTGTTGTCAAAAGCACTTAGCTTGCCCTTGGTGTCCGTCTGTGTGTTTATCAGAAGGAATAGATAGCATAGTGAATTAATATTACAAATCAGTTCATTGAAGATCATTAAGCAAAGTTCCACAATAAAAAATAATAATGGAGTGATAGTAAATGATATTTATTGAGCACTTACCGTGTGCCAAACACAGACACTTTACATGTAATGTCTCACCTTGCGCTCTGAGGCATGGTTTATAATTGGCTTCATTTTATGCAGGTAGAAATCAAGGTTTCCAGAGGTTAAGTCACTTAAGGTCATCCAACTTTAAGTCTGGAGATAAACTTCAAACCCACACCAGTCAGATCCAGGATCAGCTTTTAGCTTTGAAAGCCTAACCTTGAGGAGAGGGTTCATGTTGTCCCTCGTTGGAGATCTCACTTGGCCCGACATTGATCTATGGGCTGGGTCAAGGGCACAGACTTTGCAAAGCAAGCAATCGCCGTAACAAATAACTTGCATGTGTGTCCTAGATCACCCAACAACTCTATCAGCCTTTATAGATTATGATGAACCTCATGTAATTCATGTATTTTACTTCTCAAACCCATCAATAGATTGGGTATTGTGAAGCGAACTTTGCTGAAAATATTATTTGAGCATAAGCCCAGACTTCAAAGAGATAAATCCATTTTTATCCTAACTTCTGGACACTCTACCCTGGGATCTCAAAACCAGGTATTTATCATGCTGTCTCCTTTGTGCCGCTTTTCCTTGGCGTGATGAATGTGGTTTCCTGGCAGGGCTGTTTTACGCCAGCCTCGAGGCAGAGTCCTCCTCGCTCAAAGAAAAATAAATTGGCTTCAGAAAGAAAAAACCTGCTGTCAACCTTTTAATCCTTCCTTTTCCATCTTCTTTTTCCTGACTCTGGTACCACGCTTACTTCAGTCTGCAGGGATCCATCCTTCATTTCTAGAAGAACATCGGATGACCCGCATGTGCACTTTGAGTGCCTTTATATGCTTTGTCACACCCGTATTTGTATATGATAATTAATCACCCACGGATCAATCATTTGAAGTACTGCCCCAAGCTATCTCTGCCACTCTCACAACTTTCCTCCCACAGGAAAGCTGCAGGGGTAACTCTGCCTACGTGTCATTTGGTAATAAAATATTTTTTTTTTCAAAGAAGTTTTCCAGTGAGCTAGGAAGCACTTAGAGCTATTTGCACCTATTTTCTTGTCTTTGCTGGTGAATAATGACACTTACTTTCTTTGAAGTATAATTATGCCCACAGAGGTCATTCTCTTGAGTTGGGGGATATAGATTTTCTGAGGCTTTACTTTTTATGCCTTCCACATTTGAAATATTGTTTATAATGATAATTTTGATCTGAATGTTTTTAAAAAACTTAAGTTGTGTAGCTTCTCTGTGTAAGAACAATCTAAATTAGTCTGAGAGAAGTTCTTGGTGCAGAGACCTGCTGCTAACGGGGTGAGCAACTTTGTGAAAGCCTTAAACTCCGTGGGGTTTAGCTTGGTTATGCCACGTCACTTGAAATTAAAGACTGCTGGCTGCCAGAATATAAGCCGCTGACACCAGTAGGTCCAAAGGACATAAGAATACTGAAATTTCTCTTTCTGTGAGGACTGTCTCTGGGTATCTGTGAGACAGTAATAAACGTGAGTTTCATTTGATTTCCAAAAGGTCAGCTTCATGGTTAAATCAACTTCACAGTGAGAAGAGAGTCTCTTGATTTTATTTTTGCAGAAGAGATACATTTGAGGATTGGAAACAAAATTGAAAATCAAGAGTGGATAGGTGTTCCCCTTTCTCCACCAGACTGGATAGGAATATCGACATATCTTTACAGATGGACAAATTCAAATTATTTTCAGGGGGCACTGGAATTTCAATAATGGCTCATATGTACCTCATAAAATAAATGTTGCTTATGCAGTATGTCAGTTGTTCTCAAACTGTGGTCCTCATATCAGGAGTATCAGCATAGTTTTAAGTGTCAACTTGACTGGGCCATGGGGTGTAAAGGTATAGATATCTTACTGCTTTGGTTTCTGTGGAGAATCTCGACTAATGCACTAATATCATTGGATTCATCTTAGAAGGTACATTTTTAAGCACCCCAACCTTAAAATCGTGAGGAATGGGGTTCAGCAATCTGAGTTCCAACAATCTCTTTAGGCAATTCTATATACTAGTGTTCGAGAACCCCGTACATAATTAGTAGAGTTATCTCTTCAACCCTATCATCAAATATATGAAGATTTGATGAAGCTCAGCAAAGTTATGTGACTATACTAGCAGTTTCAAGTTGCAGTGAATGAAGTCATCAAATAATCACTTCCTTAATGCAAATTCAGGAGAAAGGTTTGTGGGATGTCACTGATACCAAGTCGTAGATGCTGTCGTCACAGGGACTCAGGTGTCTCTCTTTCATTGTTTCTGTTATTTTCTATAACTTTGATTAGTGGTCTCTGCTTCTATTTCATGGCTTCTACTTACTTAATTTTTTTATTTCCTTATTGCTTTTGTGTAATACTTTCTTCCTCTGTGGGTTGTTTTCTTTTGTCTTATTTTTCAGTTTCAGCATCAGCTCACAGCTCCTCTTTGTATTGCTGTTAATGGTCCCTAGGAGAGAATCTGGCATGAAAATACGGAGTTCCCTTACCAGGCAGAACTCTGGCGGCAGACCTCATGCAGTCATTCATTTGTTCACTCAACAGCTGTTTGTTAAGGCTTGTTGTCGTTCCTTATTCTAGACTTTGAAGACACAATGAAGAAGAAGTTAGACAGAATATTCAGCTCTGCACAGCTCTTCAATCCTAGTTGGAGGCATGAACAGATAATAGACAAGGAGTTAATATTTACAGATCCATAATCTCTCATCTATTATTCTAAAATTCAAAAAGCTCTTCAAACTAGAAGGTCTTTCCTAACTCATTTGGTAGCAAAACCTGACCTGAAGAAAGGGGAAGCTATTTGTAGTCTTTATCCCTCGCTCTTCGTAGGAATCTCTGTGCACTGCCTGGAAGAAGTGTTAATGTCTGATTACACAGAGCACAGAGCCGCAGACCCTGATGGGAATATGCCATAAAGCCTTCCTAAAAATGCCTAAAAAATGGAATTGGATCTGAGACTCGGACCTATTATAAAATGTCAGAGAGTTGTAGGCGCCATAAATAAAAATTAGACAAGGCAAGGGACAGAGGCAAATGGGTACTGCTGGGCAGATCCTAAAGATGGACTTTCGTTATGTTCTTCTCAGCATGCAGCCAGCTCTAGGAGCAGTCACTAACGTGGGGACATGAAATTACAGGGAGAGATAGAGGGACTTCTGAAAAAAAAACCTTCAAAAAGAAGTTAGTTATCTTAGTAATTCCCACCAAGTAATCCCATAAACATAATGGAAAATGTTAGTAAAATTGTAGCTGCTATAGCAGGATGTAAATGCTCTGAAAGTACGTAGAGTACAAGGAGGAGGATTTAAACAGAGGCCTTTACCCCTCTATAATGATGACATAAATATGTTTGGGTAATTGGTGACTAAGTGGATTAATTAATGACTTAAAGAAAAGGGTCCTCGGGACAAGGAAATCTGAATTATCCCTCTGTGTGTGTGGTCCAATCTAAGCACACTTATGTCCTTTTTCTAAAATGCAAAAATGGCATATGGAAATCTACGAGAGGTTAGTGATAGCATCGGCCTTGCCAACTTCAAATTCTGGTGTCCTGCTTATGTTTAAGTATTTTCTCATGTTGTACTGCACATCGTAGAGTCTTCACTTGCTGAAAAGATTATTATGAAGCTATTATTAACAGGTATCATCATGTAAGTGGTGTCTGACTCTGTGGCCTTCTTATACCTTAAGTGGGCGATTTATAACAACATTTAATGTATGGTAAACTGTCTTAGGCCCAGGATAAACTTAGTGGATAGTAAAGGATGGCTATGTATCTTGGTCATATGCTAAATGTAAACTTTTAAGAGATTTCTTTCTTTTTGATTTCTAAAATTTTAAATAAAAAGTTATGTTTGGCAAAGAATCATGCATTGGTATCTATAAAACCATAGTGCTGGGTGAAAAGCTCAGAATCTTCTCATCAGCCTCCTTAGCACATGATGTGATTTTCCTGTTGAATGCTCAAGGTAATGCTTGGTGCCTCTGTTTCTTTTCATCACTCCATTTTTGCTCTAGCTAGAGCAAAATAACAACAAAACTGTCTGTTGTGTTATCTGAAACTGTGGAGACTAGCTTGCTCCTCCCACCTTTGACATAAATATTAGCATATTCTACCCTCATCTTTTTTTTTTTTGGAGACAGAATCTCACTCTGTCACCCTCACTAGAGTGCTGTAGCATCACAGCTCACAGCAACCTCCAGCTCTTGGGCTTAGGTGAGTCTCTTGCCTCAGCCTCCTGAGTAGCTGAGACTATAGGCGCCTGCCACAATGCCCGGCTATTTTTGTTGTTGTGGTTGCAGTTTGGCTGGTGCTGGGTTTGAACCTGCCACCCTTGGTATATGGGGCCAGGGCCCGCACTGAGCCACAGGTGCCGCCCTACCCTCATCTTTTCTTTCTCAAGTTGTCACAGAAATGAGTGTTCACAACTTTTCTTCAAAGTTGATGGTTTCTGAACCAAGTGTCTTCCATGGGACACTGTCTCATTTTGTTTATTTTTATTTTTTATTCTTTTTGAGACCGAGTCTCACTATGTTGCCCTCAGTAGAGTGCCATGGTGTCATAGCTCACAGCAACCTCAAACTCTTGGGCTTAAGCGATTCTCTTGCCTCAGCCTCCTGAGTGGCTGGGACTACAGGTGCCCACCACAACACCCGGCTATTTTTTTTGTTGTAGTTGTCATTGTTGTTTAGCAGGTCTGGGCCGGGTTCAAACCCGCCAGTCCCGGTGTCTTTGGCTGGTGCTCTAAACTACTGAGCTACAGGCGCAAGCCACTGTCTCATTTTGTATTGTCCATTTAAAAATATAATACTCACGTGTAGCCACCGCAGACCAGCAGGGCTATGACTGATGCAGAGCATAGTGACACTGACAGTTTTCCTAAGTTGGGAATGATGCTGTGATTTTTACAATCCTGTCATATATTTTCTTGTTTAATTTTTTAGAGCTGTTAGCAGTCTTTGGCACTTTTGTGGCAACTCTATAACCTGACTTTTTACATCCTGTCCTACAGATCCATGGTTGTGTGATATGTAGACGCCAGTGTGTTGACTGTAAGTTGGTAGGTTGGTGTGGAAATCACGCACAGGAATGGTTCAAGATAATGGAGTTACATTAACTGGAATTTTAAAGCAGAATTTTCATTGTTTTAAATTTTGAGGTGGTAACCTCATTGTTGACTCTACTATTAACAATATTCTTACTACTTTGCTCCCTACATTTATTTAGTTTTAAGAAAATTTCAGTGGGGATTTGTGTTTCAAGATATGGAGCCCTGAATTAACAAGTAATAGCTTCAAGTCGTGTTGGTATATATGCAGTTTTCTGGGAAAAAGGAAAAGTACTGTCTTGAAGCTTATTTTCTAGAGTTAACCATAAGGATGGTGGAGGTGTTCAGTTAAAAAAAATTTTATATGGTTAAAAGAATGGGTTATGGTGTTGATTACAGATCTTCACTGCAGACTTTCAGCTTATGAGGTTAGGGGACTGATTTATAAAGTTGACTATAGGTCAGATTGTCTTTGTGAAAGCTCTGCTTTCAACACCGCAGGATTAAAAGGAGAAACTGAAAGGAAAAATACTATATTAAAAACAACCCTGTCTTCCAGCTCCTATTCTCAAGCCCCACTCCCCTTCCCCAATATCCTGGTTCATAAACCGCTGTAAAATTGATGCCGGGGAATGATTGTCTTTGCTGCCACGAGTCTGCTTCCTTCCTTCCCAGGCTGGTTTTCCCCAGTCTGTCTGTACTCATTACTTTTACTCATTCTGTTTCTATTGGGATTATTAAAGTGGTTGGGTCCTGCTTTGTGGTCTTTTTGAAAGGAAATTCATAGCTACAGCCAAAGACAATGGAGGAAATTTCACCTTCCTGTTCTTAGCGCCATGTTGCTAAGGGAGTTAGTTATATCGCATCTTTATTATTTATTTATTTATTTTTTATTTCTTATAGCATAACTGTGTTAGTTATATTGCATCTTTAAAATTGGTTGGTCACCAGATTTCTAAGACTTCACTTGTGGATATAACCCTTGGGAAGCATCAGTGAAATCAAGAATCCAAGGAAGCCCCCCTAGGCTTTCCAGAGGGAGTTTTCATGATAGTAAACTTTTGAATATATTATGAGTAAGCCATTTAAATCTTATCACTAATATCTGACTATAGAGAGTAAAATGGCCAAAAACACCAAAAAAAATGAAATAATTTTTTAAAAACTGTCATCTAAGTATTCACACTGAATATGACAATAATGTACATGGCATGTTTTTTCATAATTTAATTAGGTATTTATTTTGATTTTAAATGTTCTTTTTTTTTTTTGAGACAGAGCCTCAAGCTATCACCCTGGGTAGAGTGCTGTGGCATCACAGCTCACAGCAACCTTCAACTCCTGGGTTCAAGCGAGTCTCCTGCCTCCACCTCCCAAGTAGCTGGGACCACAGGCACCCACCACAACGCCTGGCTATTTTTTGGTTGCAGCCATCACTGTTGTTTGGTGGCCCAGGTTGGATTCAAACCTGCCAGCTCAGGTGTAGATGGCTGGCGCCTTAGCTGCTGGAGCCACAGGCGCAGAGCCTTAAATGTTCTTACTATTTATCTTTCATTCCAATCCCTTCCTTCTATCTAGGATTTTCAAATTGACAAAAGTTTAATTGCACCTCTATCTAACAGTGGGAACTTAGAAATTAGAAATTTCAATTCATCTGATATTTTGATGATAGAACCAAATCACCAACATAGATGTGTGGTATTATTTTCCGTAAAGATTGTACTCTTGGGAACACCCACTGACAGTGATAAACTGCTCAGATTTTAGTCTTATAGTGGGTATTATAATCAGTAAGCCTGCGGGGAGGCAAGTCTTTAATAAATGTGAAATATTTCTTTGAAGGAGTCTAATTATTGATAAATTATAAGTGTCTTCAAGTGTGCCCCCTTGCATATGTAGACTGTAGTTTCACTAAACTTGGCTAATGACCTTATAAATTGAAAAAACAAAAGATGAGTGGTTTATCATTGTCAACAAACCCCTTGCTGGCTGAAATTTGAGTTGCATAAGCACTCCTTAAATATATATATATATATATGAGGTGAGACAATTCCGTTCACAAACTCATCCTAGAAAAAGTGCTATGTCCCTCATTTCGGAATCTCACTACAGTCACCTTTCAAGTATTCCCCTTGAGAAGTTAAGCAACAAGTCCAGCCTTTAAAGCACTTTTTCTAGGATGAGTTTGCAAAATTTTCAGACCTCGTATGATGACAGCTCTGATGGCCATCCCAGAAAAAGAGTTCTAAAATTTCTTCGACTACGTGCTGGGGTCAGTGCATAGCTTCCCGGGGGAGTACTTTGACGGTGACTGTGGTGATATTCAGCGATGAAATATGTAGCACTTTTTCTAGCACTTAGGTTTTGCCACTTTGGGTCTTCATTTTCCTGTGGGGGTTCTATGTACATGTGAAAAATCTGTATGTTTTTCTCCTGTTAATCTGTTTTATGTCAACTTAATTCTCAGGCCCAGCTAGGGACCCTAGGAATGTAGAGGGAATGTGTTGCCTCCTATCCAGAGGGTTTTAGAAGATGATTTGTCTAGCAGAACTGTACTTTGACTTGGAGAAGAGTAAAAGTGGAGTTAGGAAAGTTGCTGAGCGATGCAGGTGGGGCTGACAGAGGCCTTGTGAAGGTAAGAAGGGTGGAGGAAAGGAGTGCTGTGTGCAGCAGTTGTGAAGCGTAGGACCGGGCCCCATTTAAGAAAGATCATACCTGTGATAAGTGACAAGCACAGTGCTCCAACCTGAGAGAAGTAATCAAGGCATCACTGTCATAATTTGGAGAAAGAAACTGAATGTATCGCCATTTTGGGGGTAGATCTACAGGACACGGCTAGTTTTAATGCTGGATCTGTAGGCTCTAACTGGCTCCACCAACAGGCATTCTGGAGAGTTTTTTCCTAAGAAATTAGTTCATGAAATTTTGAAACCTGTCACCTCTCTGTGGAGTCTAGCCTTTCTGGCATGGTTTTACTGGCCTACAGTATGTATGTCAGTTTCAATTTTTAATCACTTTGGAGCAGGAAAGCAGATTCTATGGCTCGTACTTTTTAGGTGCACGGATTTTAGTGGCCTCAGGTGGTTGCTCCTTCTCAATTCCTGCACCCTCTCAAGTTCCTGATCCTTGAATTCCTTTAAAGGCAGCTTCAGGCAGGCACTGTGGCTCATGCCTGTAATCCCAGGACTTTGGGAGGCCGAGATAGGAGGATCACTTGAGCTTAGGAGTTCGAGACCAGCCTGAGCAAGAGTGAGACCCACATCACTACTAAAAGGCAGCTTCAGAACCCTAGGAGATAGTCCAAGACATCAGTCAGCCTCCTACCTACTCCTCTGTTCCTCTTGATCCCAAACTGGATAAGTGTGATCTCCCTTGTTTTCCAAATGCTCCTTGACAGCCTATTATGTACCATGGAGGTCACTGTGAAGTGGGAAACTCAGATAACAACACTGGCAATGTAAGTTTCAGACGTGCCATGGTAGGTACAGTGCGGGATACGGCTCTGGAGCCGGACTGAGTTTCAGCTCCAGCATCCACACTGGCTATGTGACCTGGGGCAAGTTACTTGTCATCTCTGTGTCAGTTTTGCCATCTTCAAAGTGAGTATAATAATGGCACCTAACTTATAGGGTTATTTTGAAATTTAATTGAAGTGATGTGAGAAAAGTATTTAGAACAATACCTAGCACAATAAACATCAGCCATTATATTACAGCCCAGAAGGACAAGATGAAGGAAACAGCACATGGGGCAGTGGATTATATTATTGTTAGTAAATACTGTGTACCAGTGTTGATCAGAGATTGATAGGCGGAGTCCATTTTGATTGGTGGTCACATGGATCCCCACTGGTCACTGTGTGCATTTTGATTGGTGGTGTCATGGATCCCCACTGGTCACTGTGTGCATTTTGATTGGTGGTGTCATGGATCCCCACTGGTCACTGTGTGCATTTTGATTGGT
>NW_003852437.1:14244074-14459408 GCF_000181295.1 Otolemur garnettii | reverse complement strand
CTGTGTGCATTTTGATTGGTGGTGGCATGGATCCCCACTGGTCACTGTGTGCATTTTGATTGGTGGTGCCTTGGGTCCCCACTGGTCACTGTGTGTATTTTGACTGGTTGGTGACTATGCTACATAGATTGTTTGATATTTTTTATATCATCTCAGAGTCTAAATCAATGGTCCTAAAATATTTCTGTGCCTTAGAATAAGTAGAATACTCGCAGAAAATGCAGTTTCTTGGGCCCCGGACCCAGAGATTATGATTCTGATAATATAGAGGGGGCTGCAGGCTTGTCTTCTGAGAAGCTCTGATTTAGATAGTCAGCAAAGGTCACTTAGAAGAAGGAACGCTTATCCAAGACCTGAAATTCTAGCAACTTTAAGCAGGGAGGTGAGGAGAACAGGATGGAGCAGGAGATTATTCTCAGAGGAAACAGCATGGATGAAGACACAGACGTTACAGGAGAAATGTTCAGAATGGCCGAAGCTTTGTGTACAGAGTGGAAGACTGCAAGATGTGGGAAAGGCCGTGTTTTATTTTACACTAAGGGTTACGAATGGGAAGTCACTGCAAGTGCTTTTAAAATGAGGTGACAAGGTCATATTTACGCACTGTTAAATCCTATTCGGTGCACAGGGAAAAGGGCCCGCTGGGCTCTCAGGTGTGAGCCAGTCGGTCAGTGGTCTGCCCCCCTGTCCTCTCTTTGGCCCTTGGCACTTCTGACTCTTCCCCTTACTTCTTGATGTCTGGCTCTCTTGGCACCTACTCAGCCACTCAAGCCTTCATGGCTGGTGTGGCCACCATGCTCCAGCCTTCAACAGGACGGTGCTCTGGGCTCCCTTCTTGGCCATGCTGGCAGCCAAGGACTCAGAGGTAAGGTGTTGGGAACGTAGGTAGAGGAAAGCTGGTCCCATCCGCCTTGTGCCTCTCCTGTGGCTACAGAGGTGACAAGAGTCCAGCAGTGATGTCTGGGGAGCCCAGAGAGTAAGTGCTCAGTGACTATCTGCCTGGGAAGGAGCACTCTGTCTCCAACAGCGGACCTGGCGCATCTCAGAGGGCAATTCTGCCTGCTACAGATGCTGCGGAATGACTGTGCTGACCACCTGTCGTTGTCCATCAGGGGTCCTTTTTATTCATCCTTTAATCCTTTCTACCTTTCATGTTTCCACTTTATATTCGAATGTTCTCTGACAGGAAACTGGGTGGAACATTTTTTTAAATGACTTAGTCAAACTCAGCATCTTGTATTTTAGCTGTTATACTAGCTATCCTGTTGTTGCATCTTTGGGTTATTGGGTGCTACTTTGCCAAATCAGAGGATGTACAAATCCTAGAAACCTGTTTCTCACTAAACTCACTTCATAAACCCATCCAGAGTCATTTTCCACAATGGGAATGAAAAAGAAAGAAAGAAGACGCGGCAGTGATCAGTTGTAGCACTTGCTAGTCTATCCCTCAGCTCTCAACCTTTTGCCAGCACTTAGATGCAGGATCCCAGGGGGTGCAGGGGTGCAAGAAATAGAGACAGGGGGTTAAACGAGCTTCTCAAAATGGTCATAAGTTTCCAAGGTCCATGTTTTAAAACCTTGGGATTAGTCCCCGGAAAACCATTTATTCAATTATTAAAACAAAGTTATGGATAACGCTTTCCCCCCACCAGCCGACCGGCTATTTGTCAAAACTGAGTTGTCCCCATTGATACCAGGGATTAGGAAGGACTTGCCATTAAGTGTGAACTGTGTGTTTAATTGTTAATGCAAGGAAAATATAACGTAGGGGTAAACCGTGCCGATTTGGAAACAAAGTGCCCTTTTTACTTTCCTAGGAATGTGGATGCTAACCAAATGTGTCCGCATGGTTTCAATTAAGCACAGGAATGTTAAATGTAAAGCTAAATTGATGAAAATAACCAAACTTTCTGACAAACCAATAAATTGGAGTCTAGAACTCATTGCCCATACTGTATGGCAGCCAGAGAAACATTGCTAGATCATCAATTTTTTACTTAATTTTTGACTTAGTTTATACTTGAAAAGAAAAAGGAATGCTAGGAAAGTAATTTAAATTCTTCCCAGCTATAAACAGAGAATATGCACATTGGACGTAGATCTTATTCTTCCCTGTATGCGATTGAACTGATTGTTTATTCTTTTAGCAATTTCCTCACTGAAATTTTTGGTAACTTAAGACACAGTTTTCAGGGAACTCCCGCGTCACCATCTCGGCAAATGATCTGCCAGAATGCTGGACAGCAGACTATTTTTCTGAACTCCTCAGAACTATTTATTCCCTGGTGATCCTTACTCTTTGAAAATGATGTTTTAATTTTCCTTCTCGCTTCTTTATTCCTTCAAGTTGCTGTCATGTTGAGATGACAATGTGGTGGAAAAATTATGAACTTGGAGAAGAAAATTCTAAATTTCTTGCTGAAAAGAGAGAGTAAAACAACATAGTCAGAAATAGGACTCTTTGCCCATGTCTGCTCAAGTCAGAAATTTCCATCTTTAATATGGAAATTCATCTCTGGATAGGTCTTTTTATTTTGTGGGAAATGGCAGGAAATAAACATTTTGAACCCAAAAAGAAGAAGCCGAAGCCATCATCTTTAGCATTCTGGGCACCCTTTGCTGAAAGACTGCCCAGAAACCCAGCCCACATCTTGGTCCCCTCTGTCCTGAAGGTGCAGAGGTCCCCTGTGACCCTCCTGCTGGAAAATAGAACCTCTGTCAAAGGCGAGATGGGGTCTCTCAGTTTTCATGGTCCAATTCCAAGCTCCGTGTGTGTTAAAGGGTCCCTATGTCCCAGATCAGTCCAAATTTTGGTGAACAGCCACTGAAGAGCCTTTTCAAAACCTATTAATACGACATTTTTTTTCTAACAACATTGAAGAATAACCTATTTTTTGAATTAGATAATTACTCAACACATTTTGTTTGGTGGCCAGTTAACAAATTCCATCTTTTGCAAAATGATCTTTTGGGCACTGCAATGAAACTGTTCCTTATGTCTTTCCAATTAATGCTTCAAAATGGTTTGTTCAAATTCACTTGAAATTTTAAATCAGAGTAAATTAAATATGTGATTGTGGCTACATGTTCAATTTTTAGTTCTTATTTACAAGGTGTTCAGAGGGAGCAAATGAAGTAATATTATTTGGCACCTTGGTTTTTCCTAAATTTACCTTTGCACCTATGACTACACTAGTTATTTCTAATGGCGCTGACTTCATAGAAATGGCTCAATGACTATGGCTTCTCCAGTTCCCATTGACTGCTGTATTTAAGATGTGTGATGGTGTTCTATTGATTAGTCTAATATTTATGGCATCTTGTCCTTTAAGCTTTGTGTCATCCATATATTTAATTTGCTTAAGTATCCAGATCACAGATAAAATGATTGCACATCCGAGTTCTGAAAGAAGCTACTGGTTATCTCCCTCCAAGTTCGGTGGATCTCCAAATATTTATTGTATATCCAGTTTCTTTGCTCATCTCAGGGATGCAAAGATAAGGAGTATTACTTGGTCTCTGTCCTCCAATAGCTCTCAATAGAGAGAATAGTAATGCATTGGTTGATAAATATATTGTCAGTCAGCTACAGATTCATTAAAGGTGGCATTCCCTAGATCACTTTTCTCATTCCTTCAATTCGAGTGCCTCCTATATGTCTATCAGGCAATAGCATAGGTCTTTTTAAAAGATCATGGTCTTGGCTCGCCGCCTGTGGCTCAAGCGGCTAAGGTGCCAGTCACATACACCTAAGGTGGCTGGTCCAGCACGGGCCTGCCAAACAACAATGATGGCTGCAACCAAGAAAAAAAAATAGCCAGGCATTGTGGTGGGTGCCTGTAGTCCCAGCTACTTGGGAGGCAGAGGCAGGAGACTCATTTGAGCCCAGGAGTTGGAGGTTGCTGTGAGCTGTGATGCCACGGCACTCTACCCAGGGGGACAGCCTGAGGCTCTGTCTCAAAAAAATAAAAAATAAAAAGATCATGGTCTTAATCTTTGTTTCATCTACAAATTTATCCTGCTAGATTTCTATCAAGAGTTTTATTATAAGGTCCACTATCTACTCATTGAAGGTAGTTTCAGCCATAGGCACAGCCTGTAAGGAGTAAGTTCAACTCTCAAATTCAGGAGGGTAACTGAGGCTTTCTGATGCTCTGATTCCTTAGTCAGACATTCTTCTGACTTTTACCAGCCTCTCTTCTTGGTCTCATCTTATTTTTCTAATTACTTCTGTTTATTGGTGTTTCTCATCCAGCCTTTGTTTAGTCTTCCATAACTCATGCTCTCTCGTCTATATCCAACACTGCTTAATTTTCACACCTAGCGTTCAGCCCTTGGTCTTTTTTTGTTTTTTTTTTAAATCCATTCCAACATTAGGATCTTCAAAACACAAGGATAACTAATAAATGTATTGGGCATGATATAAATCATTTATAAATTGTCATCATTATCACTTTCATTATGTGCATTTGCTCTAAATATACCTGAGATAATTTCATTTTGAGCCAAAAGATATTAAGTAATATGTAATCGGGGGTCAGATATTTTACTCTTACTACTGTACTTCAACCTGTGGCTCCAGGGCTGTGGAATACACATTTATGATGTGGATGATGGGGCAGTGGACCTCAAAATGAGGCTTGAGGGAAGTCTACGCAGCATCCCATACTGCAGAAACGCTGTTCAGCTCACTGCAGCTGATTTACACCTCCAGGGCTATTTGGAGGACTTCTTACAAGTATTGGAGTATTGTGATTTGGATCTAAACACGAAATCTTGGAATATTTTGTGAACCTCTGACCACAGCATGGAATTAGATGCAGTCTAGAAGGTTTTCCATTTGACTGGTGGTCAATCATGTTACAGTCCTTTCATTACAATTCTATGTTGTCATTTTGGTAAAAAAACAATAACATTCAGGTTCAATAATCATTTCTTGTTAAGGGCCCACTGTGTGGAGGCACAGGCACTTTCACAATACATTGTCATTCTTTAATTTAATAAATATGCATCTTGAGAACTTACTCTGTGCCAGGTTAAGGCAGTATGTGGATGATTTGATATTTGATCTAAAATCTTGAGAAAATCCATTGGATATAAAATATGAAGCATACAGCAGAGTGAAGCCAAAAACGCTTTTGGGGGAAGGTATGTACATTTTCCTTTTCACTTTTTTTTTTTACTTTTGCTTTTACATTGTTGTTTGAGAGTCACAACCATGAATGGTGAATTTGAGTTTGCAAAATATGCAATACTTTTGCATTTTACATGAATTCATGAAATACTCAAATTCAAACCAAATGGACTGGATGAATCCAATTCACATATGGACAATGACTCACATAATTTTGGTTACCAGAAAACTGGTGTCACCTACTCATTGGTGAATTCCTTCACCTCCTCCTTTCAGAAGTGCTGACTTTTCAATGTTGGTCAAGTTCTAGGAAGAGATTAGAAAGGAAAAGGCCCAGAACTCAGGAAACCTTCTTCCCACTTCCAAGTGAGGCTGTGACACTAGCGGTGTTCTCTTTCTTCTCTACATTTAGTACTGGTGAAATTTCTCAGTGGGGATGCTGAATACCTTGATTTCTTCCCCTCTGTTCAACCCCCCAATTTCAACTACTCTGAGTTTGCTTTATTCTAGTTTTTCTCCTTCTGGGTGGGAGTTTCTGGTGAAAGGTGCCTCTAGTTGGCCATCTTGCCCCAGCCTCCTATCGCTGGTAAAATTTCTATTGAATAATAATCTTCAGGGATAAACTAAAAATCATTTTAATTTTAAAGGCCTTAATAATTATGGTATAAAAACAACAGCAGCAACATTAATGATAGTGACTAACACTTATAAGGCCAAGTATTTTGAATGCTTTTTTTTATAATTCCTACACCTCTCTGTGTTGTAGGTTCTAGTAATATCTCCACTTTACAGCTGAGGAAACTGGAGGTTTCTTATCTTTCCGAGATTGGAATGCTCTTAATGCCAAGGTTATAAAAGCCTCCTTTGGATTTTTTTCTTACTATTTGGTATTTATCCTATGTGAATAATACAGTAATATCAGCTATATCTGGAAGTCCAAGCTAGTGCCTATCCCCAGTGTTTGGAAGATTTTGTGTATTGTGTACATGGGTACATGAAGTCTGCATATAAATGTTTTCCTAAATACAGAGTGTAAAGTCCAATACCCTAGGTAAAGATAGCAAGGAAATATTAAATTTGAATTAGGAACTTAGGATAATATTTTATTAGTAACATCATGGAAACATTTGAAAATAATATAATAGAAGATTTTAAAAAGTGGGAGATGAGATTAAAAGGGAATGGGAGTCCCTGAGATTCTTGGGACAGTCTTCTAGAAAATGCGTTTGCACACGGTGACTTCTGTTTAACAAAGGGCATTCTGTTAATAGAGCAATTTATGTCAAATCCCCATCTGAGCCCCAAGAAAACCTGGAAATTTGCTTCCAGGTTGTATTTCTCTCGTTCTTCCAAGGCCAATGTTTGAAAAAAGCTCTCAAAGCGGAATTCAATAAATACACGCGCTTGCTAGGAATATTTAGACCCTCGGTCTTGTGACTGTGGCAAATCATTCACTTGAGCAGAACCCGGAGGGCTTTTGTTTCCCGTTATGGGAAATCCAATCTGGGTGAGATGGAGAGTGTTCTTTAGAGGGTAACGTTTGTGGGTCACTTCAAAGTTACTCATGCTTACCTCGGGCTCTCTCCTTGAAGACACTTTGTCAGCATCAGCATCCGTGTTTCCGTTTTTAGTTTAGAATCTGCACTGCGCCTCCACTCGCAGCCCTCCCTTCCTGTTTTGCTGGTAGTTTGCAGATTCAAAATGCCTCTCTCAGGACACAGTGGAGAGGCCAGGGACATACTGCCTCGCAGCCAGCCAGGATTTAGAGCACTCGAGCCCCCCTGGATGTATTTTTCTACTTTACCAGCAGTTTGATAACTAAGGACTATAAACTTTGACTAGTGAGTCCAAGTCCCTGTAGACTGCTCTGCTCACAATTCAACTTCTCCACTGTTTTATAGAGAACAACGCTGGCTTTTGCCTTTATAAAAAAGTAGTTTCTGGTTCTTTACAGATATTGAAACATGATATTTTCCAAATGTTGAGAAACTGATGGAGGAGAAGACTAACTTGACAGCGTGCTTATGTGCCCATTTCTTTTTAGGCTGCCCTTACTCTATTTCTTACTTACAGGAGCAAGTAATCAGCCCCGATAAGTTGTTTGAATGTGCGTGTCCGTTGCACAAGAGTCCAGGAATGCTTTGCATCCTTTTGGTGTTAAGATGTCTTTTCTCATGCAAAACACGAATCCTATTTTGATTTTTAAAACTTAATGAACATTTACTGAGAGTTGGCTGAGGGCTTTGCACTGTGCTATGTGCTGGCCAGTTTCAATGGTGGAGAAGAGGCAGGTCTACAGCAGTAAACCTCCACTAATGCAAGAGAAGCTATGTTCTTTTGTGTTTATTGTGATTACATCGGATCTTGTAATTAAAAACAAAAAAGAAGAGTGATTTTCAACATATATTCTTAGCAAAACTTCTGTTTAAACTGATAAGCAATACTGGAAGCAAGCGTGAAACGTTCAGAAGTTTGAAAATGCATCTTTAGGTAAAGTTAAATACTCACCGGACCTTAGCATCTTTTTCCTTAAACGTCTTCAGTGACACTGTTCTGTGGAACGCAAATTTTGCAAAAGTGATAATGTTATTTTAAGAACTTTTAAACTTTATTTAAAGAGGGCTTGCTGGCCTAGAAAGTTCCAAAGTGACCATTCTCATTGGGCTGAGAAGTCTGCTAGGGGACACTTTGCTTTCACTTTGCATCTGAGCCTGCAAACCTACCTGACATGTTAACTCTCGTGGGATCCAAGCTCCAGGCTCACCCTGTTTCCTCAGCCTGCATAGTGGGAAGACTGTGAGGGAGTCGATGGGAGTGTCACTGAGTAGGGGCAGGTCTGCTTACACCACACCTTGGTTTGGAGAGCAGCTGGGTCAGGCATCACCCTAAGAACCTGCTGGGATACTGCAGCTCTACGGTACTTTAATAAAGCTGAGCATTTGCTTTGCTAAGTGTGATGCTCCCCGAGCCTTCCTCTGCACGCAGGGACAGCAGAGGCAGCGATGAGGGGAATGACCACAGCAGTGAGAGGAGGGACCACAGCAGTGAGGGGATTGACAGCAGTTTAGGCCCCAGATACAGATGCCCGTAATGATGCTTTATAGGTTTCAAAGTGCTTTGACGTTTCATTTGTTCCTTCTAGAAATCCCCTGGATGAGCATGGCAGAGGTTCTCCTGCCTTTAGAGATGAGCAATTTAGCTTTAGAGATGAAAGGATTTGCTTAAATGGATGTGGCAAGGAAAGAACCTAATCAGCTTTGGAACAAAGTCACAGTGCTTCTCAGTAATCAGCTGGGAATCAGGTTAAAAGGCAGATTCCCATAGGGGAGTTGATGGTGTGGCCAGAGACGCTGCACTTCTTACACCTTGTCAGGTGATGCCAGTAGCCTGGTTCCTGCTCCACTGGTCCCCAGCCTGTTAGGCACCAGGGACTGGTTTCGTGGAAGACAATTTTCCACAGACTGGGACTGGGGGATGAGGGGAGGTTGGAGGCATGGGACATGAGGTGGACCTCCAGGGGTGATGCTTTGTGGCCTAGTCCTTAAGAGGCTATTGACCAGTATTGGCCCACAGCCCAGGGGTTGAGGACCAAGGTGTGAGAACATACTTTAAGTAGCAGGGTTCTAGACAGTGTTATTTTGTAAAATAACTATTAATTGAATATACATGAGCAATGTACTTCTCAAAAGCCATCTTCAAAGCTGTCTCTTGAGTGACTGTAAGACTCACAATAGGGACGGTGCCTGTGGCTCAAAAGGATAGGGCGCTGGCCTCATATACTGGAGGTGACAGGTTCAAACCCAGCCTTGGCCAAAAAAAAATAAAAAAAGATTCACAATATTGCTAATGTGTCTCTGTGGTCACATGACTGTGATGCTCATACATTTTCACCCATATCTGTCCCTGATGTCCTCAGAGAAACCCCCATCCTATGCTTCGCATTGAGCCCTCTGTTTTCCACTCTGTATTTGTTATTCACATCTGTCCAGCTGTGCCCCTAATTAGCTGTCTTCTCCCTTCTATTAATTTGGATACATCTGATTTTTCAAGATTTCAAAATTTATTTTTACCAAGAATTTCCCCCAACTGACTTAACCCATCCCAGTCCATACCTCAGGACCTCACTTAGTGTGCACATGGGAATATTACATATATTAACTTTTTGTGGTCTATAATGTATTCTATGTAACCTACACATTTGTATAGGGGAACACTTACTGTAAGAAAAGAATAGATATTTAATTATAATTATCTTGTGGATAAATTTTTCCTGGACAGAAAAGTATGTCAAAATTATATATATATATTTCTATATTTATTTATATTTAATATATATATATATATTTGAGACAGAGTCTTACTCTGTTGCCCTGGGCAGAGTGCCATAGTGACATAGCTCATATTAACCTCAAACCCTTTGGCTGGAGCAATCCTCTTGCCTCAATTTCCCAAGAAGCTGAGACTATAAGTGCTCGCCACAATGTCCAGCTAATTTTTCTATTTTTAGTAGAGACGGTGGTTTCGCTCTTGCTCAGGCTGGTCTTGAATTCCTGAGCTCAAGCAATTCACCCACCTCATTTTCTCAAAGTGCTAGGATTATAGGTGTGATCTACTGAGGCTGACCCAAAATTATATCTTCATTAGATAGATAAAATGGGTAAGCAGTACCATATGGAAGATACTAGCATGATGTAGTGGTGTGTATCACTGCTTCTGGGATCATACACAGACTTGATTTGAATACCCAAATTTACAATTTATGTGGCCTGGGAAATTTATCTAACTTCCTCTAAACAAAGGGAATAAATGATAGCACTTATTTCTTAATTTTAAATGTTCAATACATTTTAGAACACTTTTTGTTTTGCAATAAATAATAATCCTTGTAATTATAAAAGCACAGCATGGTGAATCACATGTTAACATCAATCTCATAAAATTGTACACAAGGATGAAGTGTTGAGTGACTAGATTAATGAACAATTGAGACATATATATCCTTGAGAGCTGTAGGACATGATCCTACAGTCTTTGCTTGCTGCAGCTGTAAGATTTATTTTTTGATTAAGAACAGATTATCTGTATTAACAAAGCCCTGACTAGAATTCCTGTGCTTTCAAAATAAGTATCTATTGCTTTTTAAATTTGAAGGTTCTTGTTAAAAATGCTCAAAACTGTGCAACCACATACATTCTCTAGTGGGATAACTTAAAAAAATGGAGTCACGGAAAGAGGTAAGGGATTAATTGGAGACAGAGGAAGACGGGCCAGGGAGATAGGAGCTGAATTACTCTGAAAAGAAGTGGAAGAGTTTCTTGAAGGCTGAGTAATTAGTAGTATACCACGTAGGAGAGACGCAGGGGGTGGTTCTGGGGGACTGTGACCTCTTTAATTCACAGCCTGTCTCTCAACATTCATCACACGTTACTACATAACGTCAACATTGAAATAGTTATCATGGAATAAATTTGGAAAAATAGTGATAAAAATAAAAATTACTCATTTTTTATTAATTAAATTCAAGTAGGGTGGAGGGAGAGGAGGGAAGGGGCGGGGGGTTGGTAAGTTCTCAGTTAATGGGTACAAGATAGGGGTGTACGGCACACCTCCTGGGTGAAGGGCTCAACTACAACTCAGAATTTGCCTAACAAAAGCAAATAATGTAACCTAAATGTTTGAACCCATATATTAATCTGAAATAAAAAATATATTATGTGAGAAAATTGGTACAGTCTTTTTAGCAAATTGGAAAAGTTAATTTTAATAGCAGTAGTATAAGAATTATATAAAAATCATGTAACATCTTGAGCAGCTACGATCATAGAAGCCAGTATACTATGATGTGGAGGAACTCTCACTCTTCATAGATCCCATCCACTATGCAAGAACAGATTCCATCCGTCTTTTTCTTTCTAATGGCTTACTCTCACAAACACATAAACATGTTATTTCTTCAACAGCTTCTGGCAGAGTCACCACTGACCTCCATATTACTAACTCCAACAGTTAATTCTCAGTCTTCCTGTCACTCAGCCTGTCAGCAGCTTTTGCCACAGGCAGTCATCTCTGCTAAATCTGTTCTTGCTGCCCAAACTTCATTTACCATGCCCCCGATTGAACTGCTGGTCTTTCAAGCGTGCTCCTCCCACGGTAAATGAACTCTGTCAACCTCTTTGCTCAGGATAAAAACTTCATGGACACTTTTGACTTTTCTTTTTTTTTTTTCTCATCTAATCTGTAAGCAAACCCCATTGGCTCTACAATCAAAATGCTTCTAGAAATATGGCCCGCCAGCCCCCATGGAAGATGCCATTACCTCCCATTTTGGAGATTACAAGTGTCCCAACTCATCTCCCTTTTTCTACTCTATCCTTTCCTAGGGTCTATTCTCCACACAATAGCCGGAGGTTTTTTTAAAGTAGCTAAGCCATACAATAAAATTTCTTTGTTTAAAATTCTCCAATGACTTCCTGTGTCACTTGGAGTAAAAGCCGGACTCCCCACAGTGGGTTATGTGGGGCTCTGCGTACCCTAGTGTGCGGTGGCTACTTCTTGGTCTTGGTGCTCCAAATAACCTTGACATGTTCATTGTGGGGACCCCAAATTTGATATGTCCTTTGCTTGGGTGTCCTTGTGGTTCATTCTCTCAATTCTTTCAGGAATCTGCTCCGATTTCACTTCTTCAATGAGGTCTTCCTTGACCTGACCATTTAAAATGAAAAATCTTGGCTCTTCATATCCCCAGTCCCATATAGTGCTTTATTTTTCTTTGCTACACTTGCTACCATATGACAAAAATATATCTTTTACCCAAATTCCTAAGAGTAGTTTTTCTTTCTTTCTTTTTTTTTTATTTGATTATTATAGTACCCCAGCAGCTAGAACTTGTTCTGGCACATAATAGGCACTGGACTGATATATATGAATGAATAAAAATAAAAACAAAATCAGCCTAATTCGATTTAATAAAATTGCTTGCATTCACCTTATGTTGAACATCTGGAAAGCTGTTTGTATTGACCTTAGAGTATTTTAGATTCCAATCCAGTGATAATCCAAAGGTATATTTCAAATGTTGTTTAAGTGTTTTAGGAAATATTGGTTTTAATGGGAGCATTACTTTATGGGAAGTAACCTAGGTTTGTAGTAAATGCATCAAATAACTAATATATGTGAGAAGGTCCTGGCATGGATTATCAGTGATTATCAGCTTCCCCACAGTGCTCTCCTGGTTATAAATATGTCTCCCTCTCTACAGTCAATGGTTTAATGAGAGGCAGTGTGGTCAAGTAGACAGAGCCTAAAATCTTAAGTCTGAGGCCTAGATTGCCCTTCAGCAGTTGTGTGACCTTGAGTAGTTTATTTAACCTCTGTAGTTGGTGGTAACAGTGGTGAATTGATTGTAACAATTAACTAAAGTCTAGAAAACTTATTGAGGGCAGGTACTTTGCTTTGTTCGTTGTTAGATTCTCAGTGACTGTCATGTGTAAACAGTGAGTAGCACCCAGTATGCTCAATAAAATAAATACCTGTTGGATGAATGAATGGGCAATGTGTACAAAGCCCCTAGACAAGTACCTGGCACAATGTAGGTATTCAAAATGGTAGCTATTATAATAATTTTGTAATAGTAAATTAACACAATATTCAAGAACATATATTAGATTTTAGCCGAGTTCAGCTGTTTATTCCTCTTTGGACAGATTTGAAGATGCTTGATTGATCTTACAGAATTTTTTTTTTCTTTTGAGACAGAGTGTCATTATGTCACCCTCAGTAGAGTGCTGTAGTGTCACAGCTCACAGCAATCTCAAACTCTTGGGCTTATGCAATTCTCTTGCCTCAGCCTCCCAAGTAGCTGGGACTATAGGCACCCACCACAATGCCTGGCTAGTTTCTGTTGCAGTTGTTATTGTTGTTTAGCTGGCCCAGGCCAGGCTTGAACCCACCAGTCTTGGTGTATGTGGCTGCTGCCCTAACCACTGAGTTACAGGCACCAAGCCATTACAGAATATTTTTAACACAAGAATTAGAAAGTGTTTTCATTGGCCTTTTCTCTTGATGAAAAGAACCATTCAATGCCAACACTATAGCTAAAGTTAAAGTAGAAGTCTGCTATAAATTTTGGTTAACAGTTACTGTCAAAACAGAATCTATGTGGGTTTTTCTACAGATTTGATGGTAGAACTTCAAGTAAGTCATCCTGAGGCTTTCAGCCCAACTTTTCTCATTGGTTTCCTTCCATCATGCTCCCAGCGCAGGACTGAGATGTAGCAATTACCCAGTAATACCAGCTTGTAACTGGACCTCTGCTATTGTGTTCAGTGGCTTCTAGCATTGTCCTCTGAACACTGAAGAGTTAACAACAGAAGTGGGATGGGGAGATCCAAGTTCAAGCTCCAGGGATTTAGTATCTATCCTGATCTATTAAAGATGGATAAAAAAATATGCCTTGCCCACATTTCAATGGAATTTACAAGGGAAAAGTCCTTATTTTACTCCTGGAAGCTGCAGTGGTCTGGACGTGTCCTCTTAAAATTAATACATTGAAAACTTAATCACCAATGTGATAATATTAGGAAGTGGGGGCTTTGGGAGGTGATTAGATCATGAGGGTGGAGCCCTTATAAATGAAATTAGTGCACTTATAAAAGAGGCCTTAGGGGACGTCTTTGCCTCCCTCCTCAGGGTGAGGACACAGGAGAATGTGCTATTTATGAACAAGGGAACAAACTCTCCCCAGACACCAAATTTCCTTGGAATTTCTTGGACTTCTCAGCCTCCAGAACTATGAGAAATACATTTCTGTTGTTTAGAAGCCACCCAGCCCCTGGGATTTTGTTATAGCAGCCAGAATGAACTAAGATAGATCCTTTTGTTGCAAGCAACAATATAACAATTAAAGCTTGTTTTATTAAAACAAAAGATTTTGGTTTTCTTTTTTTACAGTTTTGACTGGGGCTGGGTTTGAACCTGCCACCCCCAGCATATGGGGCTGACACCCTACTCCTTGAGCCACAGGCACCACCCTAAAGGGAAAGCTTTAATAAGACCTTACGCATGTCTTATAAGCCAAAGGCGGGATATAATAGCTAGGCCTGAGTGAGGTGCTGAAGTATAGAACTGGAAATCCTTCAGTAACTATAGCTTCTTAATCTCCCCCCTTTTCTCTGCACCATTGGTTGGCTGTTGGTTGGCTCATTTACACAAATAGTCTTCACATGGCTGTTGCAGCCACTGATCCACTGACTCGATAGCTAGAATACTCTCAGAAAATGAATTCGGCCACTCTGTGTTTTAACTGCAGATTTCCAGAAGAGAGAATATCAGAGATCTTGCTTGGGTTAGGCAATTATTCATGCCTGGGTTTTTGGTCACATGCCTCGCTGCTCGTTCATGGGTCCTACGAAAGCATTCTCTCTGAGAAAGGAAGGTATGGGCACATTCTTGAAAAGACCATTAGGGGAAAGAAAAAAGACCACTAGGAAGCACGGGGAAATAAGAGGCAAACAAAATGACCGACTTTTCCAGTTCAGTTCTTTAAATTGAATTGGAGATTAAAAACTAATATGTGAAAAAATGTACACCAATTATGTGTGAGTTTTCCCAGTATTTTGATATTTGATGTGAAACAGATTTACAGGGTTATGGTAATTGACTTCAAGATTTGAACAGGTTAATTTAGCTCCAGAGGTGTCTAATTTAAAGGCAGGGAGTTATACAGCAAGGAGCGTGTACTCAGAGTGTGGCGTTTGGTTATTATATCACATTTCCCCTTTTCTTCCACATTAGGCTTGGCCACTCACTTAACTTTTAGCTCTTTTTTTTTTTCCTTGCAGTTTTTGGCTGGGGCTGGGTTTGAAACCTGCCACCTCTGGTATATGGGGGGGGGGGGTTTGGCACCCTACTCTTTGAGCCACAAATTTTAGCTCTTTTATCTAAAATTTAAAAAGAAAATGAAACAGGGTGGCACCTATGGCTCAGTGGGTAGGGTGCTGGCCCCATATACTGAGGGTGGTGGGTTCAGACCTGGCCCCGGTCAAACTGCAACAAAAAAATAGCCGGATGTTGTGGCAGGCGCCTGTAGTCCCAACTACTCAGGAGGCTGAGGCAAGAGAATTGCCTAAGCCCAAGAGCTGGAGGTGGCTATGAACTGTGACGCCATAGCACTCTATTGAGGGTGATAAATTGAGACTCTGCTTCTACAAAAAAAGAAAGAAAGAAAATGAAACAAGACAAACAGGCAAACAAAAATTCTAGGGAACATCTAGAGCAGTGGCTCTCAACTTTCCTAGTGCTGCGACCCTTTAATACAGTTCCTCATGTTGTAGTGACCGCGACCATAAAATTATTTTCGTTGCTATTTCATAACTTAATTTTGCTACTGTTATGAATTGTAATGTAAATATCTGATATGCAGGATGTATTTTCATTGTTACAAAGGGGTCGGGACCCACAGGTTGAGAACCACTGATCTAGATCCTTATAAAAACACAGAATAAGAGAGCTAAAGCTTTTGGAAAGAGATTCTCTTTTTCATTGTTATTAATGTCTTTTAAAGTTATTTATTTATTCAGAGACAGAGTCTCACTTTGTTGCTTAGGCCAGAGTGCCCTGGTGTCAGCTGAGCTCATAACAACCTCAAACTCCTGGGTTCAAGTGATCCTTCTACCTCAGCCTCTCAAGTAGCTGGGTGGGACTACAGGCTCATGCAACAACACCTGGCTATTTTTTTTCCATTTTTAGTAGAGACTGTCCCAAACAACAAACAAATAAACAAAAAAATAATAAATGTTGAATAAGGTCTAAGAAATAGGTAAGAAATTCAAACAGTAAGTGTATTAATTTTGTATGATATTGTTGTATATATAATTTTACTTTTTTTGGACAGAATCTTACTCCGTTGCCCTGAGGGTGAGTGCCACGGCATCACAGCTCACAACCTCAAACTCTTGAGCTCAAGTGATCCCCTTGCCTCAGCCTCCTGAGTAGCTGGGATTCTAGGCACCTGCCACAACACCTGGCTAATTTTTCTTTCTTTTTTTTTTTTTTTTTTTTACTAGAGATGGGGGTCTCACTTCTGTTGCTTAGGCTGGTCTTGAACTCCTGAGCTCAGGTGATCCATGTGCCTCAGCCTCTCAGAGTGTTAGGATTACAGGTGTGAGCCACTGTGCCCAACCTAACAGTTCTTAGTTTTTATACATATTAAGTACTATCTGTTTCAGAATTTTTCTATTGATCTAATACCAATTCCATATGAATTTAATCATTGTAGGCTTGTAATGGATTTTAATATATGGCTGAACTAATCATCATTATTTACATTTTCCATTGTCCTTTAAAAAAATTAGTTATGTATGTTTTTTTCCCCTAAGTAAATGTCAGGATCTTTTCTCTTTTCTCCCTCCGTTGTATAAAGAATATCACACTGATATTTTCATTGAGGGTCTAGTAACCATCTAAATGTATGGTTTATTAAAGGTACACATTTCTGTTGATAACTTCTAGTACTTGACAGGAATTTTAATCTCTATATTGATGTCACTCAATGTCACCATAGCTTTCAAAAGCTAAGGTGACTATATACGGAACATTGCCTGAAATATGCCTGTTCATAGATTCTATCCCAAGATGCAGCCACAGAAAGCCGCAATTCTGCACCACATTTATTGTCATCTCTCTCTTTGCCCCAAATTCACTCCTATTGCTTTTATGAAATTGTACTTTGGCATGGTCATTAGCCTACATGATAGCAAAGATGCCCTTACTAAATTTGTTTCTCTATCTATATTAAGGATATTGTTAAGTTACACAGGGTCCTGCCTTTGAGAACATATGGGAAACTTTTTCTCTAGCCTCACTATAAAGAGCACTTTTCCCAAATAATCATTATGTTTTTTTTTCTTTGCTGTTTTGGCCAGGGCTGGGCTTGAACCCACGACCCCCAGTATACGGGGCCAGAGCCCTCTTCCTTGAGCCACAGGCACCACCCCCAACAGTTATTATGTTTTGATCTTATGGAGGCTGAGTCTTATGACCTGTTATGTTTGAATTTATACTTTTGTTGCTAGAAACCAGAGAGCCAACTTTGTGACCCCCAACAGCAGGCGTGTGGAACCTCATTTATTTATCTATTCTGCCAGATCTCCAACTAGCATTAATGAAAGTTTAAAAAAATTCCCAATTGCTTCACTTCTCTTCCATGCATACTTGCTTGCATCCAAATGGGGTTTTTGCTACCTGTTTGAATTGCTGCTTTGATTGGCTTATTTAAGATATTCTCTGTTTCTTTTTAAAATATTGCAAACTCACCTATAAACCAAAGGACTGGTTTCAGGGTGCAGTAAAAGAATGGAGGGAATACCCACCATGGTAATAATGAGCTTGAGTCTCACATTTTAAAGGGACTCTAAGTTTAGCTTTGCTCTGTCCCTGGAGCAGAAGTGCTGTAAACACTTGAAAATCACCATATCCAGGCCTACGTTCCCTTCGCTCCATCCCTTCCATAAACTGTCACTCATGCCCTTCAAAATACAAGAGAATTGACCTCATTACTATTTATGGAGATCTTAGTTCCACAAAAGCTCAAGGCTCTTCAGGGGCTCTTAATATTACAGCACCTATTGCAAAGATTTAAATCAGTACATGCTTATATATTCCAAAATATTCTTGTAAAGAAGGGGTGTACCACGCTCTCTCTTTACCAGTTTAAGGAGAAAGAGTTTTGAATCCCTACTTGAACAGCTGCATGAGGAAAGCCTCTTGCCATGTCATAGACAGCAGGAGGGAGTGGCCTAGGAAGCTTCATCTGTATCTACAGCTGCTCTCCATTGCCTGCATCACCGCCTGAGCTCTGTCTCCTGTCAGATCAGCAGCCCCATTCGATTCCCACAGGAGAGCAAACCCTCCATAAACTGCGCATGTGAGGGATCTAGATTGCATGCTCCATACTACAATCTAATGACTGATGGTTTGACATAGAGCTGATGACAAGAGTAACACACTTCGGTGTCATTATCTCCCATCACCTCCAGATGGGGCTGTCTAGTTGCAGGAAAACAAACTCAGGGATTCCCCCTGATTCTGCATTATGGTGAGTCGTATAATTAGCTCATTACATATCACAATATAATAATAGAAATAAAGGTCACAATAAAGGTAAGGCATTTGAACCATCCTGAAAGCATCCTCCACCACCACCATCCATGAAAAAATTGTCATCTTCCATGAAACTGGTTCCTAGTGCCAAAAGGTTTGGGGACCTCTGTCACAGACCATTCTTCTTTCAGATAGAATAAAGTGATGACAGACTATTTACACACATATGTCCAGTACCCAAAGGGCTTACACTCTTTCTCTCTGTGCTATAAACTCTGTGTATGTGAACATATGTGTGTATATCTCTTCTTTCTCTTGGTATTATATAATGGGTCTCAAGTCATATTTATCATGGCATCCCTTTTACGTAGAGCAAAGAATATAGAAGATTTTGTGTACAGCTAGAGGAAAGGAGAAAGAAAAGAGAACAGCTTTTCACAAACCGAAGTAACATGCTGGTGAGCTTGGGATAAGGGATCATAACAAATGTTTGGTAAATTTCTACAGGTGCAGAAGAAGGTTGTCCAATCTCACACCACTCATTGCATAAAAGGTTAATCCAATCCCTGGGAAGAAGTGGCAGACATTTTTCTTTTATACTAGAGGATTAGACTTCTATCTTGATCTTTTGTTCTTTGTGTATTTTAGGGTGCGTGTGTATGTGTGTGTGTGGCCAAGCTTCGAAGATGTTCACAAAGCAATTATATCTGAAATTATAAAGAGTTATGGGTTAAAGTTGTAATTATTCAGTTGCTTGGCTTTCCTTCAGATGAAGTAACAATCAAACTGACAAGATGCAAACATTTCTGAAAAGCGTTTGGCTGAACCACATACTAATTTAATATCGTGCAACTTTCAAATTAAAATAAAATCCATTCCTAGAAACACAAGAAGTGAGGTCTTTCTTAGCAGACCAGCTTTAAATATACAGTATTTTACAGTATTTCAAAGATAAAATTTGGGTCTCTTATCTCTTATGTTTTATTTTGAATGGGAATGTATTGGTTTAAAACGATACCGTATAGGAATTATGAATTCATTCTCTTGAAGAAACACCTAAGGTGAAGGGATCAAATGGGAATTCTCATTATACTTCATGATCAATGGTCTAGATTTCATACTATTAAGTACAATTAAACCCAAACTTCCTCATACGTTTTTCCCACTAACAGCTAAGTATCTTGCTTTGATAATCTCTATAGTGCCTGTATCTGCCCTGTGATTGTTACCATTATTAGAGGGAAATCTACTTTAGCTGGAGGTCCCATATTGGAAGGCAATGCCGAATTCAGAAATGCCTCTCGTACCTACAAAGGGAATTTTTCATGTACATTTTGCATTTACTGAATGTTATTTTAGCCCATCCTTTTGAAAACGGTAATATAAAATAACGTACGAATCACTGATAGCTTTTTTTAAGGCCCATGTTTGCTTTTTATTTGTACAACATTTGCCAGCCATTCGGGATGTTTCCTGTTATTTCTCTCCTTTTCTTTTTCATTTTTTTAAAGAGTTGTTTCCACATATGTGCCTAGCTTTGAAAAGGCTCAAGAGGGAACGGCAACTATGCTGGCTTTTCCTGAACCAGTATCTGACCTGATTGCTTTTCTTTAAGGAACCATACATCAATCAGGCTTGATTTCCAAGAAATGGTTTGTTACCTTTGAAGCATAGGTATTCGTTTGCTTTTAATAGCAAAACACAGAAGCTGGAAAATAGTTTTAAAGAGAGCCAGCCGATGTAATTTCTGAGCATAATCTTTTTTATAAAACTTTATAAAAATCCCGCCTTCCAACTTTTGCTTTCCTATTGCGCCTAATCACTTGGTGGGTTTTGATGATCTAGCAGGTATGAAGCACTGTACATTAAACGCAGTGTTGACAAAGGAAATTCACTAGCAAGGGTTTCATTAACTGAGGATTAAGCTAAAACCCTTTCCCAGAACTGCCAATAAATGAGACTCTAATCTAAAATTTCACATTAAGTTGAGTACAACTAGAATGTGTGTGTTCGCACATGTGTGTGAGCTTGCCGAAGGGGTGTATGTGTGACAGCAAATCCCAAAATGGGTTTAAAAAACTTTTTTTTTTTATTTAGTTGGCTGGGAAAATACAACGTAAATGTAATGTACTAAGTGAGGAAAAATCCTACGACTTAGCCATACTCAATAGACTCATCCATGCAGCTGGATAGATGTACCTAATTGTGTGTACGTATATCTGTGTACATATCTCTATCTCCAAACACAGAACTGAGAGCTTTGAAAGGTGAACTTATTACCACATTATACGAGTGGATTTAGGATTGGTTTGAGAGAGTATTTTTGATATTTACTCTACACATACGAGATTTTTAAAAAGCCATTTGCAACGTTGATCCTGAAAATGTCATTTTTAAAGACTATTTTGCCATTTTTCTTGTGTTTTTATATTTTGCATTGGTTATGATTATTAAACTATTCTGAGGTAAGAATAGAGATGGCTCAGACCTTGCTGCACTTTTTTCCTTTACCGATTTAAGTATAGTTTTTAAGGCAAAATTGGTAACAAATGACCATAACTATGTAAATCTAACTTCATGGGTAAAGAACAATGCTTTTCTATTTACTAACCCTACTTTTTAGCCAAGGGCATAAGTTTTTACTAATTTTTCTTATCTGAGTAATTTGGATCACTGCTTCAATTCAATGGATAATGGCTTATTCAACATCAATTTTGCTGTTATAATCTAATTTTAATCAAGAAGATTTTGATGAATTTGGAGAAATTCATAATATAGTATTACTGAGCATCAAGTGAATTCTGCAGAAAATTTGGTCCACTCCTTTTGCTGAGGCTGAGTCGACAAAACCTCTGAGAAGTTAAGGGGCTTAATGCTAGGACTTGGGTCTTATTTGTATGTTGTAAAAGGGGACTAGAGCATAATTGGTTTCCCCACCATCTTGTTTAGAGTTTCCTTTATTGCACTATAGTGCATTTTAATTAATTAATTACATTTCACTTTTTATTTTTCTTTTATCCCCCTTCCCCACCCTTCCTCCCTACATTTCAACTTTAAAAATACATGGAATTTATTAATTCCAAACATATCCAAAATTACAGAAGAGAAACTCCCACATTCTCAAAATCCAGCTTAAATAATTATTAAGTTATGACCCATCTTTCTTCATCTATACCCTGATTTACTTTCCTTCTTCCATACCATTTGAAGTAAACCCAAGGTCTTACACACACGTGACACACATAAACACACACACACACACCAAAGATAAATATAATTTAAATTTATACTGATGTTTCCACAGGACTGCAGTGTTATAATCTTGTCTATTTTATATATGTATCTGTATGTATATATATCTTCTGTATCAAACAGAACATGAAATAGTTTAAATAAGAAACAGTTTTTTTCCTCTCGACAAAAAGCTCCATTTTCTATCTCAGATTAGGGTGGTCTCAAGTCCCCAACAGCTGATTTGATGGAGTAAATCTGAAACAAATCTGAAACAAATTGGAGTAAATCTGAAACAAATAATCCTTCTCTGGTATGACAGAAAAAACCCCACCTAATCAGGAAAAAAACCCACAAGTGTCTCAGAAACAAGTTGTTGAACAATACATTTATTATCGTCTAATGAGATGAATGTAATCTATTTTTACCCATTAAAATGAAATTCTTTTTCAAAGAAACGAGTATACATATCTGGATACAATAGATGATCATCTAATTAGTTTTAATAATTGTGAATTCAGTATGAATGCTTTCGAATGAACACATTTTGTTTGATCCTTTGCTTTTTAAAATTTCTAATTGCTTCATTTACATGAATTAGTAATAAGAACCATATAAAACTTAAATAAACCTTAATTAACATTTGATTAAATAAAGAAGGATCATTGTTCAATTATTTCTTGGAATGAAAATTCTAAGCAATGCAATTCTTTTAATTTTAATTTTAATTTTATTTATTTATTTTGAGACAGAGCCTCAAGCTGTCACCCTGGGTAGAGTGCCTTGGCATCACAGCTCACAGCAACCTCCAACTCTTAGGCTCAAGTGATTCTCCTGCCTCTGCCTCCCAAGAGCCTCTGCCTCTGTAGCTGAAACCACAGGCACCTGCCACAACACCCTGCCATTTTTTGGTTGCAGCATCATTGTTGTTTGGCAGGCCCGGGCTGGATTCGAATCCGCCAGCTCAGGTGTATGTGGCTGGCGCCTTAGCCACTTGAGCTACAGGTGCTGAGCCAGCAATGCAATTCTTAATGTTCACGTTTTGGTCTCAAACCTGACTGTGCATTTACATGATCATCCCGTGTGCCTTCTAGAGTCATGTTTTATTGCTCTTCATAGTCCCCGTAATAATATCATAATTATCAGCTATCGCACAGGTCTAGTTATTGAGTTAGCAAGAGTTGCCTCATGGATTAAAAGGCTTAATCTGGAGAATAAAAGTAAAAGGTCATTTCCCCCCTCAGATTGATTTTATGAAAAAGTCTTTATTTTAGTACTTTATATTTAGTATGTCTCATTTTGGTTGTCTCAGCTCCTGGCCTTGGACCAATTTAAGAAATTATTCTAATTAGAGGTACACAAGGACTGAATTTAAATACAACACTTGTAATAGACATTAAACAGCCTATCAGCAAATATATTTGATAGCACAAACAACTACTATTTTAAAAGAAATAGGAGGAACTATTTAAATATATATTACATTTGAAAAGGTACTATATTAAGACCTTGGAAACAAATTATCCTTTTGTTCTAGCATTTTCAAAAATTATACTAACCAGCAATTAGAAAACAATAATGCTTCTAAGCCATTGATATATGTAAAATCCAAATGTACCAAAAATGGTACTTAGATTTCCTTGCAGGCCAATTCATGTTAAGTTTCAAATCTAGCAAGGAAGACCCAAGTGTGTTTTTTATTAAGGCTTAAACAACCAGCTAGTATAATGTTTCTGAAGTTTCATCCATCATGCTACCAATTTCTTCTTACTAGGGAAACATTATATTCTCTTGTTGTGTCTCAAAGACAAAAAACACATTTACAAAGTTTCGCCAATGACAAATGAATAATTGAGGGAGTGAAAGTCACAGCCAGCGTTATGCTTGCTAGGTGTTCAGAAGTAGAACAAGGAAATTTCCAAAGCATTTTACTGTCCGTGGTCAGTTGATCCTTAAGTGGTGAAATCTATGAACTTAATTTGCATTTTTTTCTGGTCTCCCAGAATTTAGAGATTGCACAGTGGTTAGCAACGGAAATAGTACCAGAAATCACCATCCATTTGGTTGGGAAAACAAATCTTTTTGGAGAGCACGTAACTCAAGCACAAGCAAGCAGGACTAAATTTCTGATAGAGGTTATAGCACGAGGCAAGTCTTATAAGAGAGTTATTGCCTTCATAATGTATGTTGGCAGATTAAGAATATTTGGACACTCTTAAACAATGAAGACATATTTGAAAATTAAAATCAGACAAATGAGGTGGGTTTGGTTATTTCAGTGGAAGCAGTCTATAATGTCAGACATGTTCAAGAAAGCTCACCACATCTTTCTCACTGATGGTGGCCCTACTCTAAGTGACTTGTTACGTGAAGCAGAAAATTTTGATCTCAACATTTAGTAATTGGTAGGCAGTTAACATAAAATAAAATGGATGAAGTCAAATCTGTACACAATTCTTTTTATAACCTGAAAGTAGATGTGCAAAATGGGATCAAAGGGGATGTTCTTGGACATATAACAGACACACACACACACGCACAGACATAAACACACACACAGACATAAACACAACCCCAAATCAAAAAGCCCTACAGTGGCTAAGCCATTATAGGTAAAAATTGGTATGGATGGCTTGGTGCCTGTGGCTGAAGCAGGTGAGGCACCAGCCACATATACCTGAGCTGGCGGGTTTGAATCCAGCCCAGCTCTGCCAAACAATGACGGCTGCAACCGAAAAATAGCCGGGTGTTGTGGTGGGCGCCTGTAGTCCCAGCTACTTGGGAGGTGGAGGCAGGAGAATTGCTTGAGCCCAGGAGTTGGAGGTTGCTGTGTGCTGTGATGCCATGGGACTCTACCCAGGGCAAGAGCTTGAAGCTCTGTTTAAAAAAAAAAAAAAAAAAATTGGTATGGATGGAAATTCCACAAATCAGCTAACCCTTCATTGAAGACTTATGTTGAAAAAGTTATTTTGCTTAAAATAAGTTCAATAACATTAAAAAATAACAAAAAAATGGAAATGGTTAACTATTCCACTCTGAAAATTAAGCAAGGGATTAAAAGGACATAATATATTTTGCAAAATAATTATTCTAGATGAAAATTTGTCACTAAGGCAGAGTCCTTATTAAAATGTTTACTTTTATAAGTTTGGATTTAGATTGTGCTCAGATACAATAAAGGCCTTCCAAGTTGATCACAGTTCATAATACTCTGCATTCAATTTTATGAATTACTGTTCAACTTATTGCCACGTACTCTTCACTTATTGTGAGTTTACTAATTATTGGTGAGTACAAGGTCAGCCATATACTTCAGTGTTTCCGCACAAAAAAGTTACATTTTGTAAGTTCACTGAGAAATCTGATACAACATTTAAGCTTTCCAATATGGTTACGCTCATTCAGCTTTGATTTGGTGAAACATCACTACTTTTTCGTATTCATTGGTGAAATATCACTACATTTCTACCACTGTTTATATTAAAAATAAGAATAATTTATTCCTACTCAATGTTCTATGTATTGCTGAAACTAATAATAAATTCGAAGAGATTTTCTATGTTTGTTGGAGTATTTAATAAAGAAAAAAACTGTAGAATTTAGTTTCAGCAGTCTGAGATGAATCCCATGTTTAACAACTAAGTTGTTACCAATAAACTCACTCAATGTATAATATTTTAGAATGTTTAAGGCTTGAATTTATTTCAGTAGGATATTTCACAGTTGCCCAGGTTTGAAGATGTAGTCTCCTCTACTTCCCCTCTGTGTCTTACAGCCTTTCTGTCATTAATCTCCCTTTTTATGTGTCCACGTGCATTTTGCTCATCTGAACCTGCACACGTAACCCTTCAAGGTGGGATTACTCTGATTTGCCTGCCTTTGGCCTTTTCTCACTCTGCGCTATCCTTTATATTGATTCCTTACAGCCTGGATTTCCTTTAAGTGCCATATCAACTTCTTTCATGTCAGACTCAGACATTCTGGCATTCAAAGGATCCAAAATCAGAAGACCAGTTTATTATATAAACAAGGTTTACTTCATTACTTTCCAGTCCCTATTCTCCAACCATCATACCTTTATCTGGGAGACTAGACTAAACTGAAATTAAATATATATTTTTTCTTCTTTATTTAAGCCAGGATGTAGAATGCTCTTTCCAAATTAGTCTACTTTGTTAAAACTATAGTAGAACCTCCATTACTGATCATCTCCCTACACTGGCAACCATTTTAAATTGACTTAATTTTTATGGACTGGACGTACACCACTTAGTGTAAATTCTTTTTTCATGCGTTATTATTATGACCTTTCAGATCAGGGCTAATGTCCTATTGTTTATCACATGTTGTGGAAGATTTTTTTTCAACACGAAGGACTGGTTTGAATTGTAGGTACATCCTACAATTACTAAAGAGTTTTATTCTTAATTGAGATGTGATAGCCAAAGAAAAGAACTCACAGAGCTGACACTGAAGGAAAAAGTTGATCTATATTTTCTAGAAAACAGAAGCCAAAGAGAGATGGAGGAACATTTTGGTGTTAGCAAGACCACAGTTTACAACATCCAAAAACGTAAACATGAGTTCTTGGAGAGATATGCAAAGGAAAGTGGAGATGTACTGTGGGAAAGGGGTAACTTCCCTTGATAAAGTCAGTGCAGCCGCAGTAAGCTGGTTCAAATAACTGAGGGCAGTTAATGCCTGAATCTCCTGGCCAAAGATCCAAGAAGTTGCTAAAAAGTTTGCACAGGAATTTGTAGATTTGCTTGCAGATTTCCAAGCATCAAGTGATTGGCTTGAGAAATTTAAACTGTGGTCTGAGATCTCCCAAAAAGTCTTGTGTGATCTATCCAATGAAGTTGCAGTAGAAAAGTTCATCAACAACTTCCCAGACTTTTCCTGAGGCTTCAAAGGTGATAACATATTTAAGCCTTTAATATGAGTGTGGACTCTTTTTGAAGGTGATGCCCGACAGGAGCCTTGTCCTCAAGGGTGACAAATGTAAGAGCAGAAAATTTTCCAAAGAATATTTCACAGTTCTGCTTTACACTACCTCAACTGGAGAGAAACTAAAGCCCTTGGTGACCAATAAATTGTCAAAGCCATGGGCATTCAAGAACTGGAAGTCTGAAGCCCTCCTCATCACTTGGAGATCAAACAAATGCACGTAGATGACTGGTGCCCTATTTGAGGAGTGGATAAGAGGTATCACCCAAGAAATGAAGAAGAAGAAGTGGTCTGTTCTACTGACATTAGGCAACTGTCCTGATCACCTGCAAGTGAGTCATCTCATGACTATGATACTGAAATTTCTGCCTACAAACATGACCTCAAAAACCCCAAACTCTTGACCAAAGCATCATCAAAAAAACATTTAAATTGGACTACCAACCCCAGCTCCTGCAGTGGGTCATTACTAAAACACAAACCAGTGGTCCTCCTAGAAGCAACTTCATCCTCTTTTGGACGCTGTCCTCTGGAACGACTTGGAATAAAGTTCAGCCAGAAATGATACAGAGGTGTTTCAAGAAGGTTGGATTGGTCACAACCCAAGAGCACAATGTTTTGGCACCATCAGACAGTCCATCTCCCATGGCAGAATTCAAAGGAGAATTGAAGGTTTTGCTGCAATGGATGATGAGGTGGCAACCTGGAATGAACCTGACCAGAAGCAATTGCCTAAGCGATATTGACCGAAGTGCAGAGCAGCATAGAAGTGCATGAAGCAGCTAATGAAGAGGAAGAGCAAGTGAGGATGACAGAAATTGCAGAGACTCCAGAACAAGAGGCATCTGATAATGCAGTTGAAGTCACTTGCTGTGGAAACATGCCCAGGTGTGCTGAGTGGTGGAACTGGTGCTGAGAGGGCTTTCTCCACTTAGGTTTGTAACAAGAATAAGAAACAGACCAAGATTGACTCTTTTTTTTTTATGAAGAAGGATCAAACCATGAGAAACCAATAAATGTATTAATTTTATATGATTTTACTATTTTATTTTTTTGAGACAGAATCTCACTCTGTCACCCTGGGTAGAGTGCCATGGCATTACAGCTCAAACTCCTGGGCTCAAGTGATGCTCTTGCCTCAGCCTCCCAAGTAGTTGGGACTACAGTTGTGTGACACCATATTGGCTGTTTTTTTTTTCTTTTTTTTTTTAGTAAAGACAGGGTCTCACTCTTGCTTAGACTGGTCTCGAACTCCTGAGCTCAAGTAGTCCACCTGCCTCAGCCTCCCAGAGTACTAGAATTACAGGCATAAGCCACCACACCCACTTGATTTTACTGTGTTTTGATCACGTATCATTTCATATATTATCTAATAAAAACTGTACAAAAAAGTAGGGTGGTGCCTGTGGCTCAAAGGAGTAGGGTGTCAGCCCCATATGCCAGAGATCGTAGGTTCAAACCCAGTCCCCGCCAAAAACTGCAAAAAAAAAAAAAAAAAAGGTCTATTTAAAAAAAAAAAGAGCTGTACAAGAAAGTAAAGTACACGTACATTTAGTACAGTAGGCCTCATTCCTCATGTTGACCACTTCCATATTTTGGCCAGTTTGTTACAGTCCTGTAGGTGATCAACTTACAGAGGTCCTACTGTAGCAGAGACAGTGATGTGAGCTAACTGCAAGCCTTTGTTCTGCACTGAGCACACAGGGCCAAGCAAGGGCTGCGGCATCATAACGCAGACCCATCTTCAGTTTGCTGTGCTGTTGTTTATTTGCTTCTAAGCTTGGAATTTTTCCTTAAGTAATTAAATACTCAGATAACAGCCCCATGTCACCCAGGGACACAGATTTTCCTTAAATGTTTGGATCCTGTATACTTGGGCCATGAGGAAGACGTCCTGGTAAAAAGAGCCCTATTCCTTCTAGAAGGGTTGGAATTTCTTTAACAAGAAGGAAAACTTTTCATCCTAGAATTAATAAAGAAGTCTTAAAAGCAAAAGTTTAAGTAGTTTGCATCAGATTCTTTTAGATTTTTCCTGAGGGTAGTATTTGCTGAGGACAAAGTTACTGGCTATATGAAGGGATGTTGGCTGCAGTATGGGACACGTGTGAAGGAGGTGGCATGACAGAGGCTAAAGCTGAAGGAGGACTTAGCCTAGCAGGCATTATGCAGTGAGGGCGCCTTCCTCACCCTGTCCACTCCATCACTGGGTGGCTACAGCCTTCTACTCCATTGCCCTACCTAAATCTGTTCTGCTAGCACATTTCAGGGCCCAGAGCATGCCTGACCTCCTCCGAGCATCAAACTGACTTCTGCATCTGGTTGCTCAAGGAAGGTCTTGGAGAAAGGGGAATGACCAGTCTGAAAAATGAATCTTCGTCAGTGTAATGATCTAGGTGCATTATTCCCTTCCTGTCCACGTGAACCACATATCCTGAATTTCTTGATTGAGAGGCATTTCCAATGGTTCAGTGGAAAGAAAGTTTGATTTGGAATAGGGGCACAGTCCTTCCTCAAACTTTGGATGAACTCTTCCCATAGAACAGGGCCCTGTATCTAGATGTTCTGTTACAAAGATATACTTTAAAAAGTTTACACTGGAATCATGCTTCTTGTAGCGAAGACTGAGCCTTTCCTAACAAGCAGAACTCTTTGGTACTGATCTAGTAGTCTATTATCTCAAAAGACATCTCAGATGTTTTACTAGATCTGCATACTTCCAGGGTAACTTCCATAGGAGCAAATAAATACCCCATGTAGGTTTTAGTACTGATTTAAATGTTTCACATGCATTAATTTTGCTAGTCCTTACTTTATAAATCATTCCCTTAAAATCTACCTTATTTATTATTATGCTATTTTATAGATAAAGAAACCGAAGCAGATATGATTGTAGGACCTGAAACCAGACGGTGGCTGTAGCAGCATCCTTGTCCTCAGCCACTACACTCTACAACACTCTGCTGATGACCTAGGGAAATCACTTGCTGGCCAAGGAAGAGTAATCCCAGGCAAGATGTGTCTCTGTAATACTGTTGATCCCTGTAATTGCAATTGCCACATCGTTCTAAAAATTTTACATTTCCATGTCCCACTACAATATGATCTTCTTGAAAGCAGGTATTTTGATTCATTCGTCTCTGTTTACTGTTTATAAAATGAATGAGTTTATGTTATTTGTTTTGTGGAAGGCAAGCAGGAGAAGTCAGCGAAATTTAGGAGAAGATTTGATCTGTGTCTAATGAGCCTGTATTGCCGTCATAAGACACAAGGAGTTGTTTTATAAGTAACTGGCACTATAACCATGTCTGAACTGGGCCATTGCTCTCTCAATAATAAGTAATAACAAAGACATACTGTGTCTTCTCTGACCCAAATATAAGTTTAGAAAAAAACTCTCAAAGCATCAATTTTCAGCAAAACAAGAAATTTAAAAAATCAAATTGAAGTGTAGCAAGCTTCTGGATACTACCTGAATATAGGGGACAGAGAATCTTGTTAAACAAAACCACAGAAATACAGCTGGAAATATTCAGAATATGAGAAATTCTTACAGGACAAATGACTAGCGTTCTTCAATAAATGCAACACAAGGAAAAAAATAAAATAAGAGGGAGAATCTGTAGACTTTCAATGAGACGATCAACAAATCAGTTAAATGCCCTGTGTGAATCCTGACTCCCTCAAATAAAAGTGAAGCAGAGGAAAACATAAAAAGAGAAAACGGGGGAAATTTGAGTAGTGATAGGCTATTCAGTAATATCAAGTCCTAAATGTAGAACTTGCCAATTTCTTTTTAGATGTAAAAATGGTATTTTGATGTTTGCTAAAAGAATTGCTGTATTTTAAAGATATACCTGAAGAATTTAAGAATAAAATGATGTGATGCCTTGGAGTTGCTTTAAAACCCACAGTGGATTTATCTTTACTTAAAATTATTTAAGCTGACTCAGCACCTATAGCTCAGGGGCTAAGGCGTCAGCCACATACACCAGAGCTGGTGGGTTCGAATCCAGCCCGGGCCGCCAAACAACAATGACGGCTGCAACCAAAAAGTAGTCAGGCATTGTGGCGGGTACCTGTAGTCCCAGCTACTTGGGAAGCTGAGGCAAGAGAATTGCTTAAGCCCAAGAGAGTTGGACATTGCTGTGAGCTATGATGCCACAGCACTCTACCCAGGGTGACATAGTGAGACTGTCTCAACAAAAAAATTATTTAAGCTAGGTCGTGAGTACATGCATGTTTGGTAGACTCATCTTATCACTTTTGCGTGATTTAAATTTTTCAAGAATAAAAAGTTAAAAAATTATTTTTCCAGCACAATGGTTTGCAAGTCCAGTGTAGTTTTCTTCCATGAGAACTGGGTCTGGGATTGGGCACTTCATCACTCATTAGTCAGTTACTGTGCTCTACGTGTTGAATGTTGCTATATACGGAACCATCCCTGAAATTAGAGAGTTAGAATAACAATCCTCACTTATTTCATTCCTCAATCTGCAGTTGGAGTGAGCTAGCGGGGACAGCTCTTCCCCTTCCCCATAGACTCAGCGAGGGCAGCTCACCTCAGGTCTGGAGAACTCGCTTTCAAGATGACACATCCAGGTTGGCTGCCCAGTTAGTGCTGCTGTCAGCTCAGAGCTCAGTCAGAGCTGTGAGTCAGGGGCTTTAGTTCCTTTCTACCTGGGTAATTGGGCTTCCTAGGGACATGGCTGTATTCCAGCAGCAAGTGTCCCAAGAGACAGGAAGTAGAAATCGCCAATTTCTGAAGGTCTGGCCTCAAAATCTGGCACAGCATCATTTCCTTTGTCTATGGGTCAAGACGTCACATAGCCCAGATACCTGGGGCAGAACACGGGCTCCCCTCTCACGAGGAGGGTGTCAAGAATTTTAAGGCCATGTTTTCTAACTGCTTTGCTATCACTTGCAGAGCCTGTAGGCATGTGTTCAAACTATAGAACTGTTTTATGAATATAACTAGAATAGGGCGGTGCCTGTGGCTCAGTGAGTAGGGCACTGGCCCCATATACCAAAGGTGGTGGGTTTGAACCCAGCCCCAGCCAAACTGCACCAAAAAAATAGCTGGGCATTGTGGCAGGTGCCTGTAGTCCCAGCTACTCAGGAGGCTGAAGCAAGAGAATCGCTTAAGCCCAGGAGTTGGAGGTTGCTGTGAGCTGTGATGCCACAGCACTCTACCGAGGGCGATAAAGTGAGACTCTGTCTCTACAATTAAAAAAAAAAAAGAAAAGAACTAGAATAAATGTTTTTTTTTTGTTTTTGATACAGAGTCTCACTCTGTCACCCTGGGTAGAGTGCCATGGTGTCATTGTAGCTCACAGCAGCCTCAAACTCTTGGACTTGAACAACCTCTTTCCTCAGCCTTCCAAGTAGCTGGGAGTATAGGCACTTGCCGCTATGCCTGGCTAGTTTTTCTGTTTCTAGTAAAGACAGGGTCTCTGGGCCTTAATCTTGCTCAGGCTAATCTTGAACTCCTGAGTTCAAGCCGTTTGCCCACCTAGACCTGTCAGAGTGCTAGGATTACAGGCGTGAGCCATTGCGTTTGGCCAAGAATAAATGTTACTGATGTTTGACCCTAGGGATTTAAGCAGCTCTTCTTGTGGTCGGTCCAGAGTCTGAGTATAGATGGTGTCTGCCTGCAAATAGACAACACTAGGGCAGGCTGAGGTAAGAAAGTATGAAACAAATCGCTGGAATTGTTTGCAATGGTTGGGGGTGAAAGTGTGGTGACAGGGAAGGGGAACTGCCCCCCTAACCCTGCGAGGTCACAGCTATGACTTCAGCTGGCTGGGCCATCAGGGTCTGGTTCCTCACTCCTTTCTTTACTAGTTGTGTGGCAATACCAGGTAGGCATTGCCATCCAATTTTGGTCACAAATGTAGTAAGGACAAGGATTCTCAAGTAGCGTGGCAAATGTGGTAAGATAGACAATGGACAAATCTGTGGATGAAATTCAGGGCTGAAAGAGCATACTGCCTGGTGATCACCGGACAACGAAAACCTGCATTTCTCTCCACAAGTGTAAAAATATTTATCTAGGTAAAATGTTCTCAGGGTTAGAACCACAAGCAAATAATTATTTGAAATATAAATGGTATTTTTCTTCTATGTCTTTCCTACTCATTTTAGACTATGTTTTATTGCCCACCGTGTCTCCTGAGACTCCTTTTATGCTTTACTGATTTCCATCCACCTGCCTTTAAGGAATTATTTAATTGATACCGTTGCCCCGTCACCTGCTTCTGATGGAGCTGCCATCTTGGACACCTCTAGATTCAGTTCGCTCAGTAGACATTTATTAAATACCTCCTGTGAATTATGTCTGGCCTTAGAAATCCTGGCTATTGAGATCATAAATGAAAAATATATTTCATTAGAGAGGAACAAAAATGCTGTGGGAACACAGTGGAGAGGAATAAACTTCGCCGGGGGAGGCTGGGAAAAGCTTGTGTAGAGCAGGCGACATCTGAGCTGAACCTTGATGGATGGGTGGGAGGCCGCCAGTTTGAGAGAGAGGAAATAACATGTTCAGATGTCCAGAGTTGTAAAAAACTCAGGGTATGTTGTGTGATCGAGAGCTTACTGACTTGAGTCGGTAGGGAGCAGTATGATTGGTGAGGTGTTCTTTGTCTTGTCAGGCTGAGAAGAAAATAATTCCAGCAAAATTAAGCACTTTTCACCACAGACTGAAAAACGCTTGCCTCTGTGAGTGTTCCCCACGCTCTCCTTGGGTACAGAAAAGAACCACATCTGCCGTATAAGCCACATATGCCGTAGCAAGGCGTTTGAACTTCACCTGTAGGCAAACGAGGCAGAGGAGCACTGAGCAGGTTAACAGAATGATGACACATGTTAGACAAGGCAGAGGCTGAAAGAGATGGGCTTGGCTGGATGTGAGGGAAATGGAAAAGGCAGAGTCAATGGGAGTTTCTGTCTTATTGGCTGAGCAGGTGAATGAAGGAGAGGAAGGAAGGCCTTGAACTTGGGCATTTCATACTGTGGTGAAGTTGTTTGCTGAAAAACAAGGAGGGTTTGGTAGAAGAGGAGGCAGTGGAAGGGATGAGTTTCCTGCTTGGCTAGTGACACCCACAGGGTCTCAAGTATATGCAGGTGTCATTATGGGTCTGATGCTCAGGACAGGGCAAGAGATGAGGTTTGTAGTCAAGTAGTTGTTGAAATCATAGAAATAGTCTTTTAATATTTCCTTCCTTTGACCGTATTTTGGACTTAGTATCTTCATTTATTTTGAGGCGATACTGGCTTGTTTTTTGTATCTGTCTGAATTTATAACTGAGCTGAAAGTGGATTCTGTATAGTGGGTTAATTTGACAGTACATGAGTATTTCTCAGAAGCTCACTTCCCCAATAACTCTACTGAAGACTGACTGGGGAACTAGTGGTTATACACACCTCTTACTATCCTCCTTCCAATTCCGGGATTCAGTGTTCCTCTACTCGTTCTTACCTCTTTGACAAACACTGTTTTCTCCAATTTTCTCTTTCTGTTTGTTTTGTTGCCTCCTGTGGCTGATGCCTTTAGTCGATCAGAGGTGTCCAACCTTTTGGATTCTCTGCATCAAGTTGGAAGAAGAAGAGTGGTCTTGGGCCACACATTAAATACACAAACACCAGTGAAAGCAGATGAGTGAAAAAGAAAAAGGGTCCGTGTATAATAACTTTCAAGATATCTTCCACCACGGATAAGCAAAAATGTTTTCACATCATCTGCAGGTGGCATGTAGGCCTCAAGGTGGATGTTGAGCACCTCTGAAGGCTTTTCTCACTCTTCACAAATCGGTCACTCTTAATCATCTTAAGATTTCTTTGTAAGAAATACTTTCTTCTTTTTTCTATACTGGTGAGTTGTCCATAGGCCTCTGTTTATTATTTGTTTTGGAATTAAGTGAGTTTGCTTTGATAAATTATTCTCTATACCCTATTGTCATTTTCCAGCTTCTTCTACAAACAATAGCAGAAGTCAGTAAGTGGTAGCTGTTATGTGCTGTGCTCTGCTGGGCACTTACATCGCAGCAGCAATAGCTGTAGTAGCTGCAATTACAAAGACTTATATATGTGCCAGACAGAATTCTAAGCGTATGTATGTATGCGTGTGTCTCTTGATACATACAGACATTCTTAGAGATGTTCAGTCCTTGCTATAGAACTGTAAGGTAGGCACTGTTGTTATCTCCACTTTGGAGTGGAGCAAAGTGAGGCCCATTCACTTGTCTGCAGGGTCCAAGTTAGTAAGTAGTTGTCAGCCAGAGTTGGAGCTGTGCACCAACCGAGTCTGCTCTGCTCTTTCACTCTGCGGTTCTGGCATCCCTAAGATGTCCTTCCATCATAGCATGTTGTGGATGTGCAGCCCTGTTTTTACGTACTGAGGGTGCTTGACATTTTTTCTCTAATCTAGATAAGGTCTTGATCACATAGATGAAGTAGCCTTCTTATTTAACCAAACTGGTAAATACTATAGATGACTTGTCATAGGAAATGAACCTGAGTTTGACCTCTGTGACCTCTGTTTATTGTCTCTTATCATCTGCAGTTATTCCTCCTAAAATCCCACGTGGCTGAGGAACCCTCATTGAAACCGTCCAGTTACATAATGGAAGTCAGTGTGCACTTCCTGTTGATCCCTGCCCATCAAAAGAATGCAAAAGCATTGATGAGCATCAAGTGATATTTGGTGTTTAAAATCTAATTTTGGTTTTTCTGAATGTGTCTAAGAAAACTAACCTTCTGAATAGCTGAAGTCTAGTTAAAATTATCTTGATGGGTAGGCTATTTGCTGGTCATTCCACTTATGTTAGAACTTATTCTGACCACTGATGCCTGTTGTAATAATATGACAATTATGAATTAATTAGTTAATTAATTTTTTTTTTTGGTCAGGATTCTATCACTTTTTTTCCAAGTATTTGATCATATATAGGCAAACTTAAATTTTTTTTTTTTTGCAGTTTTTGGCCGGGACTGGGTTTGAACCCACCACCTGAGGCATAAGGGGCCAGTGCCCCACTCCTTTGAGCCACAGGCACCGCCCTAAAAAAACTTTTTTTAACAGTCTTCTATCAGTGTACATAAAGAAGTGTTTCCTGGTATCCCAGTGGTATTGTGACCACCTGTCCCACATGAAAGCAGCACTGAGACATCCTACTGGACTATCTCCGTAAGGACAATCTGCTTGACACATATTCAGATATTTCATATTTTATCACTGTGCAATCAAATGACATTTCTATGCAAAAATTTGGAAAAACCAAATTCTCTGTTCTTTAAAGAGCCATGGTAATCAATACACATGATTTGATTTTTTGCAATGTGCCTATTGTTATTTAGTTACTTAATAAAAAATTCTTAGCTCTTTTTATGTCTTTTTTTAAACATCCAGATGGGGAGAAAAAACGTACTGTGATAATATATTGTGCTTGACCAATTTTTGTTACCAGCTAATTTCCAATTGAAACCCAATCAAGAGTTGTGTTAAAATTTTATATATTCTGTGAATTGTATTCATGATGGCCTTGGTCAAAATATGAATGGTCAGTAAAGATCCCTTTCATATTCTGGTCATGTAATCTGCTTTAAAAATAAAAATTGTGTTGCTTAATTTCTTATTACGTTATGGGAAGCAAGGTCATCTTGGATATTAGCCTCTTTTTAAAAAATTAGTTAAATTATTCTCTAAAGTATATCAATCACTACATTAAATCTTATATTTCATTAAAAAATCTTTTGCCAGGGTCCTCTTTCACTTTTGGCCAAACAGCTCTTTACTTGACTACTTCATGACGAATCCACAGGGAGTTTCTGACGTGGCCCCCCAGGTCTCCATACCTGAGAGGACGCCAGATCTCCTGCCTTCTCATTTGCATGACAGCTCAAGGTCAGCATTTTGATAATGACTTATAATGAAAACCGTCCCTTTAAAAGGAACGGCTTGCCGTGTCTGTGGGCAGGAGGTGTTTTGAGTGACTGAGCCGCGAAGTCATCTCTTTGAGTATAAATGATGAAGGGGAGTTTGAATGGGTTACCAAGTTATAAATTAATCTTGAGGTACTCAAATGATTGCAAACCACCTGAGCTTTCCTCTCAGCTCTTAAATCATATGATATCAATCTTTGCTCATTTTCCTCTGGGTAATTTGTTATTATGCTGATGGTAAGCAACTCCGTGAGACATTAACCGGCAATCTGGGTTACCGTCAAGTATACATTACAGCACTAAAATAAAAATAAACTCGCGGAAGATATAGCTTAAGATCTCAACTGCGCTTTTCTGTCTGCATAATGGCATGACGGGTAGAGGATTTCTAACTGAAAATAAATTTAATTATGTCACTACGTGCTGCTGCTCATTATGCCTAAGATGTGTATCAGGAGACCAGCCCAGTGCAGATTTGGAAAAGAGGGCTCCCTACAAAAGCAAGATGAAGAAATAGGTTGCCTCGCTCCCGCTCACTATCTAAAATGCTGTTTAAATTAGATTCGGGAAGTTACCTTTTCTGTTTATCTTAGCAAGTTATTTTTCTCGTTTGCTTTATTGGAATAGAGAAGCAACTTTATAACTTTCTGTATCCCCCGCACGAAGTGTTTTGCATACCTGTAACCTTTCAATTAATGTTATTTATGTTTCAATAAACCACCATGCTACTTTTCCAGATGTCCTAATCCTTCATGTAAATGAATTTATTAGATCCAGCCACCAGACTCAATGAAATCTGCCAGATTCACTGTCTGGGCCACATACCATGGAGTTTAAGCTATATTTGCATAAGCTTGTTCAGTAAGTGTAATCTTATGTATCATCTGCAGAGTTAAAGTTTCACTAATGTAAATCCCTAACAAATCAAATACAGATGTAGCTTTTTGCCCTCAGGGGTGAGCCTGTCAATTCTCAGCTCTCATATCTCCCTCCTCCTCCTATCACTGGGCCCCCCATCTTCTACTATTTTTTTTTTTTTTTTTGCAGTACTACTAATTCTTTCAAAATTGTTTATGTAAATACATTGCAGGTACTAAACATGGCCGTGAACACCGGCTGACTGGGCCTTCCTTCGCTCATTCTGCCAGGCTGAAATAAGTTTGGCAAGTCACTTGAAGGGAGCTAGTTGTGCCACCTGGAAAAATTTCCCCTGCCAATCAGTGGATGGCAGACAGATTGTTTGAGTTTGCCTAGAGATATTTTAGATAAGGAAGAGTCAAGCTCAATCAATGGGTTAATGCCAGCCAGTGAATTCCATAATGTGGCCAAGGTAAATTCAATAATAGGTTAATAGAAGAAGGGGGTGGGGATTGCCACAAAAAGGCCTGGGGGAGAGGGGGACGTCTCTCTGTTCATACCTCGTCTTTGGGTTATTGTCACAATCTCAGTGAAAGGCAGGATTCTTCTTTAGGTTTAGTGATTAGCTTCCAAAACTCTTGACAGGTTTAAGCCATGTCTAAAAAGAGGGAAAATATGGAGGGTGTTAGTGTTCTTTGAGTTTGTTTTTGATTATTTTAAAGTCTAAATATGTTTCCTCCGCTGCTGCCCAGTTGCTATTTATTTGGCTTTAGCCTTTGATCCCACTTACGCTGGCACATCATAAAAAACATATTCCTGCTCAAGTCTTATATTATGTAGTTTGTTTCTGCTCGGGGTGTTCACCAGGCAGGGCCATACCCACTGAATAAGCCTCTCTTTGTTTTTGATGGACTCCAGGTGTTTATCGCTATAAGTTAGTAATGGAGTTAACCGCAAGAAGCAAACTGGAAAAAGAGGAAAGTTCTTGGGGAAAGTTCTGAGCTTGATAACTTAGGAGCCTGCCTTCTGGTAAAACCCCCGAAGGGAATAAAATACCCTAAGAAAAAGGGGCCTTGCTTCTGCTTTCCAATCAAGTTGGATGAAATTGGGATTTTAGTATGCACAGATACACTCATTCATTTTATTTCTTCAGTAAGTTGCTTTGAAAGTGGCCCCAAAGCCTCCCCCCATACACGCATTTTCATCTGAGAACTAAAATGAGTAATGGCAGCTATTCCAGAAGAGATTACTGATATCCATTTTCTTGATCTGAGCTAGGAGGATTAATGCCAGAAGCAATTTTCCACCTGTGGTAACTTTTTCTTTCCCTCTTGGAGGAGGGCAGGAAAGAGGGACAGCAAAATATTGGGAGGAATGTTTAACAGCTAAGTAGTGAAAGTGCTCAGAGGAGCCCGCCTCCCCCAGCTGGGATGCTTCTTATGTTTGCATTTCTTTCCTTAACTAGATGTTTGTCTTGGGAGTTAGGGGACAACTTAAGGACATTTTGTGATTATGAACAAGATTGTTGAAAAAGTTTGTTTGTCTACTTTCTCTGTTTACACAAATGTACATGATTCTTCTTGAGTTAAGGATTAAAGTTGTATCCTTGGGGCACAAGATTTAAGGTCAGGACCTCTGAGGAATACAGATTTGCTACTATTAACCCAAGAAGCCTGATTTGTCATAAATTATTTTTCATCTAAGTATTGCAGTCCTAGGTATAATAAAAACTTTGGGCCAAATAAGAGGATTAGGGGATTAAGTGAGATGTTCATACAAAATGGAACACAAAGAGCTGCAGTGTCTAAGGAATAGACATTTTATAATATAAAATACTAATAGTAATTTTTGAGCATATGCTAGACATTGTTCTAATTTCTTCACATGACTTAAAATACTTAATTTTCTCACTCACTGATCTAGGCAATATTAGCATCATTTTTTATTGAGGAGAAAACTGAGGTACACATTGTTTAGCCCATTTGCTCCAACTGCAAAAAAATTTACATAGCCAGAAATAAATCATAGGCTTGTGTTTTTGCACCAGGTTTCTGTAAGATGCAAATAAGAATGGGGCAAATTTCTTAACTTTCCGCAACTTTTGCCGTTAAAACCCAATTTTGAGTTAATAAGATTTAATTTGAAATGTTTAAGATGAATAAGCCTTGTACAAAGTCTAACTTAAAAGCAAAAGTTTCATCATTTTGCTTTGACATTTTCACCATACATTATACATAGTAGGACTGACATAATACTAAGCCATTTCGGAAGTTAACTTTTACTTTACTTTCTTTGAAAAGAGTTTTAAAAACTTGATTCAATATTTAATTTCCATTTCAAAGTAGGTATATATATATATATTTTGAGACAGAACCTCAAGCTATCCCCCTGGGTAGAGTGCTGTGGCATCACAGCTCACAGCAACCTCCAACTCCTGGGTTCAAGTGAGTCTCCTGCTTCAGCCTCCCAAGTAGCTGGGACCACGGGTGCCCGCCACAACGCCCGGCTATTTTTTGGTTGCAGCCATCATTGTTGTTTGGTGGGCCTGAGCTAGATTCGAACCTACCACCTTAGGTGTATGTGCCTGGCGCCTTAGCTGCTTGAGCCACAGACGCGGAGCCCAAAGTAGGTATGTCTAATAAAGGTGTATATTCCATCTCAAGCTAAAATGGAACTCAAGTTACTAGAAGATATTGAGACAAAAATCTATTCTTATTTCAGCCTTTCCAGAATAGTAATTTGCAGTTTTTGGGAGTACAATGTGCAGCCCATCAAAACTTCTTAAATTCAAATTGATTTTCAATTTCTTTTTTTGGTTTGGTTTTACTTCTTCCTTTTTATTTATTTATTTTTATTAAATCATAGCTGTGTACATTCATGCAGTTGTGGGGTACAGTGTGCTGGTTTTATATACAATTTGAAATATTTTCATCCAACTGGTTAACATAGCCTGCATGGGATTTTCTTAGTTATTGTGTTAAGCCATTTATATTCTACATTTAGAAAGATTCACATGTACCCTTGTAAGATGAACCTACAGGCGTGGTCCCACCATGATTTTCAATTTCTTAATTATCTTGGAAGGAAAAGGGAATTAGTAGAGAAGTGTAAATTGGGAAGAGAAGCAGACATAAAGAAACTCTTTAGTTCTCTTTCCCAGGGGAGAGGGAATAGGGAGCAATCAGTTTGGGCCTTTGAGCCTTCCTTCCTTCCTCTTGATCAAGTCCCTGCTTTTGCAAACTTCATTTCCCTATTTGGATCCATCTGACCGAGAGGTGGGGGGGGGATTGAATGGGTGGCAAAAATGTTCCATTTTAATGATACACTGGTTGGTAGTATCTTTTTCTTGGTCCCTCTTCACAGATATTTCTGGATCCATTTTATTTTACTTACAAAGACATATAGTCTTTCCTGGACATCTTTCCTCCTCTTTACTCCACAACATATGCAAAGTTTAAATGTTTTATTAATGTGTATAAATAGTGGCAGAGAGTAGCATTTCTTTCTCTCCTCTTTGTGTTTCTCAGAGCACATATGATCATATTCAAATGCAGGTCTTCTGCCATTTGATCCTACAATTCCTTTACTAGGTATATATCCAGAAGATCAAAAATCACATTATAACAAAGATACTTGTACCAGAATGTTTATTGCAACCCAATGCATAAATGCTTAGTCATGGAAGAAGCCCAAGTGCCCATCGACCCACCAATGGATTAATAAATTGTGGTATATGTACACCATGGAATATTACGCAGCCTTAAAGAAAGATGGAGACTTTACCTCTTACATGTTTACATGGATGGAGCTGGAGCATATTCTTCGTAGCAAAGTACTTTACATCTCAAGAATGGAAGAAAAAATATCCAAGGTACCCAGCCCTACTATGAAACCAATTTATAGCTTTCTTATGAAAGCTATAACCCAATTATAGCCCAAGAAGAAGGGGAAAGGGGAAGGGAAGGGAGGGGAGAAAGAAGGATGGGTAGGGAAAGGGTAATTGGTGGGACCACACCTATGGTGCATCTTACAAGGATACCTGTGAAACTTACTAAATGTAGAATATAAATATCTTAACACAATAACTAAGAAAATGCCATGAAAGCTATGTTAACAAGTTTGATGAAAATATTTCAAATGGTATATAATACCAGCACATTGTACCCCATGATTGCATTAATGTACACAGCTATGATTTAATTAAAAAAACAAATGCAGGTCTTCACGTCTCCTTATGAAGGTCAATATAACGATTTGGGATTTCTGAGTGCCTTGGACAGTCATCCCAAGGTGTCTTTTTAGTTACCTTGTGGTCGGTTTACACATCAAAAACTCTTCTTGAGGGAGGGGACTTGGGCTTAGCGTACAGGTCAACTGAAAATCGGCCACTTGTTCAGCTGCAGCCTCTCTAAGCAGGCTGGAAACTTAACCTTTCTGTAGGTGAGAATGTGCACAGCCGACGCAAAAGACTAAGGGTGAAAGGGGCAACTGCAACTTGGACCTTACCTAGCTCCTGCAAGCAATGTAATCCAATCATATGCACTATTATATTAATCTGAAGAGAAAAAGAAAGACCCAGGGTGACTCCAGACAAGGCCAGGGTTGCCCACACATTGGCAAAATGACGATGAATGGAGGAAACAATTTCTTATCTCACTCCAAGTTGTCACCTTCCACAGTACTTACAAGGGTGACACCAGCCCCAGATGCACAAGACTGCAGCCCCCCACCTCCCTGGGCATTTCATGCTGCTTCCTCTCTTCCTTTGCAGCTGCCTGCCACTTATCATAGATTTTTTTCTCGAGAAATAATATTTGGAGAGCAGGGCCAAAAGGATTTGCATTCCATCGACTGCCCCAATGTTTCTCATATTTGCCAGCCTACCAGACAGCTACATACTTTGACCAAATTGCTTTGGCCTCTTGTGGAATTGCTTTTACTAAACTGCCTTTGGCATGATGCCAAAGGCTTTGAGGCAAGCCAGGAGAAGCAGTCATAGAAAATGATTATAGTTTTACTTGAATTGGAGTTCTTAAAAATGATGTTTATCAGTGTCTTTTTTTTTTTTTTTGGAGACAGGGTCTATATGTTGCCCAGGCTGGTCTCGAACTCTTGGGATCACGTGATCCTCCCACCTCAGCCTCCACAGTAGCTGAGACCATCAGCACATACTACTATTCTTGGTTTTATCGGTGTCTTTTTAAAGAGTTCCAAAAGAGACATTTTTATTATAGCTAGGCTAGGAAAATCTGTCCCCCCACCCCCGAGCAACTGTTTCTAACTTAATATACCCAGACACCTCGTAACTGCTAACTCAGCAAATATTTAAGTAAATAAAATCTGCCAGAGAACATAACCAGAATACATAATTTGTATGTTATAAAACATTATTTCATCTAACAAATGAGCTACAATTCATTTGGAATAAAATTGTTCTGTTGTTGATCATGAAACGTGCCAGTCTTTAAGTGCCGTGGAGAAATTTCTTTGGGTTTAAGGACTTAAATACAGTCACGAGGTATCTACACTTTCAAGTACGTGATGATGAGGATGATGATAATTTGTTTTCAGCAGCTTTTTAATAAACTTTTTTCCTTTTTTAAGCTATTCATGTGATTTCAAGGATTCTTATTTTTAGTTAATTGATGAGATATTGAAGGGGAGGCAGAGGCAAATGATAAGTTAGAAATTTTGATTGTGGTAAGGCAGAGAAATTCATCAAGGAAAGAAAGAAAATCAACCCCAGGAACTAAGAAGCTCCAGAGATCCTCCTAGTGAAATATTAATTGGCTGATCTGTCAATTTTATTTGAATCAAAACAGCTATGGACTTGCAGTAGGGGAAAAAGTCTTCTTGCTAGTAGAAAAGTAAAGGACAAAATTAGCCTCACCATCACTGGGAACTTGTTAGAAACGCATATTCTTGGAGCCCATCCCACCTCTGGAGGGGGGGCCAACTGTTTTCACCAGCCCTGCAGGTGACTCTGATGCCCTCCACCATTTGAGAACCACCAACACTGAGCAAACCTCAAACAGTGATGGTCCTGAATCAAAGCTTTCCTTACCCAGACTGATGGTGCCAGGACTAGTCTCAATACTAGTCTCTAGGACTAAAAAATATTACCTGGTAAAAGGATTATCAGAGATTACAAGGTGTTGATTCAAACAGACAGAGAGGTTACTGACATTTCATAAATCAATACATTTACTTCACATAGTACTTCTGCCAGGATAACAGTTTTCTGTGACACAGTAAAAGTGCAAATGCATCATTAGCGGCTCAAACTGGCAGAATTACTAATTCCAGAGGTCTCCAGGTAGTAAGATCTGGCCTTGTGTGGTTAACTTGCTGGGTAACACTTCTAAAAACATGGAGTATTCCTAAAAATTAAAATGAAGCACATGACAATATACAATGTTTGTACTTATTAGTTCTGTTCTTTTTCAAAGTTTTTGAAATCAAAATAGTAATGCTCATTATATAAAAATGAAAATAAATATTAACTTTTTTTTCCTTTTTGGAGACAGGGTCTCTCTCTGCCCCCTAGGTAGCGTGCCATGGCATTAAAGCTCACAGCAACCTCAAATTCTTGGAATCAAGAAATCCTTTTGCCTCAGCCTCTTGAGTAGTTGGAACTATAGGAGTCTACCATGACACCCAGCTAGTTTTTTCTATTTTTAGTAGAGATGGGGCCTTGCTTTTGCTCAGGCTGGTCTTGAACTCCAGAGCTCAAGCAATCCACTTGCCTCGGCCTCCCAGAGTGCTAGGATTCCAGGCCTGAGCCACTGAGCCTGGCCAACAACTGCCACGTCTCGCCACCTCACCAAAGCCCTGCTTATTTTCCTCATTTGTTTTCCAGAAGTAATTACTGTGAACAGTTTGGGGTATATCTTTCTAGAACTTTTCCAGCCTACAGAGACGTATGTAAATGTACTATGTATTTTGTTGAGACGAACCAGATCGTATCCTGTTGTATAGGCTGCTGTACTATGCTGCTGCTTGCTTTGGTCCACTGAATATATTGTGAGACACATTTCTGTAGGTGAGATTTACAGAAAATATAATCATGAAGCATCACTAAGTGTATAAGCATTGGTAGATTACATTCTGTGCCGTGAGAGGTGGAGTGCTTGCTCTCAGTAGGTCGACAGTGTGGCTAGGAAGAGAAAGTTAATACTAGTGCATCAGAGCAAGGAAGCGCTGAACAGCCTGGGACTGGTTTATGTGTGATTTTGTCAGGAAAAGATGTGAGAGGTATCAGTAAGGATGGATGGCCACAGAGGAGGGAGTGGAAGAAGAGGTGATTCAAATGCGAAAGGGTGGAGACAAGTGAGACTGGTGGTGGTGGGGGAGCTGAACTTTTCAGCTGTTTTCAAGGAGGAACAAAGTCATAATAATAATCATAGCAGAACTGAGTATGGCATCTGGAGGGATCAGTTTATAAGACTGGTCTGGAGGGAAGGGGAATGGGTGGGATTAGTGGGAAATCCACTGGATTAGTTGGGGGTGGGAGAACATTTGAAATGGAGGCAGAGAAAGTTAGACATGATATGGTAAAATCTTTGGATACAAATAAAAATAAAGACAAGTGTGACATGACCAAGAAGGGACGTCTTTCCTTGTTCTCATCATCTAACAGATGCCTCATTTTTTTGGAAAAGCAAACACACGTGCATGCATACACACACACACACACACACACACACACACGCACGAACCCACAACCTTCCTTTTCCAAGCAGTTTTATTCAGACAAAAGTAATCTTTTTAGTGTCCAGGAGTTTTGTAGGATGGATATTTTAATAATTAGTGTCTAATCTGAACTTGCATGGTTTATTATGTGGTAGTCAATAAACTACTGAGTTACGTAACAGTTAAACCCCAAAGAACTGATCTAGGGCATTAGAAACTACTTTAAGTAAGAGTTGAAGTATAACTTGTGTCTATATTGTTATTTCTAGCAAGAGTTCATTCTGAGACACAATCAATTCATCACTTCTCACCTACAATGAACACTGTTCATAGTAACAGTTTTATTTATTTATTTATTTATTTAGAGACAAGAGTATCACTTTGCTACCTCCCAAGTAGCTAGGACTACAGTCACTCTTTTCAGAGACGTGGTCTCACTCTTGCTCAGGCTGGTTTTGAATTCCTGAGCTCAAGCAATCCATCTGCTTTGACCTCCCAGAGTGCTGGGATTCATAGTTTTATTTAAAAAATATAATTCATAAGTGGTATAAGGCGTATATGTTTCTTATTCAAAAGAAAATTTTCTCTGACTAAATATATAATTATTTCTTTAGTCTAGAAGATTCACTGACCATTATAGCATCAAATACAATTATTGTTGCTGTTGCCTCAGAGTTCAACCCTGAAGAGGTAGTGTTGGTTGGTTTTGAAGCAGGCTGAACCCTTAGCTAGATTCGTTTGCTTTTTCTTATTAGACCAAGATTAAATGAACAAATTCGGAGTGGATATTGTAATAGACGTAGACAACCATATTCTATACCATTGTATGGTATAGTGTGCTAACAGAAATGATCATCTATATTCTATTGTTGAGAATTGATGTCCAAGATTTTGCAGTTTTTTTTCTCATGGTCCTGAATTATGCATAGAGGAAAGGAAAAGAATGTCATGGAGTTATAAAATTGCTTTTTAATGCTGTTAAGCATTTTATAATGTGGTTGATTATCTTCATAAGAGAAGACAGTGAGTGCTCCACTAAAGCCTCTCTCTAGGCTTAATATGTTAACGGATGTGGGGTGTGCATTGTTTGTTTCCTTTATAAGCACCGCACAATTTGTTATAAAATTATGAAAAGATGAATTAAATTGTTTACAATCAAATGGAAACACGTTAAAGGCAGAAATTGGGAAAATAAGGAAATCCTTAATCTACGCATCCATCCTAGTCCATTGCGTTCTTTGTTTTCCAAAATCCAACTTGTATTACAGTTAGGATTTTAAATTATTTTACCCAAAACTTTTCTCCCTCTTTCTTTCCTGTGTCATTCCTCATGCTTTGCTACACATTATTTATTTATTTATTTATTTTTCTGAAGTTCTACACTGGTGAGAATTTGGTCTACAAGTCTGGGGCCGTTTATGGGCCCCAGTTGTTATGGTCTACTAATCTTTCCCAGGCTCTCCCTACTTGCAAGACACATTCTAATTTGGGGTCACATGGATCATTTATAAGGAAATGCCTTTTTGTAATCCACTTGCCCCTACATATATTTTTATTTGTAATATTTACACAGCTAATTTGACCAGAGGAGAAACGGCTCTTGCAACATGAATGATTTCTACACGGAGAATAAATTTAGTTCCAATCAAGATCTCCATGATTAGGAACGGGTGTTCAGGGTAATTTGGAATTCAGGGCAACTACCAGCACAGCACACATTTACATTTCTAGATGTGGTGGTGAACCGTTGAAAAGCAACTGGCTGAGATTTGAGCATCATTTGAAGTGGAAAAGAAAAATAGCTTGTCTCTGGGCTTGGTGCCATTTGCCTCCTTTAGTATCTAAAGATCTTTTTCTTCTTTCTGGTTTGGGGAAAAAAATGAGGCATCAAGAGCTCTAACAGTAATCAAGAATGGCTCCTCTAAAAGCTATCAGCCCAGTGGTGTTTCAGAAAAAAACTAGGTTGCAGAAATTATAGATGGACTCTTACTGCAAGGATCAGAAGAATATAGTGTTCCTGATTCCCCAGGGTTTGGTATTGGGTTGTTTAGGATAGTTTTAGCTGAAAATAATAAAAACTTTACATCAGCTGGTTTCACATAAAGGAAGATATTATATTATATTCTAGAACTCCCAGAAGTAAATCAGGCTTCACGGGTGGCGAGTTAGGAGCATGGAGACAGCATCAAGGGCCAATGTTCTTTGTGTCCCTTATACTCTGCCTGGGACCATCCAGGCTGTTTCTTTTCGTGGACGTGGCAGTGTAGCCACGTGCAGCCAGGACTCAGTGACTTCCAGCGTCACTTCCCAGGGGACAGGGAGGGAAAATCCTCTTCTTTAAACACAGTAAGGAAGGTTTCTCTCCAGTGTGGTATGTCTTTAAACCAATGAGAACAGTCTGGGCAACCCCACATGCTGATTGACTCAGCATAGTTGAGAATCACCCTGGAGGCAAAAGGGGGATGGATTCAGTTCCTCTTCTGGTCATTGCAATATTGAAGCAGTTTTGTTTTCTGCCATTTATGGACAACTGTACATTTTCTTGTTCTGGGAACAAAGGATGAGAGCAATGCAATTATGGGATATATAAAATTGGTTTATATTTTAAGAATTTAGCCTACTTTTAAAGTACTGTTTTTATGGAAAAAAATGCATTCTGTGTTAAAAAAATATGACTTCCAATTAAGCACCTGTGTTTATTCCCAATGTTTCGCATGGAGTCTGGCATAGAAGAGGCAATTATAAGTATCTGTGGAAAACATACATGACTCTGGAAACAGCTTATTTGTAAACTAGGAGTGCCTGCCTGCAACTTAACCCTTTCCTCAAGGAACTTTCGATGGAAGAGATAACACATAAAGTTCAGGGGATCAGTAGACAAAAGTACACAATAACAAACATCACAAAGAACTCTAAATATAAAGTGCAGCCATAAGGATCTAAGGGCAGCCGGGGGGGAAAAGGAATTATAGCTAGAATATGTGTTCAAAACTTAAAATGAAAGTTGAACCTGAAAAAAAAAAATAAAGAAGCAATCCCTATATCATGCTATTAAAAATATAACAATCAACTGTGACATTGAGAAGCATTTTCACCACACAGTAAGGCATTTATGTTCTGTAGCTGTAAGAGGTATGTTCAAAAATGTCAATAATAAATATTTCCTAAATCATGGGATGGTTAATAGGCAGTTAAATATGGCTTCGGGCATCTCATTGCAATATGTGTCAGGATTTTTTTAGTTGTAATTGTAGAAAAATATTTTTCAATTTCAAGAACTCAAATAATGGACAATGTGCTAGACACAGCTTTAGTTCTTCAGACAGAGCCAGGCCTGGTCATGTTGGAGCAGCCATCACCTTGGAGATTCAGGGTGCCCTTCCTATTCTACTGTCCCTTTGGCTTTGCACATAAAACTTCACTCGTACCTATTTAATCCTTTGAGCCAGCATACATGCGTTTTTGAAAGGCCAGTCACTCACCTCCTAGTGTGAAAAAGAGGTCAAGTTCATTTTTCCTTCTTTACAGTTAAACCTGGTCATTGAGGGGATATGTTAACATACAATAATGTCGTGACACTTGTATGTACTGGACATTAAGTAAATCTCAAAGACAGATTATAAGTGGTCTCCTTTTTAGCAAATTTAGTGGGAAGACAGACAGACACTATGCTGTGGTGGGAAGAGTTATGGGAACAGCAATCCCAATTCACAGACTGGGTGGGTGCAACTTTGGCGGGAGGGAATCTCTAGTGTAAGGAATGGGAAAGGGCAGGGCAATAGAAAGCAATGAGAGAACAGTGCCTAGTTTAATTATTTTAAAATAATTTTCATAAGTGGAAACTTGTATAGAATAACTTCAAGACACACATGTAACATTTGTTTTGAATTTAGAGTCAAGATTGTAGTCAATTAATAACTCCTGACAACAGAATGGGTAATCCAAACGTTACGAGATACCACTGAACGTTGTGGTGATGTCACTCTTGTTCTCCTCCATCTCCCAAATCCATAACAGATGACGGTACAGTGACAGACATGTACACAAATGATGGGACTAATTGTGTGATTTGAAATTACTCATTACTGACAAACCGTCACAACATTCCTTGCTTGTTTCCAAAGCCTGCTCCTCATGTCGGCAACAATTTCCTGTGCACAAAACCAGAGCAATTTCTCTCCAGACTCACTCTCACAGTTACCATTCAGATATTATGTCTAGATTATTTTAAAGATGAATTCATATTTTGAATTTGGATAAACAAGGTCTTCGGGATACATGATTGTGTGATTGGGTTGGTCAGTAAACCCAGCTCACAGCCCCATCTTCACTCATAGGTCCCACTTCTATGATTGTCATCCTCTAGGAAATTGCCGTCTGAGTCTGAAGGCGGAAGGACTTCGGTGTCAAAGCCCTTGCAAAACTCCCAGTCCTCTTCCTAAGCAGTAATTACACTGTCACGGGACTACCTGGCTTCTCAATCTTAGTATTAATCCTTCCTGGCATTTTGAACCATATTATTTTAATGAGGAGGGGGCTGCCCTTAGTAGTGTCCCTGACCTCCATCCACAGATGCCAGAAGCACCCTGTGACAAGCACAAATGTCCCCATTGTCAAACAACCTCTGGGAAACAAAATTGTCCCAAGCGAAGATCCATGGGGTTGCATACCAATATTTTCTCTTCAGTAATATAATTGATATTGTTTGTGGATCTATTTTATAGGGTTGCATGGTGTTAAAAGGAAGACTACACGTGACTCAATGAGAAAGCATGGACAGACCAAACGGATCAATATTCGTATCAGAGATCCATCAGCACACGCTCCACCACGGTCTGGAACTCAGTGTATGGTGTACACTCAGTCAGGGGGCACGTGAAGTGGGAGGTGAGTGATGGGGGATGATGCAATCCATTCCTTTTTCTGTATTACATTTGTTTTTATTTTTAAAAGTAACACATTTATTACATAGACAAGTAACACACATATTATACAAAAGAAAAATGTGCCCTAATATCATTATCAAGAGATAATGGTTATTGTGTTAAATGGCATTAGTTTTTTCAATATCCCCTACTTCACCATATAGTGGGTGGGGTCTTCCTCCCCATAACAGGGTTGCTCCTCTTGTCTCTGTAAGGCCAGTCTTGCCAGGGAAATTGCTTTAGGCCAATGAGATATATTGGAAGTGATGTGCTACTTCTGAGTACAACCATGAATATCATCCCATGGTTTCTCTTTGGCTCTTTTCTCTTGACCATGAGAACAACAGAGTACTAAAAAGTGGCTGCTCCTTCCTACTCAATAATAAAGAGGACACTTGAAGACTTGAAGCAGAGCTTAGCTGACATGAACAGGAGTGAGAATTAAACTTTTATCATTATAAATAACTAAATTTTGGGGTTATTTGTTATATAACCTGCTTGTTGTTCATCATATAATATATTTTATTCTAGTCTTTTTAGATACATACATATGTATATAATAATATGTGCATTTATCATTTAATACAGGAATATTTCTATACCAATATATATTTTAGAGTATTGGGATAATTTTCACTTTATAATCTTTGTGATTTCCTTTTTTCCCTTTAATATTTTTCAAGTATAATTGTCCATTTCTTACAAAGATTTGTACAGTATAGCCCAGGAGGGAAGCATGTAAGATATGTAGGAAGAGAGAATCTGTCAACGAAACACCATCACCTTATATTTGAGGCACATGTATTTGTGTATCTCTAGTTTAGAGAAAAATAGAATGTGTCTTAGCTCTTTACGGATACTGCTTTGGTAATATTTCTCTGTGATTATTATTACTTCCTCCAACAGTTTCTCACATAGTACATTGAGAAGTTGAATTATCTGGCAAAAATTATAAGTACCATATATTTATGTGCACAAACCTATTTATTTTGTCTTCATGATTAAATGTAAGTTATTGAAACAGAAATGGGTTTTTAGAAGCTGGATGGCTGGGTCTGTAAAACAAGTTGAACTTGACAATAAGACATGTGCTTTAAATTTCCTTGGTTTGCGGCACTGTTTACTCTGGCGGCAGGGCTGTTCTTCAGTCAAGCTTTCTTGCTCTCCCCCATAAGCTGTTACATGGTAGACTGATGTCAGCCAACCCTGAAGGAAATATCTGAAAACAGCACATTTATTTTCAATCTAATGCTGACCGGTCATGTCTCCAAGTTCTCTCATTAAGCCATGTGAACAAGCTTTCAAAGTCTGGGAGAACATCGCAACATGGGTCACCAAAATTTAAATATTTCATATGAGAAGACCATCATAATTTAAGTGTGACTTTGTAAAGTAATCTATTGTGGTTTATGTAGCTCTGGATCTTAGGATGTTCATTAGCTTACTCCTTTTTTTTTTTTTCTATTAAGACATAAGAGTCTCTCACTGCAGCCTCCAACTCCTAGACTCAAACAATCCTCCTGGTTGAGCCTCCCTAAGTAGCAGGACTACAGGCATATGCCACCATGTACAGTTAATCTTTCTATTTTTCTTGTAGACGTAGATTCTTGTTCTGTTGCTCAGGCTGGCCTCAAACTCCTGGGCTCAAGTGATCTTCCTACCTCAGCCTCCTAAAGTTCGAGGGTTAGAGGAGTGAACTACCACACTTGGCCATTAGTTTATTTCTAACTGTATGTTCAAGTGATTATTTACTACATGGTAATAAATGCATTTTGATTGAGTTTATCCTGTTTTACATTAGATATTTTAGATAGTGATATTGATTAGTGATATTTGAGTCTGTCTTATATGTGTATATTTGTTATCTTTATTTGCTGTGTAGCTAAATAGCTCCTCAATCAATTAGGAACTTAGACAAGAAGGATCCTTTGAAGGCTTAGGTAATTTCTTGAACAAAATTAGTTATTAAGTAGTTATGCAATTATTCAAATTCAACTAGTTATTAGTTATTCAAGGTATTAAAATAACAAAGTTAGTTATTAATTAGTTATCAATTGTTCAAATTCAACTAGTTATTAGTTATTCAAGGTGTTGGATAATTTGGGGGGAAGGTTTCTTCGTGTTGCCATGGAAGGAATCATTTTTCTGTTTAAGTTTTCCAAATGCCGCTCCGTTCTTTAACACCACTTCAGTTGGGTACTACCGCTCAGTCCCAGCCAGAATTCTCCACCAAACCAAGTGTTCATATTTATCATTTATTTGTTCCAGAAAATGTCTGGAAAATCCACTATTTTCTAGTTCCTTGGGTTACACCAGGGCTTCTTAAGAACTACAATATCCAAGCCTTTGATTTATAGCCTAGAAAATCACAAAACACATGCAGAGCACTGGGACTTACAGAAATATTTGCTTGAATGATGTCATTTGTTTCACAACAACCCTGTGAGGTAGAGAAGACAGGTGTTGTCTGTATTTTGTAAATTAGATAGCTGATTGTTGTGTTTTTGAGTAGAATTGTTTACTGAACTTGTAGGCTCCATGCAAACGTTGACCTAGACAGTAGTGGTCTTGGCGGAGTGGTGAGGCTGGGAGGATGACTGGGTGAGGAGACAGGGGGTGAGGTGAAGACAATGACTATTTAGAGAACTCCTTTGAGGCATTAGCGAGTGGAGGGATTGCTGCAGGAGGACACAAGGCCCAGGAAGTTTTTCTTAAGAAATTTCTGAAGCATGTTTGCATGCTGGTAAGAATGAGCCAGTAACAAGGAGTGGAGAGATGATGCAAGACAGAAAGGTGAAAATTGTAAGAAGAAAATCTCTGAAGAATCTCAATGGGAATGAGATTAGGGTGTAACATATCCTCACCAAAGAGGAAAAAGAGTCTGTTTAGTTTAACAGGAGGGAAGACAGACAATATGGACATAGGTAGGTTATAGATTTAGTGGTAAGAAATGAGGTGATTCTTTTCTAATTCATGCTCTTTTTCAGTGAAATAAGAGAAGTATTAGGTCAGAGTGAAAAGATGTAAATAGTGTTTTAGTTGTGAGGAGAAGGGAAAAGATGTAAAATCATTATGGTATATTTCATTTTACATTTTTAATCTAATAGGTTTTTTCTTCAAGTTCGTACATAAAGATAAAAACACTAAAGATTTTAAAATTACATTAAATCTGTAAAAACTTACATAATTGTAAAAGTCTTCACTATTGCCATTATTGTTCATTCATTCTATATCATTCTGGAGGAATTTTTATACCTAACGTCAGATTATATAGACTACTCGACACATGCAAAAAAGGACTTAATGTGTCAACTTCTTATTGCCGGTAATGAGTATTTGCTAGTTTTGAGATTCAAAATATTTGTTGAATTAATGGTGCTTATGTTTTGTGCTTTGCTGAACTCTGCAATCAAGTTTTATAAAGTTAAAAAAAAGTTTTATAAAGTTGATTGATAGGTAGTGTAAAATTTCAGCAACATTTTTATATTTCTAAAACTGTATCAAGGTGTAACATTTTCAGGTAAAGTCTCCATGGTGTCTACACATCTTGTGACAGCTTTTATTGAGGAATGTCTTCTCAAGGCTGTTCGCAAGTAGCTCTTAAAGATAGAGACCTCTTTGGGATAGAAGGCGGATTTTCTTCCTGACTAGGATAATAAAGATAATAACTCCCTCTTGAATAGGTTGAACAGATTGGTTAGCAACCTTTTGTAAGACTGGGGTTTTCCTAAGCTTAGAATCCCTTGGCTGTGACATAGGTCCATCGTGTTTGCAGCACCCACCTAGGTCCACTTGCATCACAGGACTTGGGAGGAAAGGGGAACTAATGGGACACAAAACTCATGCTGCCCCTTATGCTGTGAATAATGGAGCCTTTGGTCTCTGACCCAGAAATCTCATATCTTCTTCTTCTTCTTTTTTTCCTTCAGGTAACAAAGAGAGATTTTATTCAGGATGAACAAACATAAAGTTTAGAGCACTTCCAAAGACTGTTAGAAGTGGGTCCCTCTCATGAAGGAGGAAAGGTGAAAAATCTCATGTCTTCTGATAGCATTTATGAAACTTGTAAGTTAACTTGCTAACTTACAAGTAGGGTAAACATCTTGACCCTCTGCGGTTCCTGACATTTCAAAATGCTACATCAGCATAGTTATTTAATATCATTGAAAAATGTAAGGCACTCTTCATTTATTCTTTGGAAATTCCGCTATGTCCTTAACCTTTCCCTTTTTTCTTTCTTTCCTTTGTTATTCTATTATTTTTAATTTTCAAGACTGAATTTAAACAAGTAATTTTCTTATTCAATACTTAAGACACATTTTATGTTTCGAAGTCATTATTATAGTACAGCAATAATGTTTAAGTTATTTGCTTGGCTTTGAAAACTGACAACTTTTCTTAAATTTGTCTTTTTTCAAGAGTAGTTATTTCAAGAGAATTTTCTTCTGGGTGGGAATAGTAATTGCTTCTGAGTCATAGCAAGCAAAATGGATTGAATTTTAAACTGTGAAGATCACATTCCAGCCAAGCTATTTCCCAAGGAATAGAAGCCCAAATGCCTCCCTAAATATTTAAGGAAGTGACAGCAATGATAAGTAGAGGTCTGCTTTGAACTGTCGATGGAGGAGGGGTTTACTGTGTGGTTTGCCAAATTTAGATTTGGTAAAATGAGACCTAGCATGTACAAGTTGGTAGACACCAGGGTCAGTCAATGGGGCAGTCAGGGAAGACCCAGCTGGCTTCTTTCAAGAGATCTAACCTAAGAGAGGGTCTTGAAAGTCATCAAAAAGTGAGACCTGAGCAGCATGAAATGCTCTAGAGAGGGCAAGGGAAAATTACATCCGGTGCTTTTAGGACTGCAGGATGTGGGTTGATAGAATCAAGCATGGAACTTTCCTACTCAAAATGAGTCAGGGGACGAGACTGGTGATCAAAGGCAGGAAGTAAATACAGGTCCCAACCCAGCTCAGACCCACAGTACATACTGCGTAGTGAAATCCAATTGAATTATTTCCCAAGTGGTAAGGAAACAGCATGAAACAACGAGCACAGGCCTAATCCTGGAAAACCTGGTGGGTCTTAAATGGGCCTCCTGATTTGCCCATGTTAAAACATCATTGAATATAATTAACTAAATAATTGTTTACATATGCAAACATTTATATATTTTAAGGAATTTAATGTACACTTAAGGGATTAAAGTTACAGCCCAATAAAACACTCTTACTGTGAGGTGTTTTCATTCAGAAATTATTGTATTACATTTCTTCCTTAAGGCACTAAAGTAAAAAAAGCATCGTGGAAATGGTAAGCTTTTACAAATATTATTTTTTTTGAAACGAAACATTGTCCCATAAAGTTATTCTATTGTGCTATTTTTACCTGATTTTTAAAGCACTTGGTCTTTGAGATCTATTTTGGAGAATGCTAGATGCTTAGCCTCTTTCCTTGCTGAAAAAGTCGGAATGGATCTGGGGTGTTTAAGTGGCTTTTCTTCATGGCATTTGAGCATCCTGCTAAAATTTTAATCTTCATATTTATGGGATGTTGGCTACTCCCCTAACAAAGCTTGTTCCTCAGAAGAAAGAGAAATCAAATCAATGGATGAGTAGGAAGGGCAGAAGTTGGGTGAAGTCTGCCTCATATGCTGACTGCTTATTTCTTCAATAAATGCTTAGTGTAAGACAGGTGTTTATCTATCTGTCTTTTAAATGCTTATTTTCTGGTGAAAGGAGACTGACAACAGAACACGTCAAATATGTCAGGTGGTGGTTAAGTGCCATGAGGGATATAGAACAGAAGAAGAGTAGGGAAGGCTGGGGGATGGCAGGTAAGACTCAGTATTTCAAACACAGGCAACTGATTACAGTGTCTCTTTGCTGAAATCCTTAAAGCACCCCTGCACCCCATTACCTTTAGCACCTAGATCACACTTCTAACCTCAAAATATTCTGCCTTGTATAGTTTGACCCTTGATAAGCTCTCCATCCTCAACTCCTTTCAATGGGTCCGAACGTTCTCCATTTCTGCCATATTTAGCTCAACAGATTCCCGGATTAGACCAAGCTGCCTTATGCTTCTTGCCTCTTTTGTTTATTGACACGCAAATACCTGTGCCTTGCTCCCCATTCCTGTCTATCTAGTAAAGCTTCTTCTCATCCTTGCTATCCTTCAAGACTCAGATCCTGCATCACATTTTCTTAGAAGTGCTTTCAGTCTATTTAGTCTATTATCAGCCCCTCTTCTTCTTGTGGCCCTGTAGATGGCTTCCCCCAAGTTGTGCGACCTGCTCACAGCTCCACAACACTGTTTTCTGTCTGAGCACCTTCCAAGCTGCATTACTGTGTTACATACAGAAGTTTGGTACTAGGTGGCACAAACAAACAAATGCTATCATTGATTGAGAATTGATGCTCCTTACTGCACTGAGAGTTGCTTGAAGACAGAGTTTTACTATATTTGCTTTTATATCCCCTTCATGATTGCAATCCCTGGGACAGGGTATGCATCTCATAAATGTCTGTTTAAACCACGGATTTTATATGTAAACATTTAATTGGGCTCTAGATCAGACATAGTATCATGAAAATATGTATCCCAATTTCTTTCTCTTTTCTGTTGTAGATGCCACATTATATTCTGAGGTCATAATCTTTCACTTATTGAATTCGTACTAGGTTCCAGTATTGCTTACTATGCACTTTACATAGTAAGTAACAACTTACTTATTCCTAAGGATGACCCTACTGATGGGTGTTATTGATTTCCTCATATTACATTAGGACGAGGTGGTTAAATAAGTTGCTGAAGGTCAGTCATACAACAAGATTTCCACCCCCAGCAGCCTCACTCCAATGTTTTGTGTTTTTAACCATGATGCTAGACTGCCTAATTTTTATTAAGCTTCAGAAAGTTAAATTATTCATTCCTTAAGGGAGGGGAGAAGAGGAAGCTGGGAAATACTGGCAGCGAATCTGAACTACTGAAAAATTGAAGGGTTGTTCCGTATGGTGTGGAGGGTGCGAAGCGCCTCAGGAATCAAGCCAAAGCTTTGAACGTAAGCCTCAAGGTGCAGTAAATTAGACACACGGTATTTTTGTCATCTGCTCCCTCCCTTCAATAATAATTCATTTAATCCAGTGAAGGGTGGTAAATGCTCTGGAATAAATACAAGATGCTGTGGTTGCCGTGGGGTGAGGCAAGATATAAAACAAAATAACCAACTCTTTGTGGTCTTCAGATAGTTTATCCACCGTGTACTGTATGCCCTGCTGGTGGAACAACAGCACGTATTTGAGTAGCACGCCCACACGCATGATTTCACTGGATTTCCCCCCATAACTCTGAAAGGTAAGCAGTACGTATTTAGTCCAGGTCTTACGGACACAAAAACTCACCTGGTCCAGAGGCGTGCGTGAGGAAATGTAGAAAGCATGAAGGCGTGTGAGTGACTTAACTTGCTCCTTTCCTCATCTCGTTATTCTGCTTTTAAAAATAATTATATCAGATTAAACAGCTGTATTGCAATTGACGCTGTCTGTCTCATGTAAAACAATATCGAAACGGGTCCAGTTTTTAACTAATGTTAAGAAAGGTGATGAGTGCAGGCACCAATTCTGTGGTGATAATGTACAGACCATTTCTACGTTTCTCTTAACTTTCAGGAGATTTCCCTGGCTGGTCTTACCTCACATCATTCCAGCTTTTCTATGTTTACCCTGGGGAACGTTCACCTTCCACATTCCTATCTGGGAGAACCAAAAATGAGGGCTCCCAGAAACCTGGACGGTGGCATCAGTGATGGTGACCCAGATTACTCCTGTGATAACCAAAGACTTCATATCTATTCCCACGTTGGATCATCACCATAACCCTCTGAAGTGTGAGTGGGAGATACTCACGTCCCAGGTTTACAGGTGAAGAGTTGGCACACAGCTATGTTCTTTTCAAAGGTTTCTCATTGGCTTCACCATATATCAGTGGTTCTCAACCTGCCTAATGCTGTGAACCTTTAATACAGTTAAAAGGGGTCGCAACCCACAGATTGAGAACCGCTGCCATATATGTTTCTGTGAATCCTAGTGTGCTGTTGAAGCAAACCTCAGCACGCTCACATTTTCCCACTTTTCTCTGCCTAAATAAACAGCACCATCATCTACCAGCTGATTGAGTAACAAACTTAGGAGGTTTCCTTGAATTCTCTCTTCCTTTTCCCGGCACCAGATCCAGCAGCAAGTTCTGAGGACTTCCTTCCTTCCTTCCTTCCTTCCCTCCTTCCTTCCCTCCCTCTCTCCCTCCGTTCGTTCGTTCTTTCGTTCTTTCTTTCTTTCTTTCTTTCGAGACAGAGTCTCACTATGTTGCCCTTGGTAGAGTGCCGTGGTGTCACAGCTCACAGCAACATCAAACTGTTGGGCTTAAGTGATTCTCCTGCCTCAGTCTCCCAAGTCGCTGGGACTATAGGCGCTCACCACAATGCCTGGCTATTTTTGTTGCAATTGTCATTGTTCTTTAGCTGGCCTGGGTTAGGTTTGAATCCTCCAGCCTCGGTGTATGTGGCTGACAATGAACCCTGATGACTTTATTTATAAACACAACCAGACTCTGTCCACCTTTCAGTGAGGGCATGTCTGTCCCTTTCATTTAGGGCTGTCATTCCCAGGACCTGGAACAGTATCTGGTACGCTGTATGTCCTCAATAAACATTTTTAAGTGAATATTTCCATTTCTCCACTAGCAGTGATATTCAGAATATTTCAGAACAGATGTGGCAGGAGCTTGCACCTTCAGGACTACTTAAGCCCTCTATGTTCCCTGCTGCCCTGGGCATTCCTGCCCGGGTACTCCTTTCATTACTGGGTCATGGGATGGTTGGGATGGTCCTCTCAAAAAGGATGGGAAGATGGAAGGCGTTTCGGCACTCTTACTGTTCTGAGATATTGGAACACTCTTATTGTTCCAGAAGGATAGTTTCATACAACAATCAAATCATATTATTCCCCTTCTTAGAATTCTCCAAAGGGCTTCTCATTGCCTTTATGATAAAAGTCAGTTTTACAAATCTTTGGATTCTTTAGCTCAAGACCTCACCTTGTGGCCTATGGCAGAGAACTTAGCTGTAGTCATACTCCTTCAGAGGGAACTTTTCTGGCCACTCAATGTTAAGGAGTCCTGCCAGTCATTCTTTACCTCATCACCCTAGTTCGGCTCTCTCCATGGGACTCCTTACTGCCTGTTGTGTTTGTGTGTTTGTTTTATATCTCACTTCCCCCACTTAAGTTAGAACCCTGGGATTTTGTTTCTCTTGTCCATTACAGTACCCTAGGACACACAGCATGGACCAGGCACTTAGTAGGCTCTTCATAAGTGTTTATTTTCTGATTGAATGAGTGAACCAGGGATGCATCATGGTCTGTAGTGTTAATTATTCCTCACCTTGGTGCTAACTTTTGTCAAGTATTAGGAGATACTTAATTTCTATCAATGTGCTTATGAATTGAATTTCATGACATAGAAAAGAGGGAAATGAAACCATCAATAATTCATTAAACAAAAACATCAGTAATTCATTAACTTTAAAGTATTGAAAAAATTACGACTATATTAGCAAAGAAGGGAGAATATTCCTATTCTAATAAAGGCAAATCTTTACCCAAGCAGGGTAGTTTGGGAAGTACTGCTGAAAATGTACCCTCTCACCAAGAAAAGCAACTTGAGTACTCATCTAATTTTATAAGAAAACATTCCAAAAGTCAGGAATCACCTTGCAACAATAACGTTTATGTATTTGCCTAAATATTAGCCAGTCATCATAAAGACTCCCTAGATTACAAAAAAAGATACTGATGTACAAACAGTAAGAATATAAAGTACTTTATTTATTTATTTATTTTTTAGAGACAGAGTCTCACTTTGTCGCCCTGGGTAGAGTGCTGTGGCATCACAGCTCACAGCAACCTCCAACTCCTGGGTTTACGCGATTCTCTTGCCTCAGCCTCCTGAGTAGCTAAGACTACAGGCGCCCGCCACAATGTCTGGCTATTTTTTGTTGCAGTTTGGCTGGGGCTGGGTTTGAACCCACCACCCATGGTATATAGGGCCAGTGCCCTACTCACTGAGCCACCGGCACCACTCCATAAAGTACTTTATTAAAATAAAGAAGAAAATAAGAAATCTGATAAATGTCGGGTATGATTTTAATTTTTAATCAGTTTCATAAATTCTAAGTAGTATCAGATAAGAGTGCGTTATTACTTATCCAGCGGCTCAGTGATTTGCAGATTATTTACTACATCGAGGAAAGGATGGACACGCAGAAAATCGTGTGAATCCTGAATTCCTACATAAATGTGAAAGTGTCACTACTCCGCTAAACTTGACGTCCTGGATTCCTTGGGACTAATCAGTCTGAGAGGGTCTGGGGAGAGCCTTTCCTGTTGCAGATTTTCTTTGTCTGTTTCTGTCAGCTGTATCAGATAGGAGTTAAGTTAGAAGTGAAACATGACATTCTGACAGTGAGTCCAGCAGACAGATTCTTGGCTGCATTCTCGGCTACACTTGAACTTCTGCTAAGCATGTGATGAAAGAGTGTTTTCAACTGCACCAGCTGTGGAGAGGTTAATAAAACAAAAGAGGAGAAACAAAAGCGCTCACAGAAGAAAGCTTCTGGCTTTGCTGATTTTTCTGGTTAGGAACAGTATGACAGGGAGCTGTAACTGCTGTATTGTTTTGGCCTTAAAGAAACATTTCAAACAGAAGTTGATCTTCTGAACCAAGCGCTTATGGGAAGTAAACAAGTGGCACATTAGATGCAATGTTACATATTTGGGGGCTAGAAACGGACAGTTCTTACTTTGCCATGGACAACTAGAGAGGAGGAAACCTGTGTTCATTTTGTTGGCTCCTCCTGTAAATAGAGAAGTACACGAGCTTTCAGCTGTTCAAGACATGCAGAAGTGAAGGTGGTCTTGGCTTCGGAGACTGGGAGCAGTCACTTGTGCTCTCCCCGTGTCCCACTCCCCCGGCAAAGAACTGGACTGGGGAGGCTCGCCTAGCCTGAGCGATGACTGAATCCTGACTTGTGCAGAGAAGGTCAACTTCTGACCCAGGAATCATTTAAGCTGGAGGAAGAGTAAGCAATACCTCGGGAGACTAATTGCACAGGCCTTTCCCCCAAACTCAGAGCACTGCACAGCACACAGGAGGGGGGAGGCATTGCTGATTTTCCCGACTTCTTCACCAGCCCTCTGCTTCCTCACACCTGTCATCCAGCCCTCAACATACTGAAGTCATCCCTGCTCTTACCACATCCCACATGCCAAAGCAGGTAGATAAGGACTCTCATCACGCCACACAGGTTTCTACCAGGGGGACGGAATTAAAACCAACCTTTTACCGTCTACTTCACTAGCTAGAGGCCTGTTACATAAGCCTTTGGGGGTATAATGAATATGACTTACCCAGGTGTTTATGTTTCTTTAGTTGGCTTGGGACAGAAAAAAATGATGAGCATCTAAAATGCTCAATAAGCAAGAGAAATTTTAAAAGTAATTCTTCATCCTAGTTTGCCTAAAGAATGAAGGAAACAGACCTATCTTCATCATTTTATCCATCAGGGATGATGAAACTCAGAGATTCAGAAATTTCTACTGAAGTAAAACTGATTGTTCTGGACACTGTTTCTGAAAAGTTGCAGAACTTCCAGAAAGTCGTAAGGCACGTCTCCTTCCCCCCTCTTCTCCTAATTCTCAGGATTCCAGCTGGTTCAAGTTCATGTCCACAAGCCTTCCCTTCAGATGTGCAGCTCGCTCCTCGGGAAGCTTTCTCTGTGGCTTCTGGTCTCAGACTGTCAAGTACTGAAGCGCCCTGGACTGGCTGGGCAGCAAAGTCACGCGTGTCCTACACCGGAGGACAGTTGGATGCACTGGTGTCTTGATTCACTAAGTTTATAAATTAAGGACCGACTGACTACAGTGCCAAGGAATCTCTCCTTTTTAACTTTACTTACGGCAGGATTATAAATGTGATTTGATTTCCACAAATGTGATTTGCAGAGAAGTTTGTTTAGGAGTACTCCAGTCACACCCTGAGTTGTACCTGGGATAAAGTATTAGTGAGGTTGAGAGACCAGTCAGGCAAAAGCAGGAAAAGAGTTGCTTGCAACAGTATGTGAGAAGCTAAGTTGCCCCAAATTCTGCTCAATATAAAACTATCAAATACTAATTTGCATATCAGATAATGGTAATTTTCACTTCTCCTTGTTTGCTGGCCAGCTAGCCTGTGAAGACAGAAAGTGACACCTAGCATTCTTTCCATCCACCTACCTTTCCCCTGAGAACCCAATACCTCAAACAACGTGACCTTGACCTACCGATCACTTAGGAGAAGGCACAGGCAATTTAAGAAAAAAAAATGATTTCAAGGTGAGATATCTTCAAAGGTCTTTAAATATCATTTTAGCATTAAAGCAAAACTGTATTTTTAATGTGAGTACTTGTTTTTTCTGAACTTCAGTTTTTTTGTCTCTAAAATAGGGCTAGAAGTGCCTGGCTAAATGTGAAGATAAAAATTCAATGTAGGTCTAAAACCAAAATACCTAGCAGAGACTGTAAAAACAAAACTAAAATTCTGCCTTCTCCGACATGTATACGAAATATAATTAAAACTTACTGGGGTGGTGCCTGTGGCTCAAAGGAGTAGGGCGCTGGCCCCATGTGCCAGAGGTGGCGGGTTCAAACCCAGCCCTGGCCAAAAACTGCAAAAAGAAAAAAAAGAAACTTACTGAATTGGATAGTAGAGGTGAACATAAATTAATTCTCAAAATGTAGTCTTTATAAACCTGTAAAATAGCACACCAATACAGTTAACTTTTTTTACTTCATTTTAATTTAAAGCATTTATAAAATGATACAATTTGAAGTCTGAGTAACTATGTATATGTCCTGTGTCTGGAATGAGATTTTTAGAGTTGGTAATGAGTTTCAGATAACCTCAGTTTGAAGAAAACATATAAGCTTCAATGTCTCACACTGGGGTGCTGAGTCTTTATTCTTAGGCTATATATTACTCTTTTTAAAAATTGTTTTATATTAAATTATAACGTTGTACATTGATGCACATATATTACTCTTAATGGAATCAGTCCAGTTCTTTTTAAAAAATTTTTACTTCTGAATATTAGGGGATACATACATTTTGGTTCCATAATCTGTTTTTTGTACAGATTGAGTCCGAGTTACCAGTGCCTTCACCCAGATAACGTTCACTGGGTGGGAAATTCCCCATCCCCTTCTTTCCCCTCCTGCCATAACATCAGCTTTCAGGAGACATTGGGGTTCTCATTCAGAGAATACTTCATCTTTGTATTTTCTTCGTTTTTTTTGGAATGTGAGTATGTGCAGTGGGCAACACAGAAACAGAAATTTCAAATCATTTTCATCTTGGTTTGGAAGAAGTAGAAATAGCAGAACTATTGGCCACTGAGACTCTGTGGGTTTCCCAAGAGACAAGATGTGCTGGGCGTGGAGCCTTAGATTGTGGAGGGGCAAAATTACAGGGCTTGGAAGAAAATATTATTCTACATGGCCCGACAAGGCGTGTTATCAGATACTTAGTACTGGCTGCTTACCTGGGCAATGCACCAAAGGCAGAAGAGTGTGGGACAGAGGAAATCATTATTCAGAGGCTGTTACTCAACCCTGAAGACCCGGGCGAGGGAGCCACCGGGCAATGTTTCTTTTACTGCAGTCTGTATTAACATGTCCACCCCTTCTGTTTTTATGAATCTGTCACTTGATTTGAATAATAATTTACATTAAAAAATAAAAAAAAAGAGCAATATAAACAACAGCATGAGGGTTAGCAAACCGAAAAGGTCATTTGCTGTTCTTTTTAGCATCAGCCACTTGGCGTTGAGTCAGTAAGAGGCACAAGAGGGTCCCCCTGCCAACCATGATGCCCTTTCTGGAGGGCTTGTCTCCTCTAAAGCGCGGGTGAGGCCCCAGCAGCACGGAGGGACCTCCAGCTGCTGGCAAGCTATGTCTGGCTTAGAGGTAGCAAACAAAATAAGGGGCCCTTGCCACATTTAAGAACTTGGTTTTGGTAACTGAAAACCTGAAGAGTTTTGCTGTGTAGATTCACCAGTTAGCTCTTCCACGGGGGTTTCTGTCCTCCTTGCTTTCTGATTTTTGATTATTCTAAAATTGTGTCTGGGGATAGTGTAATAATTTCTAGGTATGTGCTATAACACATAGGGTGTGCCCATGACTTTCCTTACCTGGGGCGAGACCCGCCCTGGGGTATCTATCATTTAAAATCATGAAACAAGGCTGGGGTAGTGGTTCATGCCTGTAATCCCAGCACTCTGGGAGGCTGAGGCAGGAGGATCACTTGAGCCCAGGAGTTTGAGATCAGCCTGGGCAACATCGCAAGATTCTGTCACTACAAAAAATAAAAAAATGAGCCGGGCATGATAACACCCACCTGGAAGTCCCAGGTACTCAGGAGGCTGAGGTGGGAGAATCATTTGAGCCCAGTGGATTGGAGACTTCAGTGAGCAATGATTGTGCCACTGCACTCAGCTTGGGGGACAGAGCAAGACCCTGTGTCAAAGAAGAAAACAGAAAACAACACCAAAAAAACCTACAAATAACAAAAAACTCACAAAACAAATATGACATTGTAGGATGACATCTTGTGAATAATCTTCTAGAAACTACATTTTAAGGTATATTCCTTCTTTTAGGACTATTTGCTCTTTTACATTTACAAATAACTACAAATAGTGAAATCTTGAAGATTTTATGATCTCTTAATCCCACAGTGCAAAACTAAAGACACTGGGAAAACCAGTTTTAACATTAATGACTCTCTCTTCAAAGTTCTGCAAAATTACTTTTTAAAAATTATTTACAGCCAGGTATGGTGGCTCATGCCTATAATCCTAGCACTTTGGGAGGGTGAAGTGGATGGATTGCTTGAGCTCAGGAGTTGGAGTCCAGCCTCACCAAGAATGAGACTGTCTCCAAACTCCACAAAAAAACAAAAACAAAAATCAGCCAGGCGTCTTGGCATATATGTGTAGTTGCAGGAGGCTGAGGCAAGAGGAACACTTCAACTTGCAGCTTTTCAATGGGTATGCTGTAAACATTTTTAAATATCATTAATTGAATTATTTTAGAAAGAAATTCAAAGCACAGTAAACATATTTTTTTTTCTCTTCTTTGATCAACATCATTTAAGTGTGCCAAGGAAGTTTAACTACGGATTCAAGTGTGGTGTGAGATAAAAAGGTTGAAACCATAAGAAATTGAGATTGCGGTGAGCTGTGACGCTGCTGCACTCTACCCAAGGCAACAGAGTCAGACTCTATCCTCCCCCCAAATTATTTATTTCACCAAAGACAAATAGAAAACATTTGTAAACTTGTCAGATTAGCTTTTTGGGGTCTTCGGGTAAAGAGTAAATGTTTTCCCCTAGCAGGCTTATTTATTGAACTCCAATATCATTTCTAAATTGTTGTTGCCCTTTGCAGTTTTCACAGGTATAAGTTGTCTCGTATCAATTACATGTGCTAGGCAGATTTATCCAGAAGTGTGGTTTTTCTCCTCCCCTCCTTCAGTCAGTAATTCAGGGATTTCAGTAACATCATCATCATCATAGCACTCACTGGGAGCAGCCACTTTGTATACATGATTTTAATTGTCGTGACAACCCTGCTGTGCTTATGGATGAGGCCCAGAAAGCTAAACAAACTCCAAGGGCTTCGGGGCTCACAAGTGATAGTGATAGAACTTGATCTCGTGTCTGTCTCTTGCAAAATTCTTCACTGTCCCTAATTCTGCAATATGTAAAATTATCAAAATGTAAACCATTAACTATCCAAGCATGGTAATAATACCTTCATATAACCAGAAAGAGCTCATGTTTGTTTCTCAGAAACCCTGAGGGTATGGAACTCTACCACACCATAAACTCTACTGGCTTATGTTCTGTTCTCAAAGCACCTAACTCTCTGCCAGGGAATAGTTCAAGCATGTGGGAAGACTTAAGCTTCCTGAATTGGGCAAGGACTAATTTGGTTTAAAACTGATAGAACAATCGGAATTTCTACTTATCCACTGACTCATATTGATCACACACCAGTCTTGATTTTATCCTAACCACATTTGTCCATTTTTCTTATCTACAGAATTCTCATTACCTACAAAGAAAATTTCAAAACAGATATTTAAAGAAGAGAACGAGCTTTGATGACTTTACAAAGATTAGACTGGGGAAATTGATTGCACAGAAAACTGTCAGTGGCTGGAATATATAAGTGATATCCAAATTCTTGATAATGAAGTGATGGTGTCTGGTCCCTCCATAACTATAAAAATGTTCCTTTTGAGATTTTTTAAAAAAAATAAAAAGAATAAACTCAGAATAAAAATAAAAGTAGAGATAAAACTTAAAATTGGAAAGCAATTATGGAGAGAAAGTGACTGAGAAACAGGAATGTTTAGAAAAATCAGATAACAGTGATCCAAGAGAGAGAACCCTCAGGACAAAGAAAGATTCAATGATAAATAATGATGGAAAATAAGCAGGGCACAAGGTTATAATTCAAAGTAAATTTTCCAAATTGCACATCCTGTTTGAAATGCATGTCTGGGAGTTTTACATGAACCTGATGCAGTGGGAAAAAATACTGGACTTGGAATCCAAGGCCCTGGTTTGAGGTCTGGCTGGATCATTTGTTATCTATGTTTTCTTAAATAAGACACTGAGGTCCCTGTTTTTTTTTAATGTATAGATCAAATGGATGCTATAAAATGCCTTCCTGGGCTGAAGAACTCAACCCAGCAATAAGTAGAATTTAGAATGCACCTTATTATATAGGAAAATAGCATTTTCTTGCCATTTACTGATGACAACCTGAATAGGATCCAGCACTACTGGGAGAACCTATTTATTCTCTTAAGTAGCCTTACCTTGTTACTATAACAATCATGTTTGCCAACATTATGCTAATATTGTCTTTGATTTTGTTGTCTATAATGCATATTTGATCTTTCTTACACATTAGAAATTGACTATGGTAAGATTAACCCACATCTCAAAATCCCAAAACCAGAGATGCTGGTGTGGATGTGGAGAAAAGGGAACACATCTACACTGCTGGTAGGAATGTGAACTAATACGTCCCTTTTGGAAAGATGTTTGGAGGACACTTAGAGAACTAAAAATAGACCTTCCATTTGATCCTACAATTTCTCTACTAGGTATATATCCAGAAGACCAAAAGTCACATTATAACAAAGATATTTGTACCAGAATGTTTATTGAAGCCCAATTCAGAATTGTTAAATCATAGAAGAAGCCTAAGTGCCCATTGATCCACGAATGGATTAATAAATTATGGTATGTGTACACCATGGAATATTATGCAGCCTTAAAGAAAGATGGAGACTTTACCTCCTTCATGTTTACTTGGATGGAGCTGGAACATATTCTTTTTAGCAAAGTATTTCAAGAATGGAAGAAAAAGTATCCCATGTACTCAGCCCTACTATGAAACTAATTTATAGCTTTCATATGAAAGCTATAGCCCAATTATAGCCCAAGAATATGGGGACGGGGGAGAGGAAAGGGAGGGCAGGGGGAAGATGAGAGGAGGGAGGGTGATTGGTGGGACCACACCTATGGTCCATCTTACAAGGGTACATGTGAATCTTTCTAAATGTAGAATATAAAAGTCTTAACACAATAACTAAGAAAATGACATGAAGGCTATGTTAACCATTTTGGTGAAAATATTTCAAATTGTATATAAACCAGCACACTGTACCCCATGATTGCATTAATGCACACAGCTATGATTTAATAAAAAAAAAAGAAACTGACTATGTATATAAAAGTTGATGTTTTAAGGTCTATTGCTGTTCTTGAGGTCTAATTAAACCAGTGCACAACTGGACACTACTGTCATTTGGGTCTTCTGTAGAATATAGTTTAGATTTATTCTCCCTATAATTGCCAAAGCAGCAGACCCTTTAATTTCAAATACACAATAATACATAAAAGCATAGTGCTGTAGTTAGAATAAATTTTAAAATGGTTAATTAGGTGCATGTCAGAAAAAAGATGAGGTGAGTTTGACATTGTAATGTTCACATAGGTTTTAAGGCAGCATGGATAATATTTTTTTCTTCTGGAAATAAAGAAAAAAGATCTTTTGCCTTTTTTTTTTCTGGACCTTTTAATACAAATAACCATCACTGCCAATACACTTAAGGGATATATAAACAAGTCCTCTCTTTCCCTCTTACACCTGTACTTGCACACACACCACCCCTGAGCATATCAGGAGAAGGTGCATGCGTTTCCTGTATTCAGTGTGGTCACTATGGCCGATGAGTGGAGCTTCCTTATGCTCGAAAGAAGGCTGAAGCCTGAGAAGCTGTTTTGAGGGAAGGAAGCATAGAAAGGAGTCAGTATTACTCCGGAGGAATTGTACCTTGTTGTCTAGCATCATGTATTTTAGGTACGTGACTTTGAGAGAGTCATTTAAACCCTCTGAAGCACGGGGTCCCACTTTGTAATGTGAATAGAAATGTAGTCTCTACATTATAGAGAATGTCTGTGCTCTGTAAACTCTCAGAAAAGCAGCATGTTTATTCTATTTGGGGGGATGGGGTGGGTGGATTGTTTTACTAAATGAAAATAAGGGAATATTCAAATGGAGAAGAGTAAGAAAAGTAAATGTGAAACATTTAAGAAAGCCTTATAGGAGAGGCTTCTGAGTTCTAGAATAACATGCTTAGAACCTAGTGATTAGAGTCAAGATCAAGTGATGGCCAAACAGGCCTTTTGATCTTCATGAAGAAATATGTAAATAACTAAATCTTCAGATAGTTTTTTAGATAATATAAAAGTATTCAAAAAAAGCCTTATCCCTGAGGCTGAAGCAGATTTATGGCAAAAGGAGAGCTAAGGAAAGCTTGTCCTTTGTCCCACAAGGAGACTTACAAAACCAAAATTGTCCTCTAGTGCAATGATATCTACTTAAAACTATTCTTTTTTTGAAGAAGTTTTAATGTGGAAGAATTTCTTTATTATTGCTTTTCCCAGCCATCATGGCAAGGGCAGATATGAAAAACATCTGATGTCAGATAACCGTAAGAGAATCGATAACTGAAGTAACAAAAAGTCATTAGTAAATGAAGGGAAGGAACCCATCTCCATGGGGCTTCTTCTCCAGGGTGGAGAGGAAGGACGTAGGCTACCGGGGTCTCCTGCTTCTCATTCACTCCCATCACTCAAGCCTCGGTAACAGCAGGACCCTGGGTGGGTCACTAACATAGTACACCCTGAATGAGCTCCAAGTCACAGTGGGGAGTCTGGCCACTCCTGACTACAGAGGTGGGCAGAGAATGGGGGCACGCCTTGCCGAGGGCAGCTTGAGAAGTGGGAGATTCCCCACAATGCACAGGCCGTGTGTCACCAGATGATAAAGAGCCCTTTCCATCACACCTCTTGGTTGTGGGGCTCTTAAAAAATATCACAGCCTTGTATTTCTCCCACTCTTTCCCATTATTTTACCATACCTGAGGACGCTGAACCATGTTTGCTTGTTTCTCCATTAATAGACGGATTAAGAAGCTACTTTGACGAATTCAAATATTATATACTTAGGATTTTATTTTTTCACGTAAAATTATTTTTCAAATTGAAAATGTAGATATGATCAGAAAAATCAGTCTCTTAGAAATGAGTTCCTTAAGTATCCTAAAACAGCAGAAAATAGAAGAAATTGGTAGAAATGTAGATTTTACATTTACTTTTGGATATATAAATATCATCTTCCCTCTCAATGTGCTCCCAAGGTTCTGATTAAATGAATTTGCCATGCGATGTGGATCTTTTTTTAGAGGTCTAAAGTTCATAAATATAAAATCTATATTCCTCTTATGCTGTATATAAGTCCTATTTTCCTGAAAATGATAATTGTTGTATCCTTTCTCCACAACACAGGTAGGCAGTTAGGGGACATGGACGAGAAGAGATAGTATGTTGCTTTATAAAATCTTCATTTATTTGAAATCATTTCATGCACACTAGATGCACACACTGTAAAAACTATATGCTTCATAAATAAAGAATGAATGCAGATACATTGAACGAACAGAATAATAACACAGTTACAGCAGTTACCAGATTTCAGAAGTATCTTTCTTAGTAGTTTTGATGCTACCTTTTAACATATTTCAAAAATAATTTTTATACTTCACCAAAGAGAATTTGCTTCAACTACAATCGGAATCAGTAGGAAGTATTCTGTACTGTGTTGTCACGCTGTTGCGAAAATATTCATTTTCCTAAACTGTAAGTAATTCTTCTAACTGATTTTCAACCACAATTTTATTGATGTGGATATGCTGAAAACACTGTTCATTGAAGTAAAATGCAATCTCTAAACTTACTAGTTCTTGCCTTTCTTTAAAATTGAAACACAGGAGAGGGAAAACCAGCAGCAGTTGGGAACACCCCTCAGAGGGAGCTGGAGGGCCTGAGGTATACCAGACTCCTGTTCCCCAGCCACTGGGTCTTGGGTCCAGCAATGAGGGCTAACGAATTGGATGCACATTTATTTTTATGTTCTGGCCGCTCCCTTTTCTTTATAATACGTGATTTTTGGGGGGGAGGTGTTTTTTTAAAATTGATCTTTGTAAGTTTCACGAGAGAAGGAATTGAAACCTGCAGAGGAAGGTGCTGAAGGGTTTTGATGACAATCAGTGCTAACATCTACTGAATGTAGGTGTCCCTATTTCCCCGAGCTCTTTATCTGTCTGTGATAGAACTTGTTCTTCTCTTTGTTCAATGCCTTGGTCAAAGAAGAAAATTTTATCAAAATTGCAAGTGATATAAAATAGGAGAATTAGCTAATTCGTTAGAGGCAAACAATTCATTAAAAACAGCTTAACAAGCTAAAAAGAGTGTTGGAAATGAACAAAGAAGCTGAAATTCAAGAGAATAAATGTAAATCTTAGATTTAGTTTCAAATGATCAATTTCTGGTGTGGAGAATGGTGGAGATCTGATTTGGTAACATATATAAAATAGACTTTGGGTTTTAATGCAAGTTAGTATACCCCGAGAGCATGGATCTGCTGCTAACCCCCTAACTCCGTCTTATTCTCTATTAGTTGAAACCTACTGTCTGTATTTAGGGAATTCCTGGCCTGCCCCCATGTGCTGCTGGTCACACAGGAAGTGCTCCGTTGGTCCCGACACCACATTTGGAGACAAGTTGACAGCAAACTGGAACATATTCAGGAGCGGGACGGTGAAGGGTCTGGGAACCATATACTATGAGGAGTAACTGGGAGAATGTGTTCATCTAGCCCAAGAAAATGACAAGTTGGGTTAGCAGTTTCAAAGCCTGCTCTGTAGAGCAAGGGAGAGAATTTTCTGCAGTGTTACAGAACTGAAATGAATGGAGGCGGCCCCCAGAGAAAAATGCTTTTCTAACAAAGTGACTCATGAACAGGCCAACTCAACAGTGCCAAGCTGCCGGCTGGTGGTAGCATTGGGCATGGCCTGTGTGCCCACCTGCGGGAGCAGGAGGAAGGCGGCCTGGGACTGCCGGGCCCTGTGAGTCTGAGGGACAATCTGTGGTGATCCTCTTCTTTCCTTCCTGTAAGAAGCAGAGTCAGAGTCTAGGGCAAACTCTCCTGTTTGAAATTTCAACTGGGGTCTATCTCCATCTCCATGATAACCCACTCAGGAGTCTTTAATGCCGTTGGAGAGAATGGCTCCCTAAGGTGGAAATTTCCCCAACACAGGCAGACAGTCACTTTGTACCTGTAATTTACATCTTTCCTTCTTCTTTTTTTTTTTTTTTACCATCTCTTAAGAAAAAAGGAGTCAAGGTAGGCAGGCATCAAAGTCCCCTGCAGCAACTCCAGTAGGAATATTTTCCTGATGTTTGTTTGTGACTCTCATGGAGTAGTTCGTGGTCCGTCTTGGCACACATCAGCCAGGATGTTGACTTGTACTTGGTGTGGGGAAACTATAGTGGAGACGTGTGAGCAGTAAATGCTGATCGTGTTTGCCTTGAAGATGAAACTCAAGTTGCAGAGGGCTGTGTTTTCTTGGGGAGTGTAGTGTGGAAACACTGTATGGAAAGGACAGATGGAGTTAAAAATGACTATTGTCAGCGGTCCTCTTGACACCGTTGTCTAAAGCGTGTCTGTGTGCGTTACTGACCATTGTATTCATTAGCGTAAATCCTTCACTCATGCCTGTATCTAAAAAGAGGTGATATATTTATGAATTGGGAAGTGGTGACAAGGCTTTCTCTTCCTTCCTTCCTCTCTCGTTCTTTCCTTTCTTCCTCCTCCTCTTCCTCCTCCCCCTCCTTCTCATTTTCTTCTTTTCTAAAGAAAGGGCACACTTTTTCCCTAGCCTTGAAATCCTCCCCCTTCTCCACCAGCCTTCTGCCTAGAGATTAAGAATTTGGAGGGGGTCAGTTCTGGCATTTTAACTTCTTCCCCTGTATTGCTGTTTGTCAACTCCACAACTTTGCCATGTCCTTTTTTGGTAAAGCAAACAGGACAGCACAAACTATGGGGAATTTATTAGTAAAATTTCAAGGAGTCAGCTCAGCACGTATTGAATAATGAAATTGGGAACTTTTCCCCTCTCGTTGCATGGTTCCAGCCAGCCAGCCTCGGCCCAAGCCCCTGAGCCGGGCTTGCCCTGTGTGGTTTGAGGCCTTTAACTCCGAGGCAGGTCATTAACCGGCTGGTGAAGCAGCAGCACATTGTTCTGTTATTTTCAAACCACAACAGCCTCTGTGGAATCCAAGAGCCATAAAAATGTAGTTCTGATGCTGCCTGACAGAAGCATAATTCATGTACTCTATAATTTAGAGGGATTTCAATGCAATTCTAAAACTAATAAAAAATGAATTGCTTTTGGGGAACACTGGTACCTTATTTAATCAATTGATTCTACTAATTTAAAAATACAATCAGCCTGGTAGCTCTGTGTGTGTGTGTGTGTGAAGATAGGTAAGGTTAAATCCGATGCCAGTAGTTTCAAGTACATATGCTGTTGGATTTAAAAAAAAAAAGAAGAAGAAAAGGGAAAAAAGTCCTAGAACAATCTATGGGCTGCAGCCAGTCACAAAGTGTTTCCCCCTGTGCCTTTTTATCATTTCGCTCCCCAAATGTTGATTATGCCCAAGTTAAAAAAAAAAAAAAAAGTTTTGCTAAGTTACTAGAAGGTTTAGATTTCAGCCTGGATTTTTTTTTTAAAAGCCTTAAATGAAAGGCTCTCTTTAATCAGATAATTGAGCAGCCCGTAACTTTAGCCTGTCCGTGACACACCAGTTGGCAGGTACAGAGGTGCGCAGCTCTGTGCCTTTGCCCCTAGTCACCCTCCTTCCCTCGGGATTGTCATTGAGCTCCCCATCTTACTGCGTGTCCCCAGAGACGGCCCCCACACATTTTGAAGTTCAGGAGAGCCAGCTGTCAGAGGTGACCACGCAGATGGCACAAAAGGGACCCCATCCCACCATCACCCCATCAGGGGGAAAAGGCCGGCCTCCCTTACTTGGCAGCTGTCTCAGATCCAGAGCATTCGTGTTTCAAGTGGATCCCCAGTTTCTTGAAATCTTGGCTCTAAAGTTGTTCAGGAGGCTTTGGTGGGGCTTTCCATACAAGCACATTAACCCTTCTATTTTAACTCCCCCAACTGAGTAATGGCAGCTCAAAAATGCCCTCTATGATGTCACATCGGGAAGGGCTCGGAAAGTTAGCCCGTACTCCAATTGTCTGTCTGTATTCTTTTATTCCTTCTCGACTCATCACGTTCCCTGGCAGCCATGAATGAAATGTAACATGCTAAATGACTGACATCCATTACAGCTCCTCGACAAACCTGGGGCCGTGTTTTGAAAGGCCCTGGAAGAAAAAGGATTGTGTGCTCTTTGAATCTTGGTCTGCTGAACGGCTGCCAAGTGAGGGCTGCTCCATTCAAAGGGCTGAGTGAATAAATGAGAATAACATCCTTGGGGACCCGCAGGATCAGCTTACTCTGAAAATGCTCAGCTTCACAAAGGGTCAGAGTCACGAGGTAAATGAAAATGGCTAGGAGGGGACTTTGACGGCCCAAACACTGTAACAGTAGAGGACTTGAAAGAAAACTTTATTTAAAAAAAGAAAAAAGAAGAAAGTGGGGGCAGGGGATCCTCAGTTGATAAGACCAATGTGCTTCAGCAGCCACATCAATGAATATTTATTTATAAATTTTACACAAGCAGTCTACACATAAGTCTATGTGTGTATGACAATGTATAAACTCTTCATCTATCCACACCTGTAAACATCATGCATTAATTTTATTTTACACATGAATTAAAAACTGGGTCAAGCCTGTTAGCTTGTTTTCTTGGTGGGCTAAAATGTAAGTGCTCTAATTTTCATCTTAGTTGCAAGTGATATAATCTAGAGCACCATCCAACATCCCATGTCTTTGGATCGCTCCTGGTCCCCCCACCCCCACACATACTGTTTCTCAGTTAGAATGATTTCTTTTTCATCACTTTAATGGAGATGCCTTAGAAGCAGTTTCTAGGTAAGGAAGAAAATCTTTTCCAGGAAGAAATTCCTGACAAAACACAGGAATTCTTGACATGTTTCCACAGAGACCCTGCACGGTGCTCGCCACAGGGTCACTCCTAGAGGGCTCTCTGGCCCCTGACACTTTCAGGTCATTTTTAGGTGTGTAGACTGTGTAGCTTAAGGAAATCCTACAGAATTACTTGCATGAGATATCTCTAGTAAAGATATGTTTGAAGTTCAGATCCCTCCTTTATTTTTATTCAACAAAGTGATGATTATGACAGAAGTTACGTAGCTGAAGTGGATGAAGGAGATGGGGCAAAAGGTCACCTTGCCCCTGCAGGTGTGATCTCTAATACAAGTGGTTCAAGCTCGATGGTGGGGTGAATGTACCTCTCTCCCCTCTTCTACCCATAACCTGTGCATTTGAGCTTATTTGGAAAAAAGGTCTTTGCAGATGTAATTAAGTTCATCTTAGATTAGGGTGGACTCTAAATACAATGGCAGGTGTCCTCAGGAGAGAGGAGAGAAGACAGAAGGAAGAAGGAAATGGGAGGATAGAGACACAGAATGCAGGTGTGTGTCCACAAGCCAAGGAATGCCGAGGGTTGGCGGCAGCCCCACACATTGGGAGAGGCATGGATGGGATTTTCCCTCCGAGCTTCAGAAGGAACCACTGATAATGCCTTGCTTTTTGAATTCAAGTTTCCAGAATCTTAAGAGAATGAAGTTCTGTTGTTTTAAGCCACCAACTTGTGGCAGTTTGTACTAGCACAGGGAACAGGTTGTGCTCCTATTACTCCAGGAGGGCTAGCAGTAACTAATTCCAATGGTAATGGCTGTGTGCTATATAGATGCAATCCCAGGGGCAGCTAGCCTGGGCTTGCTGCTCTTCAGGGAGAGAGAAATCAGTGACTTCTGAGGCAGCACCTGGAATTACTGAGTCACACTGGCCATGGAAGGCTCCTGTGATTGTTTCCCAAGAAAACCTCCTGCTTTTCAGGGCCAAACACGCATCTCCTGAGTAGAACATTACTTAGCTGATGTTTGGGAAGGAAAAGAAAGTTGTTCCCCAAAATGTATTCACTGTGGGAAAAGGCTCAGGTGATGCTCCAAATACAGTTGTACCAGAATGGCAAGTGAGGGCTGCTGGTGTTGAGAAAGGCCGCTGTTCTCCACACAGAGCAACTGCATGTGTTAACTGCAACATTAACTGTTCAATGCTTAGGAATTGATGTTCTAAGCATTTTATAATCACTTAGTAGTCGTTACTATATATATAATCTTACTGAGTTTTAATAAGTTGGTTGGTGGTTTGGGGGTAATATGTAGCACCTTTAAATTTTTTCCACTTAATGGGAAATTGACTTTCATTTACTGCTTCCTCCCAGAATGTTTATTTCTCAAGAATGCACTATGAGAGTTGTGCATTGCTATACATTTGTATGTACATATTTGGAAGAAGCACGACTGTACCCTTGAAGAAAATCTTTTGTTAGAAAATGGGACTTAGTGTCTTTACTTAAATATATGAATTAGAAACTTTAGGGAGTAACTTAATTTAGATTTTGGATCCATTTGTTTTCAAGGTAGAGTAGATTCTTCTTCAGTTTTTATCCATGGTACTGGCCGAAAGAACTTCTTGAACACAGGTAATTTCTTTAAATTTTAGGCTGTTTTGTAGGACATAAGAATGTTAAAAGAACACATTTATTTTGTTTGAGTTATGGGATTTAGGTGAATAGCACAAAGTGCTTTCTATCCAACTATTATAAAAAATTTATGGAATACATTTGAGGAAGAGTTTCAGATATGTCTGGTTACCAACAGGTATAAGCCACCTGAGAAACTGAATCTGTTTTTCTAGGTAGTTCAATAATTCCCAAGGAAAAAGATATTGGGAAAAATGGCTTAAAGTGTAAATTTACAGAGCAGAATCATAAGCAACTGTTAATATGCAAAAATCTGTTTGACTCTTTAAAATATACACATGGAAGGGATTCTAGATTCTAGTTAGAAAAAAAGAAAAGCATAAGTTATCTGGACTGGATTTATCACAATTATGTGTTCCCTAAACCCTATCTTTCAAAAAAAAAAAAAGCCAAATGAGAGTGACACATGGAATTCATTACATTCTAGCTAATGGTTTCAATCAAATTTATAACAGAGCTGAGTTGGCAGTAAGCATTTCTGGACCTATTTCTCCAATCCCAGGGTACCCAGGGACACAGGCATGGACACGCAGAGGAAACATGGTGCCCATACTGCTCATGACTAATGTCTCTGCCACCCACATTCTTTATTCCCAGGGACAAAATAAGTTTTGTTTGTTTTACCTCTATAAAAGGCCAAAATTAAAGGGGTGGGAGAATAAATTTTACTGTAAGGTAGATGATACTGAATTTTTTAAGCTTAGCACTACAATAAGTTCATAGTGGAGTAGGAGGAACAGGAGGACATGATATTTCCTTTTTTGTGGCATGGCGCGGTATGTTTTCAAAACTTAAAACATCAACATTGGCCGTGAACATTTGTCTTCATTTTTCCTTTTTTCATGCATTGGATGTAATTTAAAGTTGACATTAACTTAATCTTTATATGCTAATTCCTATTTGGAATATTTTGTCAGTTCTCCTATACTATTTAATACATTTGGCTAACCTGAACAAATGAACGGTAAGTTTAAGTGCTTTATTTTGTGCATTAACTTATTCCAAATGTGCTTTGAAAAAAACAAGAGTTGGAAACTTACTGTAAGTTAGGGTTTCTGCTGAATTGCCACGGAGGAATTTTTGCTTGTGTGTGTAGTTTTGGCCTTCAGGGGGCGTCCAAGTGCAGCGAAGCTAAATGATCTGGCACGCACTGCGGTGTTTTCACGCTACCTGAGTAACCCTAGTTCAAAAAATGCAGCAAAAGCCAAAGTAAGCAGCCCTTCCCCATCTGTCACCGCGTGGAAGAGAGCTGAGGCAGCCATATTTAATCAGCACTGAAGTCCCCCCCTGGGTGATGTTCGTGCCCTTCTGTAATATTTTATTCTAAGCCATTTCCCAGACAGCATTATTGATTCGTGTCATTATTCTCCCCCAAGCTCCGGGAGCTTGTGCAATGCGATACCAACTGCAGTTGGCTTCGTGAATGTAACCTCAGAAAAGTAAGGTGACTGCGGGGTATTGTAGATATTTTAAACTTAGAATCTCACAACGATTGGTTGTAATGTCTTTGCTAAAATAAAAAATTATTATTTTTTTTTAAAGGAAAAGTTTTGGCTTTTGTTTCTTATTTCTGCTTTTTTACTTTTTTACTAGGAGATTTATGCTTGTAGTGAGAGGATACTGTACTTTCGGTATTTTGTGTGGGTGGTTTGGATGAAGAACTCCCCATCCCGCTGTAAGACTCCTTAAAAACAATAATACATTGGTACTTATCTTGACCAGAGCCCTGCAATGCTTTCCTTTCTCTTCTTTCGGTGGTCAAGGAAGATAGTAGAATTTTCTTTTCTCATAATGACAAATAATCGGTTGTAAGAGGAGATCTTGGTTGCTGAATGAGTTGGTGAATGAATGAATCGATGAAAGAAAACTCAGTAATTTTCATTATTTGGCTTATCGATCTTTTTTACTCTCAGGAAATTACTCCTTGATTAGTTTTCCAAAGCCATTTCGATTTGGAGTCCAGCACTATCGGTAAAATGTGTGCATACTCTTATGTACCTTTTAGACATAGTATCATGAAGAGTAACAAATGCTCTCCACCTGGTCCCTCCATCTAGATCAGCGGTTCTCAACCTTCCTAATGCCCTTGTCCTTTAATACAGTTCCTGTGGGTCGTGAGTCACAGGCTGAGAACTGCTGATCTAGATCCTTGCATAGGTATCTTTAAGCAAACTTCTATCAAATACCTTCATCTTTGCAATTTTAGAAACAAATTTTTGTTTTTGTTTTGTCTTGGGCCCAGGAGAGTAATGGAAGATGAAATACCCACTCCTCTCCCCCTCTGGTTGTATAGTTTAATAATTATGCCACTAACCTGCATCTCTAGTAGGATAACCTTCAGGGATCTTTTTGTTAGTTAAGTTTACTGTTGGAATTTATCTTTGCATTAGTAATCATTGTCCAGAATTCTGCTTGTCCCTCTCTAAAATAAAATTATTATGGCAATAATTTACCTGGCTACCATAATAGATAATACTATGTAAATTAAGATGACAATAATCATAATATTGCCAATTACTAAATATCTTCTGTTTCAGGTACCCTATTAGGCAATTTACTTAGTTTAGCATCCAACTCTCCCAATAACCGTAAGAAGTGGACATTATACCCAATTTGTCAAACTGGAGCTCAGAGAGATTACACAAATGTTATTGTTTAAATTAGGCCATTGGAGTTACTTCAAGGGAAGAATTTTCTAAAGAATAATCATATGATAGAGCCAGAATAATTCTAAAAAAAGATTAATGGGAGACATTTACCTTAATAGATATGAAACTATATTCTAAAGATATAAATTACTATACTGGCATAGAAATGGATAGATTGATAAAACTGAAAAGAAAATCTTTCAGTAAGCCCAAGTCCAGCTAGTAACTAATTTTACTAAAATTCCCATAATGCCAGATGCTGGGCTGAGTGTGGTGCAGGTTTTTATCACTTACGCCTCATACTACCCCGTGAGGAGTCATTATCATCTTCGCATTTTATACAAAGAAAATGAAGCTTAGACAGGAAGATTTAGTAGCTCATCCAAAGTTACAGTTGGTCAGGGTGAACATAAGTCTTTCTAATTCTGGTGTCAAACTGCTGTCCCACTATGCTACATAGTCTCTCCAATATATTGTGGAATTCAGCACATGATAAGTGGCATTTTAAATCAGCCAATGGAAAAACAATATGTTATTCAATAAGTGGTACTGGGCTAACTCTATACATTGCAGGAAAAATTAAATTGAATATTTAGTCCAATTATCTACCAAGATAAATTAAAAATGGATCAAATATATAGAGACAGAGTCTCATTTTGTTGCCCTCAGTACAGTGCTGTGGCATCACAGCTCACAGCAACCTCCAACTCCTGGGCTTAGGTGATTCTCTTGCCTCAGCCTCCAGAGTAGCTGGGACTATCGGTGTCCGCCACAAGGCCCAGCTATTTTTTTGTTGTTGTCGCAGTTTGGCCGGAACCAGATTTGAACCCTCTACCCTTGGTGTATGGGGCTGGCTCCCCACTCACTGAGCCACAGAAGCTGTGCCAGGATGGGTATTTTTATATTTTGGGAAAGGCTATTGTAAGTATGACAAAAACCCCAGAAATCATAACGGGCTAATAACTTTGACTCTGAAATGTTTTAAACTTTTAACTGTAAGAGACATTTTACACAATTTGGAATCCAAAAAGCATACTAGGGAAATAATTACAACATATAGTTGTATGTTAGATAGGGTATGAACGATCTTACTATATAAAGAGCTTTTTAAATCAATAAGAAAATAATTAGCATTCTAATAGCAAAGCGGGTAAAATTTGTGAAGAAGTACTTCACAAGAGCAGAAATACAAATGGTCAAAACATCATTAATTATCAAAGAAAAGCAAATTAAAGCTGGAAGAAGATAACATTTTTCACCTATCTGGAAAAGATCAATGTTTTGTCTTAGCAATGGTTTGGGAAGGTGAATAGATTCTAGTGCAAATTGCTAATACTTTCATCGAATCAACAATTCACAAACATGTATACCATTTGTCTTAATAATGCCACCTTAAAAATTTTAAGTTAAGAAAATAGATAATAAAAAATATGTATGTACAAGATAGGTAGGATGCTGCCGTAGATTTATTGCAGCATTATTTATTATACATATAGGGAGTAAAACCGGAAACAACGTAAATGTCTATCATGAAGGCATTTCTGTTAGACATTACAGTATAAAGGTACAACGGAATACCAGAAACGATTAGAAATAATACTGCAATGTTATATTTATAGGCATGGAAATGTGTTTAGGACATTGAAGACAAAAATGCAAGCTCTAAACCAGCCATGAAAAATCCTATGTGAATACCAAAGTACATCTAAAGGAAAGTCTAGCTGGCTAGTCACAAAAGGCGGGCAGCATTACAATGATTTCTTATTTTTTAAAAATACTTCTTGTATTTAATTTTTTTGTTTGTTTTACAATGCCTCATGTGTACTGCCAGAAAAGCAGGAAAGTGATTTTCCATTTGGGAAACTGTTGGAAGGATATATGTACGTGTGCTGGAACAGAATGGAGTGGAAAGGGAGAGAATGAGATTCCAAGCCTGGTCCTCATCAGGCTTCTTGCAGGCTTTGTGGTCTCAGAGCATCTCTGGTCCTGCTGGACAACCACTCTGTTTGTTCTCTGTTTTATCACAGACATGTTTTGCTCTGATCTTACTTTGGCTTACCTGTGGCTTTGGTTAGTCGTGACCTATGGTGTCATTGTGCCATTTTAGCATTTATGTTAACTTGCTCATGGCCTTCCTGCTCTCTGAATATTTCTTTTTACTTAAAATCACTAAGAAAAGAAATCTGAATGACCCTAGCCAATGTCATTAGCAGGTGTACATGGCTTGGTTACCCTTGGCTCAGGTACTCACTCCAAACAATTACCAGGGGCTGATTGGGGTATCATGATACTAAGGCCATCCAGGCCAGACCTCCAACCAGGGGCAATGAACAAGGCCAGGGCTCTTAAAAAGGATTCCTGGTAGGCAAGCAGAAGGAGGGATCATCAACTCTCTATGCACTCAGGGATCAAAATTATCCTATAGGCATGGCGCCTGTAGCTCAGTGGATAGGGCACCAGCCACATACACTGGAGCTGGAGGGTTTGAACCCAGCCTGGCCCTGCCAAATAGTAATGACAACTACAACCAAAAAATAGCTGGGTGTTGTGGAGGGCACCTCTAGTCCCAGCTCTTGGGAGGCTGAGGCAAGAGAATCACTTAAGCCCAAGAGTTTGAGGTTGCTGTGAGCTGTGTCGCCATGGCACTTGACCCAGGGCGACATAGTGAGACTCTGTCTCAAAACAAACAAACAAACAAAACTATCCTATAGTAACTATCCCATTTGCTTCATAGGACTATTGATTTAATGGTTTAAAAAGCCTGTGGGAGAAAAAAATATCAGAATTTCCTCTATGTAGCTGTGGAACATTGAAAATCCACAAAGAATAGGTGACAAAAATCAAACCTGCAGTGAAACTCATTTTGTTCACTTTAGGAAAAGACAGGTATTGAAATAACGAAATATCAATAGCAACTTTGACCTCCAGGTGCGTCATAAATACCCAGACTAGTGAGCACTCTGCTGTGCATTTTTAAAAGCCATTTAGAAATTCTTTATAGCATGTGTAGAATGATAAATTTATGCTCCAAGAATGTAACATGCAAATCTTTATAAAACTATAAATCAAAGAAGACTGATAGAAAATAATATTTAAAAGTGAAAACTTAAATAATTTAATCTAAATCTATTTAATGAAAATGTATAGCAATATTAATTAGTCCATGGTGTACCATTTTAAAAGTTTGAGTTTCTTATAAATTGTGAAAGGCAATGAATGATCTATGCTGACCAATTCTTATGATTTACAAGTAGCTCCAAACAACTTATTATAAGTCACAAATCTTACTCATAAACCAAGATAAGAAATTTAAATAGAAACCTTGCCCAAATTTATGTATTTAATCATTTGCTTAAACCAAGGAAAATCAAATCTTGTATATTTATCTAGGGGGCTAATTTGCATGGCTAGTTTCAAAAATTTGGTGAAAACTCCCTAAGCAAATAGAATACATGTAAATATTACCTTAGAAAGCCAGTGTTTCAGGTTAAATCTGAGAATTACATTCCATGATATCACTCCTTTTAATTATGTTTATGGAAGGTCTTAATGCAAGTGAACATAATACTATTTTGTTACTCCATTATTTCAAGCCCATGATTAAAATTCCCAATGTTTCTTGGAGTATTCTTGCTCTAGGGATAGAGGTTAAAAGATAAAACTCTTAATATGAAGGAATCTAACGTTTAGTACAGGAGACAGACAAGCCAATAGGTCATTACATCATGTACTATTCTAGAAAAGTGTGCTGATATTACGGGAGGCCTGATCCTTCCTTCTTTCCCATTCTGCTTGGTAGTCATCCCTATATTAATATTCTCACGCGCATTCAAACATTTCAATATCCTGGTTTTGAGTATCTTCTCACGGTAGAGCTATAACACGTTTTTTGGAGTTAATATATAGCCTACACATATACACACAAGCCCTTAGGCATAATTTCTACTGATATGAAACATGACTTTAAATTCTTGCCAAACAATACTTCTGTAGTGTTTCTTGCTTGATGAGAACTGTTGTATTGAGTTCTGACAGCAATAAAGGTGTTTCATCAATTCATCTCATGAAGTAGTGGTGCCCATCTAATGCAACCAACCAAACACTTTATAAAGTTTAATATTCTCATTTCATTTCCCAACACTCACTAAATACACGGGATATTTTTTAAGCACACACATTGTTGATTTTCTATGTCGGGTAAAAATAGTATGTGCCTTGTTCAAGTAATTGGTATTCAATCTCCTACACTCATCTTGTTTAAAGTTCATTCCCTTTCCTATTTTCTAAGATCAACTTACAAGTCATTTTGTAGAGCCCTGGGTTGTCTTGTTTTGTAGATGAAAATCACTTAATTCAAAAAGAAAAAAAAAAAAGAAAAGGAAAAAGGGGAATGGATATATGAGCTAAACATTTCCTTGATGGTCAATGAAAAAGACCTAAGGAATTTCCTTGATGATCCGTTTCATTTCCTAGTTATACAACTTAGAAAAAGATAAGCTTCCCAAGAATCCACTGAGAAAGTGCTCTTCTAACCTAATTGAGGGATTTCACTTTCAATTAAAGTTGCACCTTTTCCCATATAGTCTGAAATCAAGAATAAGACTGAAATCTGTCTTTTTCAGCTAGGCCTCTGAGCCAACAACCTACCCTGAAAAACAGAAAAACAGGTAGAGTAAAAATTTCCCATCTTCAAAAAATGTGTTACCACCCTTTAAGACAAATACCACACAGAAAAGAAAAGATACATACATGGTGTCTTTCAAATATACAACAACACAATTTAAATTGACACTTACTTCAACCCAGCTAATAGAAATCTATAATAATTAGACTATGGAAAATAAATAGGCTGTTTTGTGGAGAGCAAAATTCTGAAAGAATGTGACTTATTAGAGAATTAAAGGCTTAGGGGTCATTATTAATGTTTATGTTTTGACTTGTGTGGTAGTTAAAATGTTCCTGATTTGAATGCAAATATTTTCTTTCTTCTCCCTTCTTCCCTGCTCTTTCTCAAAGTTCCTTTGGGTTTGATGAGAGAGTGAGAAAATAAATAAATGGTTTCAACTGTGTCCCATGTCTGCTCCTATTTGTTCTGAAGCCTGGAACAATACTCATCCACCTACCCGGAGGTTGGTATCTGATTAAAATAGTCTCATTACTGCATCTTGCTCTCTGTCATCTTCAGGATGAATTAATTCTTTTTTATTTTTATTTATTTATTTATTTTTTGAGACAGAGCCTCAATCTGTCCCCCTGGGTAGAGTGCCATGGCATCACAGCTCACAGCAACCTCCAACTTTTGGGCTCAAGCAATTCTCCTGCCTCTGCCTCCCAAATAGCTGGGACTACAGGTGCCTGCCACAACGCCCGGCTATTTTTTGTTGCAGCTGTTATTGTTGTTTGGCGGGCCTGGGCTGGATTTGAACCTGCCAGCTCAGGTGTATGTGGCTGGCACCTTAGCCACTTGAGCCACAGGCGCTGAGACAGGATGAATTAATTCTTAAGTATTTTGATTGGAAACTAAGGTGACCAGATTTTAACATCGGTAAAGCAGGACACCATTGATGGGGGTGGGGCTGGGGCCAGGCCTGACAACAATGCAAACTTTGATAAGCAGTTCTCGATAATCACTTCTCAACAATTATTTGTTATTATTACTGTTTAACATTATAAAATTAACAAAAATAATATAAAACTCATATCCTGGCGAAATAGCCACATGGCAGCCGAAAACCGTATATTCCCTTACTGTTCTCCCGCCCATTTGTGCATTCTTTCCAAAAATCGGGACTTTTTAAAAACACTGTGGGACGCAGAACAAATTGCTAAAAATTGGGACTGTCCCGCCAAAAGCAGGACATCTGGTCACCCTTTTGGAAACCCATTACGGTAGGATACAAATATCTTTAGTTTACATGTTCCTCTGGAGCATTTCCAGAGGAACTGTAATGATAAATAGAATTGGTAGACCTGGCACAGTGGCTCATCCTGTAATCCCAGCTCTCTGGAAGGCTGAGGTGGGTGGATTGTTTGTGTTCAGGAGTTTGAGACCAGCCTGAACCAGAGTGAGACTTGGTCTTTACTAAAAATAGAAAAACTACCCAGGCTTTGTAGTGGTGCCTATAGTGCCAGCTACTCAGGAGGCTAAGGCAAGAGGATCACTGGAGCCCAAGAGTTTGTGGTTGTTATGAGCTATGAAGCTATGATACTCTACCCAAGGAGATAAGAGTGAGACTTTGTCTCTCTACAAAAAAACAAAACAACAACAACAACAACAAAAAGAACCAGTAAAGAAGTTGTCTTGGGGGAGTTATAAAATGTTTAGTAAAGCCCTTGGGAGGGTCCTCTGTCTGTTGCCCTCAGATCCATTGTTGCCTTTGCTGAGCACTGGTTCTCTCTTGCTCTGGTGTCAACTGGCTTCTGAATGGACTTGACCAATGAGTGGCTTTAGTGGGACGCTGGAGGACAGGAAAGGAGAAAAGCCAGGGTGTTCGTTGGCCCATCTCGCTTCCTCTGGTGGTAACTTCAGCAATGACTACATCTCATTTGTTACTGAAGATGCCACCAAAAGAAATCGATAGCTTCTTTTTTCCCTACAGCACACTAAATAGCCAATTGAATAGATTTAGTTTTCTCTTATAATTAAACAATTTTATGGATGTTGTTGTCTGCCCTATAGCTATTAGGAACACATCTCCTCAAAGCACAACATTTGGAATTGGATGCCCACTGAACTGCCTACAATTTCATGGGAACATTTTGGCCTCAATCATACCACCGGACATATTGCACGTGAAAATGGATAGTGCTGGCTGCCTGAGAAATTTGAAATGATCGTATCTGGTGTCAGTTTATAGGAGAGGAGAAGAGAGAAGATGAGAAAAAAAAGGGAAAAAGAGACTCACCTTGACATACATGAGTATTGTGAAGCCTGGCTCTGCCGTGAACCGCGACTTTGGGCAAGTCATTCTACCATTTTGAACCTTCCTTACACACGGTGGGATTTGCATGATTCAGGTACAGCCCTGTGAATAATAGAACACTAAAACTCATTCAGCATAAACATTAAGGACTATTTATTATCTCAGATAACAAAAATCTCTAAGTGAGCTGCTTTAAGTTGCCCAGGTTTGGTAAGGCAGAACTCAGTGACTCAGTGGTACCACTGAAGTCCAAGTTCTTTCCTTTTTTCTCTCTGCCATCCTGAACTCTCCGGCAGTCACAGAGTTCAAGGCAGGACATACAGCTATGGCAAAATCAGGAAGAAGCTGTATCTTCTCTGGGTTTATTTTTCATGAATTCAAGACCCTTTCCTGGAAGTACCACAGGTGACTATTGCAGTTGGAATGAATCACTGTGAAATGAGGACTTATTTTAGAAGTAATTTTAATTACATTTGGTTATGAGTCTCAGGGAATAAGAATCATAAAATTTTCTGATGAAAATCACAATTCTTAGAGGGCACATCAAGTAAAACATATCTTTTTCTTTTCTTTTTTTTTTTTTTGAGACAGAATTCACTATGTTGCCCTTGGTAGAGTGCTGTGCTGTTATAGCTCACAGCAACCTCAAACTCCTGGGCTCAAGCAATTCTCCTGCCTCAGCCTCCCAAGCAGTTGGGACTACAGGCGCCTACCACAATGCCCGTATATATTTTTGTTGGAATTGTCATTGTTGTTCAGCAGGCCCAGGCTGGGACTGAACCCACCAGCCCCCCTGCATGTGGCTGGTGTCCTACCCACTGAGCTACAGGTGCCACCGTATCTTTGTTATTTTTAAACACATCTTAGGTTTGATAGATAGATTTGAATTATTTCCCCTATAGAAATAGAGAGTTACTAAAGTTTATTGAGTACTTACTATATATTAGGCACAGGTAAGCACTTCGATTTCACTACTTCATACTATTAACATCAACCCATTTTTTAGGCGATTAATTTGAGGTGTAAAGAAGTTAAATAATTTTTCTACTGTCTCTCTTCGTTAAAGATTTGAACTGAAGTGGTTAAACAGCAGAATCTCTGCCTTCTAAAGCCATAGGGAAGCCAGCATGCTTTTTATCCAGAATTCCCTTGAACATCTCAGGGTATTATGAATTTTGCAGCAGTTCTTAAAACATCATGATAATTGACACAGCTGCGTTAAGACATCATGATAATTGGAAGTTTTCTTTAAAACTCCATTTGATTCTAGTATTTACAAAAGTGAGTCATTCCTTGGTGTACTCAGGGGATTCGTTCCAGGATGCCCTGAATATATCAAAATCTGCTCATACTGAAGTTCTGCATATCGCCCAGCCAAAGACGTCTAGGAAACGTTGGGCCTCCGTGTACTCAGGTTTTGCGTTCTGCTAATGCTGTATTTTCCATCCAAGCATGGAGGGACCGCACAGTTCAAACCTGTGTTGTTCAAGGATAAAATGTGCACATATTTTCAAAATCCCCTAATTTAGTATCCACTGAAGTTTTTTCTTTAAGTTCAGTGCTTCTCAAACTTTAATGGGCCTGCAAATACTTGGGGATCCTGTTAAATGTGGATTCTGAGTCAGGAGATGTGGTTTGGGAGCTAATAAGCTCGCAGTTGATGCACATACGGCTGGTCTGAGGACCACAGGCTGAACAGAAAAGTATTAAATGGCCATTGCCGCCTTGGTGGTGACCTTGCTACGTGCCAGTGCCAGCTTCCTCTGGCTTGTGAGAGCCGGTTGTTAAATTCTCAGGAATCTTGGGAGCTGATTGATAAGCACCATTATCAACACTTTATATAAACGTAAAGTGAAACAGATTATATTTAAAACAAAGGAAATAAATAAACTCTTTGCTTACTAATTATTTTAGCATACCTCTCAGTTACTCTCGGCTTTTTTTCTGTCTCCTGTGGAAAGGCTCTGTGATCGGTGGGCTACGGCACCGCCCTCCCCAGTGCTGTACCCAGTGATGTCATATTGGGGGCTGGAAATTGATCAGGGTGGGAACATGTGCACCTTAAAACCTGGAAAATACTACTGTATGTATACTTTATATTTGCTGATTAAAAATAATCTGGTCATCATTCCAAATCGCAGAACTAGTTTACATGGAGCTATCTTTGATTTTACAGACTGGATGAAAGTGTGAAAGTCTTTCAGTTTCAATTTGTGAGTTTGCTCGGCTGTAGTTCCCGGGTGTACCCATTAGTGTTCTTGCTTAGGGAACAAATAGGCTTGGCGCTCACTTATATCCGTCCTTCAGGCCGGTTACTCAACAGGAAGAAGGGAGTAGGGAAGGGCCGCGCAGGCCGTGTACACATTGCGCTTGCGCGTAAGTTGCTAAATGTATGAGATGTCAACTTGCTCTATTGCTTGGATCCCTCGTTCCAGTCATTTGTTCTGCATGGTCTGGGCACAGTTTCATATTTTGCCGTTGGCAGCTGAGAGCTATTATTGGTCCCCACAACATCTGTTTCAATAACAAAGGGTCCTTGGTCAGAAAAACTAATTAAAAAAGAAGTCCCAAACACAAAGGCCTCGCTTGTGTTGTACAGTATATATACAGTAAACATGGTTACCAGTGAAAGGAAGAAAACCCTTTCATATGGTTAGAGTTATTTACAAAACGATGACAAGCGATGAAAGACTTGAGCTGCATTTTGAGTCTGAGGCTGCAGGAGAGGGTGCTAACTAGCCAACTTTCCTGATGTGGGATCTTTGCAAGGGCTGTGCTAATTGGCAGGCTCGTTCTCCGGTCTGATCAACTGTACAAATAACAAAATGTAATGGGTCCCAAAACATTTGGTTGGCCCTTCTGGTTCATTCTTCCATCAAATTTTCACTCATCAAGATATAAGTTCAAAGTGCTAGTGATTTCCTTGAAGGCTAAATAGTTTTTCTAACCTGGCAGGGGCCAAAGCAGTGGTGTTTACATTGAGCTGATGAAATGCGAGTCATAGACAAAACAGAGGCAGACGTGGGACCAGGAACCTGTAAAGATTCCATCTTTTTTTTTTTTTCTTTCCTTTTGCTTCCTAAGTAGGAGATGATGGAAAAAAACCCCTCAAAATACCTCTTTTCTTCCTTTCACATCTCCAGGAACATGCTTCCTACTCTTATTATAAATAGAGACTCAGTCATGGTTGCAAACGCTTTGTGTGTGTGTGTGCCTGCTTTGTGTGTGTGCATGTCTGCTTTTGAGAAACAACTCTCTCCCTCTTAAGACTTTGAGTATTTAGTAAAAGGCAAAAGATTTACACGATCTCAGGAGAAACCAGGGTAGGGACTTTGAGTATTTAGAAGTAAACCAATGATTAATGCTAAATCTAGCATTTAAAAACACCAATCCGCAAACATTCCTATATTAACATTTTCTTTCTTACAGGGGCTGAAGAACGGACCATGCTGGCAATTGTGCTCAGTTTTATTTTAAGACTCTTAGCTTCACAGAACAGCTGCACAAATGTCAGGACCCCTGGGAACACAACCCACCTGGTTCCATACTTTGCCTCCCACCCGGATGAAATTTTTAGTCTCTTAGTTACTGACAAGACAACTACCCGTTTCTATGGTTGTCTACCATTATCCAAGATAGTTTTGACACTGGTTATGCCACCAAGTTGACTTAGCGGTGGCCTCTCACACTCATTTAGTGTTTAAGGGTGTGAATCAGCGTGACTGTAAGGCAGCTGTGTGTGCAGAGCGAGGGTGTAGGCACCAGCCACACTGTGTGGGTTCAGGTCCTAGTTCTGACACTGGCTGGGTGCCTTTAGATAAAATGCTATCTTTTTTTTTTTTTAATGGCTGAATAGTCTTATCCTTTATATTTACCTAGAGTTGGAACACATTCTTCTTAGTAAAGCATCTCAAGAATGGAAGAAAAAGTATCCAATGTACTCAATACTGTTATGAAACCAATATGTAAACACACATTCATATGAATGATAAAACACAAATATAGTCTGGCAAGGGGAGGGTGATTGTTGGGAGGAGGGAGAGCATTTGGAGGGATCTCACCTACTGTGCACAGTGCAAGGGTGTGTTTCAAAATACTAAGAGCAAATTTTAAATGTCTTACTACAAAAATAAGTAAGTGAGGTGATGGCTATGTTAATCAGTTTGATTTAAGCATTCCACATTGTATATCAAACCGTCACATTGTACTCCGTAAATGTATACAGTTATGATTTTAATTAAAATTAATAAAAAATTAAAAAATGGGGAGGATGAGTGGAGGGAGGGTGTTTGGTGGGACCACACCTATGGTTCATCTTACAAGGGTACTTGGGAATCTTTCTAAATGTAGAATATAAATGTCTTAACACAATAACTAAGGGGATGCCATGAAGTCTATGTTAACTAGTTTGATGAAAATACTTCAAATTGTATATAAAACCAGCACACTGTATCCCATGCTTGCATTAATGTACACAGCTATGGTTTAATTAAAAAATTAAAAAATGAACAGAAATAGATAAAATGCTAATTTATTTGCTGTTTTTACATCATCAGTCCGAACCTGCTATCTATCATGCATTATTTAAGAACTTTATACATATTAACTCATTCAATTTTCATAAAGGTCCTGGGGAGAGACCTGTCAGTCCTTTCCATTTTTCAGATGAGATAACTGAGGTCCAGAAAGCAGCAGGGCATATTAACTAAGAATCTGGGCTCTGGAGTGTTGTTGCCACAGTTTGGATTTCAGATTTGCCGCTTCCTGGCTGTGTGTAACCCGAGGCAACCAAACAACAACAGACCCTCCTCACCCTAGTGTCCTCAGCCTATTTTTAGAGAGATTTTTATCTTTTAAATACCAACAGAGTAGGAAAGGCATGCTATCAGAATAAATAACAAATTTTTATTTTTTAAATTTTTTGTAGAGACAGAGTTTCACTTTATCACCCTCGGTGGAGTGCTGTGGTGTCACACAGCTCACAGCAACCTCCATCTCCTGGGCTTAGGCGATTCCCTTGCCTCAGCCTCCCAAATAGCTGGGACTACAGGCGCCCACCACAAGGCCTGGCTATTTTTTTGTTGCCGTTTGGCCAGGGCCAGGTTTGAACCTGCTACCCTTGGTATATGGGGCCGGCGCCCTGCCCACTGAGCCACAGGCACCGCCTAAATAACAAATTCTTAAATAGAATATATTTAGGTTTTTAAACAAACCACTCCCTTCTCCTTTTCTTATTTTGTAATGTATCAGTAAAATTTTTATCATGGTCTTATACCAGTCTGGACGGGTACTTGGAAACAACCATCTTGCTAATGCGTCTCTGGAGGACGATTATAACTGATTAATGCTATAATGTATAGAGAGATGATTGGTGCATTTTATCATGGTGGGCCCAGTCTTCTAAGAAAAGAAAAAAAAAGAGAAAGAAACACAAAAACCTCCGTAGTTTTACTTGGGGTAATGGAGTACATGTTACATAATTTCCATAATTTACAGTAGCGCCTCCAGAGTTGACCACCTCCCTACACTGACCACATCCTTAGGTTGAACTATGTTCATAGACCGGACATGCACCACATGTACTAATCAGCGCATAGGCCTAGTTCCTTATGTTGACCACCTCTGTAGGTTGATCACCTTTTACAGTCTCTTGGGCTGTCAACTATAAAGGTTCTACTGTGTCTGGATAACTCTAAATTTAGTCATTCCAGAAAGCATGCATTCACACCATTAAGTTATATCTTCTTTAACTTCTGAATACTGCGGAGCGCGTCTTAGAGCAAACACAGCGTATCTGGGACTGCGGCAGCTCGGCTCTGCAGGTGCGTCAATCCCCACTGGTCCACGGCTGCGTATACTGCACTGTGGCACGCCATTAGAGGAGGCTGTCACTGGCTGTTTTCCTCTTTTCCAAGGAAATGCGGGCAGCGTTTTGCTGTCCTATCTCGAGGCAGCAGGAATGTGGTGATCTGTTCTTTATGTAAGCCTCTTCCATAACGTTTCCCACAAACTACTAACCACTCTTGACCTTCAGCAAACAGCAGTAAGTCTGTCCTCTTTTTCCTCAGCCATTTTTCATTATCTATAAATAAAAACATATTGGGATGGGACGGAGTTTGCAGAGTTTTTGCTTATCTTTTAGAAATTGACCAGAATGCAGAACTCATCTCCTTGGCAAACATTCTTGGCATCACAACTGATTTGATAGCTGTTGCCTGTTAAGTAAGTGGCATTTAGAAATTGTGTCTCAGTCTCATTTAGAAATTGTGCCACATCGAGCAGATAATTTGTTATTTTCATTCCTAAGGGTCTTTAGTTTTTTGGGATTCACTATCTTTGAATTTCTAGGGCTGTGCATGGATTCATGGAGCCCGTTTTACATATACATCAAAAAGTGTGGGTTGCTCTTAAATTTCCACCATAGACATTCGATTGACATTTTAAAAAATTCCATTCATGCTTTCAGATTAATGGAAAAATCAGTGCTTTTAGAAACGATTTTACTTCCAAGAGGTTTGCCTGCCAAAACTTGAGTATAATTTAGTGTAGGTAACTCAGAGTTATGTGTAGAGGGAGTTTGGATGAATGGTTTATCAGACTCAAGCTCTTGTAGACCTTAAGCTTTTGGTTTTGTGTGTTGTGGAAACCGGCTGGCAAACACCCACGGTCAGTAATCATTCTGTGCTTCTCCGGTGGGGTAATACAAGCCATGGTGCATATTTTCAGTTTCCATGTTGAGGGTAGATAGTGGAGAGCTAAAGAACTTTAGCACTCTCTTTTCAGACTAGTTTTTTTTTTTTTTTTTAACTTCGTCCACTTTTCAGTACCACTTTTGTTTTGTTTCTTTCTGTTAACTCCTTAAGTTTTAAAAAGGCAAGAAAAAGAAACAAAATCTCTTCTTTTATCCTTTTTTGGGATGGGGGTAACAGGCTTACTGAGATAATTCTCTACCATCCTTTTTTTTTTTTTTTTGTAGAGACAGAGTCTCACTTTATCGCCCTCGATAGAATGCTGTGGCTTCACAGCTGGCAGCAACCTCCAACTCCTGGGTTTAAGCTATTCTCTTGCCTCAGCCTTCTGAGTATCTGGGACCACAGGTGGCCACCACAATGCCTGGCTATTTTTTGTTGCAGTTTGGCTGGGGCCGGGTTTGAACCTGCCACCCTCGGTATATGGGTTTAGTGCCCTACCCACTGAGCCACAGGTGCTGCCCAATTCTCTACCATCCTTTGGAAATCTTTACTCAAAGCATGACTGATTCTCCATTTGAGAATTCTTTACTCTGAGCCAGTGATCTGTTCAGCTGCCAGCTCTGATCTGGCAGTAGGTGTTACGGCTGTGTTCTTGGAGAACTTGCTTGTTTTCAACCAAAATCTCTCCTTGAGGTTTTTATTTATTTATTTTTATTTCTTATAGCATAACTATGTCACCATGGAATTCTATGCAGCCCTAAAGAAAGATGGAGACTTTACCTCCTTCATGTTTATATGGATGGAATTAGAAAATGTTCTTCTCAGTAAAGTATCTCAAGAATGGAAGAAAAAGTATTCAATGTACACAGCCCTAGTTTGAAACTAATTCCTCAAGGTTTTGATCATTGGATTCCATACAACAAGCTAATCCCTTTCTCCTGTGACAAACCCTTTTTCGAAGACAGTGATCACATTCTACTGAAGTCCATTCTTGAGGTTAAAAATTTATAATTCTCTTAAATTTCTCCAGAAAATGGCATTTTGAGCATGTCTGTACTCCTAATCGAAGTCCTCTGAATCCAGTCTCTTTTACAGTGTGGGCTCAGAAGTAAACACGGCACCCAGGAATATACCATCAGAATAGAGCAGTGAAGGATTATGTTCTATCTCCCTCATCTGGGGACTCCATTGTGCAAATGGGGCATGAATTATTTTTGAGGAGTGTCGAACTTTTCAAGTGCTTAAATCAGGTAAGCCACTGGATAGTTTTATGTTTTTCTGTAAGCCATAGCTTTCTTTTGCCAACAATATTTTATTCTATTTCACTTGACTGACTTGCCTCATAGCAAATGAAAATTTCCCACCTTTATCCTCTGATAAAATTGTAAAATGTGGAAGGCCTAAAAACAGAGCCCTGGCCTCCTTCCATGCTGCTATTGGATAGCCCTGATTTTCCATCTGATCAATAGTTTGTCTTGCTGTAAAGCATCTGGGCCACCTGTGCCCATTTTGTTCATAAAACAATTTCTCTTGTCCATGATTTACTTTTCAACGTCAGAAAAAAACTTAGCAGGTAGCGTGGCAGTTATTATTCACTAATTTTTTCCAATAAACACATTCTGTTTTCTAGTTATTACTCCCACATACTACTCAATCTTCTTCCCCCATGAAGTGAGGTAGTGAGGCAATAATTCTACAAACTTTACAAATGAAGCCTGAAGAGGCTCTTCTGGTTTGGGACTTTCATTTAGGACCTGGCTCATCTCATTTCCAGGGACAGTCTGTGTTTTGATGCCTTATTACTGAGGCTTTTAGTCTTGAAGATTTTGTAAGGTTTGCTACTATTAGATTCAGTAGAAAACAATTTTAATCAAGGAGAAATTTGGAAGAAGAGTGATAACGTCAGTGGACTAAATCTGAATGCCACCCAAGGTGGTAAATCGTAATATGTGTTCACATTCTCTTCTCAGAAATTTTTGGGGCCAGGCGTGTCTCAAATTTAGAATTAAATTATATCCTGAGGGAGCTTCAAAATCAAACTTTTCTATCCAGAACAAACATTTATACAAAGTGAGATAAATAAAGACCTTGATATTTCTACTGTAAAATATGGATATTCATAGAAAGGGCGGTAAAGACTATAACATCATTCCGGTTAAGATCAGGTTTCTTTCTCTTTTCAGATTTTCTTTTGGATTTTAGAATTGTAGATGAGGGATTGTGAGTCTGTATTAGTAAAATCATTTGTGCATAGATAGGGGAAATCAAAACTAGTTTTACGTATTGTTTTTTATTTTTGTCAGAATAGAAACACGGGAAATTGGACAAGATATGTACCCACTAAGTTTATGAAATTCCTCCTAAGCCTTCAAATGAATTAAACACAGATGACACTCACTGACTGTCCCCCCAAGTAGAATCAACTACTCTCTTATTTGTGTTCATCGTGTGCTAAGCTGATTCTTTCCTTCAATAGACATTTGCTGGATTCCTACTAGGTGCCAAGCCTTGACCTTGGTAAATGAGGATACCAGAGTGAACATTGTCCTTTTGAACTCACCAGTAAAGAGAGGAAGAAAGGCATTATGCAAATGTTTGCAAATAAGCAGGGAAACTTAACCTAGTCTTGTGGTTCAGGGAACTCCCAGAGAATAGGCATTTAGACTAAAACCTGAAGGATGGCAGGGTGCCAGCCAAATGAGGAGGGGAGTGGCATCACATATGTCCAGGAAGTAAGCATATGGGATGGCAGCTGGAAGAATCCTTTCAGTGATCCTAAAGGATCTAGTAATGTCGGAGCATAGAGAGCAAGAGGGAGAGAGCTAGAGAGAAGGGGTAGGGTCAGCAGCAGAGGACGATGGGAGCCATATTCAAGAGTCTGGGCCTGTTGGCTCCCATGTCGTTGCTCTCTAATAATGAACAATTCTGTGGCCCATTGTCTCTTCTTAGTATTCCAGAGCTCACTGCAATGACAGCCATATGATAAAAGAATATTTGTGGGGGAACGAAGGGAGAGATAGGAATGAATTTAAGAATGAAAACTTGAGTATGGGAGATGGAAGGTGTTAACCCATTCTGAAGGGTAGAGAGGTGGTTTCTCAGCTAAGCGTTCAGAATTGGGGTCTTTAAATGAGTCCTTAACTTACTCTTTAACTTCAGGTACACAGCTTTGCTCTCAGGACCTCTGTTTCTTCTGCAAATTGAGGTAGTTGAGCTGTCATTTCTAGCACTGAAATTCAATAATTCTATAAAAAGAGCCTTCAAAGCAATGTGGGGACAGAGTTTTGTCATCCAGAGCACAACTGGCTGCAAATTGCAGTGTCATTCTTGCAGACGCTACATCTGAGGAAGGCAGCATGGCATGAGTCTTTTTTCAGGAAGGTAAATGCCCACATAAAGAATCTGAGCTTTTTGATTCATCTTTGATTGAATATTCATCCTCCTCCTAACAATATAGTTTGAAGAGCTATTTTTCTTCAAATTTATATTCAGTAACGCCCTCAACATTTCTCAAATTACTAGTGTCAGCTAAGACAAGAACAAAACAAGAATGTTAAAAATACGTTGTGTCTCTATGCCATTGCCGCAAAAACTGAACAGCCAACTTGCCAGCGAAGGCTTTCTTTTCAGGGAAGATAATTTGCATGTGGGGCTTCATTCAAGTACTTTGAAAATGTGTCCAAGGAAACGTAGCAATTGAAATGATTATCAAAGATTGGTTGCGTTTTTCATTCTAAATCACACTTATTTCCGAAACACTTTTTGGTAAGCTAGAGAAGGACACAGAGAGGGCATTTGGAGCCCATTCTTGGTCCTCCAACCTGCAGGAAACTTGTGTTTCATTCTCTAGTTGGATCCTTGGCAAGTTGGTCTTTCTCTCTGATTTGCTACTGCACTGTTTGCAGATAAAATACAGGTATTCCTCAAGTTACAAGCATCCAACTTATGTACAACTCATACTTATGAACAGAGGCTATGACAGATAATAGGTAAATGTAGCTTTTCCAACTTACATACAAATTCAACTTAAGAACAAACCCACAGAATTGATTTTGTTTGTAATCCGTGGGTGTCCATGCATAAGACAATTATAGTACATATGTGGCAGACATTAATTAGAGCTGGCAGTTTGGGAGCTTAGGAGCCTACGGAGCCAGAAGGCTTGATCTTAACTTTTGAACTGGGTTTTCAACAAGGGAGATGCAAGAGAAGAGGTCAGATGGGTGTCACTGAGGGACAGACAAATCTCAATATATAGCCCTTACGAGGCAGTGGAAACAGGGAGCTGTGGAGGCAGGAAGGGAGAGGGCCAGCCTCACCTACGAGGTCTTGACCCAAGCTGCGTGACCTTGGAGACTTTGCTCATCCTCTTTGGACCTCACAGTCCTTGTTTGCAAGGTGAATGAATCAGAACACACGAAGCCCAGGGCCTCTCAGTTTTAAAACCCTACAAACGTAGGAAGATAGATTGTTCTACGTACAAAAAATTTACAATCACAAATTTGCTTCTGAGCAAATATCAGAGATTCAAACTTACTCTAACAAAAGATGCTGATGCTTTTCATCTCAGAGACAGTCAAAAGGACGATAGCTTCTAGATTCATTCCTAGTCTTGCTTCTCACTTTAGGGCAAGCTTAGTTTAGTTTACTTTTCCCACTTGAGTGCACTTTGGACCTCCTAGCCCAAATGTAAATCTCTCTAGTTACAAACGTATTTGTTTTTCTTCATTTACAAATTCATGTATATACATATACATGTACAATAAATACATGGACACATAATTATATTTGCATATTTATATTTGATTCATTATTTGAAACATTTTTACTACCGAGAGCTTATGCTACTTTGTGGTTTAAGGAATAATATTTTTCAGATATGCATGACAGTACTATTCGTTTATGGGAAATGAAACAGAAATTGGTACAGTCTGGGATCCAGGAAGTCAGCATTACCCAGAGTAAACTTCTGTCTGTTCATGTTAACACTTAACCCGAAACACATTGTCCAAGTCTGCTGGACTCAACTCAAGAACACATGCAGAAGTCTCAACATGCCATGGAACGATTAGCAGCACTGACTTATCTTTCTGATTTTGTTTGTTTGCTTGTTTCTACCCTTTACTACCGATATGACCTTCTGCTCAGCGTGGTCCTATTCCAGAGAGGGAGGCCTAGATTCCTCTTCTGTAAGATGAGAGGAAAACGGGACTCTGCCTACACGAGAAAGACTGTCAGAAAAACATTCCAAAAATACTCTTAGCTCTCAGAGGAAGTCAAAACATTAATAGAACCTGTAATTTAAACAAATAGAATTCCCACTGATGACCAAAAGGATTTGATGCAGCTTACAGCTAAATACATTAGTGCAATAAAATAGAAAATCATTAACACAACAGTAGGGAGAAGAGAACCGAGCTATGGGGAGAAAAGAGGGGGAATGCGGTGGTGCTGGTGTTCTGATTGTTTTGTTTTGTTTTTCCTTTCAAAGAACGGAGGATCAAACACTGAATTACCACTCCCAGGCATTTCTGCATATTGACAAAACTTGCTTCCTTGTGGGTTAAATTTGGAGGTGAAAGTCTTTTACGTGCAGGCTGCTGAGCCTGGCAAGTAGTAACTATCAACACTCAGCATCTGACAGTTATTCTGTGGCTTAAGGAAAATGGCTTGTGGTCACAGTCCAATTCCTGCTGGACAGGTATCCACAGCATAAGAAACCACCACTAAATTTGGCACCTCGACGAACTATTATTGGCAGCAACAAGAGAAGGCCTGAATCAGCATTCAGATCTGAGAGCCCTGACCATCTAACCTGGTCACTCTGGGTCAGGGCTGAGAGAGGCATGTGTTTGCAGGGTTTAAAATGGGAGCATTTAAGGGATTATTGTCTGATGCCATTTGACAGTCTGTGAATAAAATGATCATTCAGATATCTAGGGTTTCCCATCTGGCAGATTTTAATGTACTTAATTGCATCAAGAAAGGAAATTCCTCCCCCACCCTTATATTGAATATGATCTTTTATCAGCCTCTTAAAAATATAAGCAGATACTACGGGTGCTGCTACTACGAAGCAGTGTATTCAAGCACTCAAGGTTGTTTTAAACAGTCACTGTGCTGAGAGAACTCACATTTTTATAGAATGACAGAGTGGTGATGAGGGAAGCAAAGAAATCCCTGCCAAAAGGTCATCTGGCAGTGAAAACACAGCTGGCACACTCGTGGGCAGTTTACTGCTGACCACCTCAAGGGCAGGGGAGGCACCATGGTGGTTCTGCCCAGAGACTGGAATTCTCAAGGCTTTTTTTCCCCTTTCACTTGATGTCCTAATAGGCCTGGTATCTACTGCAGAGAAGTATAAATGGCTCATTCTTCCAGTAGGAGCTCACTTGGTTTCCTTCACTTCTCTATACCTGGTTACTTTTATTTAACACACAGTAAAATACCCCCCCGAATGGAGACCGCATACTAATGGATCAAAGGTGTTCCAAGGGCATTGCCACCGATATGTCAACAGTAGGATTTACCTGGCCCAGGGGGCCCGCCAGCCATTTAACAGGGTAGTGGTCTGGGACGCCAGCGAGCTCCACACCATTGTAGTTAAGACTGACCTCAGTCGGGTGGTGCACCTCCTGCTGGTCAATAAATGAGGTAAATTTAATGGCAGTCTTTGAGGTGAACCAATGTTTTATTCCTTGGCCAAGGCTAAAAACGTGGCCTGCCATAAGGAGCAGAGGGTGATATTTAGGAGTGGAGAGAGGCAGGCAAAGTGCTCGTAAAGAGCTTGGAAAATGCTTATAAACGTGGTTGAAAAGAGACAAGGCATTGGAAACAAAAGCAGATTTTCCAAACCAAATCTCTGAGATGCAATTATATATATTTTTTTTCTGGAGACAAGCTCTGGTTGAACTGTGTGGTACAATTGTTAACAGCCTTTTGCCAGAAGGAGTCAAGTAAACATGGCAAAGAAATGTTTTTCTCCTTTAGGGAATATTGACTTTTCTCTTTCCTGTGACTGTTTTTTTTTTTTTTAACCCTACCTGGAAACACTTATAGTTGTTATAATCATATCAAACTAAATCAACATAACTTAGAATAATTAAGTTATTGTTGTGGGGTTTTTTTCGTTTTCCTTTACACTGTATTTGCTTAGTTTCTCTGCACAGTCATAACTTTTGGCATTTGAAATTATTTGGATTAAAAATGTTGTATCTGTTTTTATGCTAAATCCAAGACTTTTTTTTCCTTTGACTAGTTTCAACATAGTTCCAAAGTGATGGTAACAGAATATAACTATAAATGAAAGCAATAGCACTGATGTGATTAGGACAAGTATAATCGAATTGATAATCCAAATGTAGGTTATTATTGAGTACAGAATTTCTTTTCCCTTTCTTTTCTGACTTCCAGGATTTTCTTTGTAAATGAGTTTTACAGTGAAGGAAAGGTATAGGAAAAGGCTTGGAAAACTTTCAATACATTCATGGTCCCTTAATCGGTACTTCAGAAATGTTAGGGTACACCTTATCCAATTTTTCTGGGAATTTTAGTCATGGGCAAAGGAAGCATTTGGCTTCTACTAAATACCTTAAAACGTCCTATTTTCTTAATTTATTTTCTCACAACAATGAAGTAGAATTTGTTGCCATTTGGTAAATCCTTCAACCTTAAGCAAGCTAGGAATTTATAATGATGCCAATAAAACATCTGATTAGTACAGATTCTTTTTAAAATAAGAATGCTCGCTTAGGCCTCTGTGAAACAGTGAATTAGAACTATAATGCAACAAAAATAGGATTTTGGATTTTTTCCCCCCTTGTAACCAGGTTTCGGGACCTTATTCTACTGGACCCCACAGTTAGCATTTTTATCATGGGTTCCACGGTTAAGATAGGTGTAACAGCTTCAGATACCACCAGGGGGTGCCAAAGGACAGCACCTGTTTGCATAATGGGCTAATGGGCTCTAGGAAAGAGAAGAGAATTGCCCCAAAGCTAAAAAATTAGTGTGTAGATACATGTGGGCCATGGTAGAGTAACTTCTTGTGACAATGTATTTGTGCCAAGAGTCGTCAATCACTATAGGTGGACAGGACCATTATAATCATCTAGAAAACCTCATTTTATAAATGAGTCTACTGAGATTTAAAGAGATTAAAGACTTATCCAAAGCCCCCACTGGTGGTCTGTGGCAGAACTAGGACCAGAACTGAAGTCTTGAGATTTTTCTTAGAGCATCTTTTGCTCCACTATCCTACCTCCGCCCAGTGAAAATGCTGCAAGGGGTAACTCCCAAAAATAATTGAGTGGGAAATGATCAAGCTAAAAAGCTTCTGCACAGCTGAAGGTACAACAACCAAAGCAAACAGACAGCCTAGGAATGGGAGAAGACATTTGCATGTTATGCATCTGACAAAGGGGTGATGACTAGAATCTACAGATAACTCAAATTAATCCAAAAGAATAGAGTAAACAACCCCATTTATAACTGGGCAAGAGAATTGAACAGAAACTTCTCTGAAGAGGACAGATGGATGGCCAGCAAACACACAGAAAAATGCTCATCATCCCTAATCATGAGAGAAATGCGAATCAAAACCACTCTGAGATATCACCTAACCCCAGAGAGAATAGCTCACTTTACAAAACCCCAAAGCTGCAGATTCTGGCATAGATGTGGAGAGAAGGAACACTCTTGCACTTCTGGTGGGATTTCAAACTATTACAGCCTCTGTGGAAAGAAGTACGGAGAATTCTGAAAGAACTAAAAGTTGATCTTCCATTTGATCCCACAAATTGATATTACTCAGTATCTACCCGGAACAAAAAGATCATTTTACCACAAGGACATTTGCATTAAAATGTTTATTGCAGCTGAATTCACAATCACCAAGACATAGAAGCAACCCAAGGGTCCATCAATTCATGAATGGAGTAACAAACTGGCAAATGTATACCATGGAATACTATTCAGCCATAAAAAGATGGAGACTTTACATTCTTCATGTTTATCTGGATGGAGTTGAAACACATTCTTCTTTGTAAGGTGTCACAAGAATGGAAAAGCAAGTATCCAATGTACTCAATACTAATGTGAAACCAATATATAAACAACTATGTGCCTACACAGAGAAAAATATAAGTATATTTTAGTGGGGGGTGGGAAGGGGAAAGGTGAGGTGGGAGGAAGGTTGGCAAGTTCTCACCTGATGTGTACAATGTATATAGCACATCTCCTGGGTGAAGGGCTCAACTACACCTTGAACTATGCCTTAGAAATGAAAATATTGTAACCTAAACATTTGCACCCTCATATCAATCTAAAAAAAAAAAAAGGCTTGGCATGGCAGCTCATGCCTGTAATTCTAGCACTATGGGAGACTGAGTTGGGTGGATTGCCTGAGCTCAGGAGTTGGAGACTAGCCTGAGCAAGAGCCAGACCTCATCTCTACTAAAACAAACAAACAAAAAAAAACAGAAAAAAAACTAAAAGAGGTGTTACGGCAGGCACTTGTAGTCCCAGCTATTTGGGAGGCAGAGGCAAGAGGATCACTTGAGGCTAAGAGTTTGAGGTTGCTTGAGCTATGATGCCATGGCATTCAACCCTAGGGTGACTGAGACTCTGTTTCCCCAAAAAAGAAAGAGAGGAAAGAAAGAAAAGAAAGAGAGATAGAGAGAAAGAAAGAAGGAAGGAAGGAAGGAAGGAAGGAAAGAAAGAAAGAAAGAAAGAAAGAAAGAAAGAAAGAAAGAAAGAAAAGGAAATGCTACAAGGAGTGTTGGCATATTGCATCTCACCTGCTTCTGTCTTTTTCAATACTTTGGTGGAAGAAAAACTTCCTTCCATAGAACTCCCAGGTTTAATTAGTAGATACAATAAAACCTCTGTAAATTGACCCCCCCAAGGGACTGCAACAAACTGGACAACATACGGAGGTGGTCACCATAAGGAAGTAGGCCTACGGTACTGATACAGACACGCCGTGCGTGTTTAGTTTATGAAAATTAGGTCAACTTAAGGACCAAGGTTAAGGTGGTGAGGTGGTCAATTGTGGAGGTTCTGCTGTATTAAGAGTTTTCCCTTCCCACTTCCTCTTTACAGACTCCTGTAGAGATGACCAGAATTCACTCCAAGAACCTCGTGTTCTGTTTAGGGAAACCACATTCCCGTCGGAGTGGGACTTCTCCAACTTTTCCTCACTTTTTATCTCTGCTTTTCCAGGGAGCACCAGCTGCAGGATCCTTCTCGTTTCTCTAGTCAGGACACTGTTGGCTCCTTATCAAAACTAACAAAAGCTCTTTCGCCAAAAAATACATTAGGAACTAATATTTTAAAATATATTAAAGTGTCTGTGTCACAATGCATGCTAGAGACCCATTTCCAACTGATGCAGGTCCAATATCTGCAGGTAAAACCTGTGTTCCCGCTTTGTGATAGAGCCCCGCTCTCTCTGTAAGCAACCGGTTTCAGGCTCATTATAGATTGAGGGGAAAAGCCCACAACACAACATAAATTAGAGTGAGAATTATAACTGGAACCTTTTAGAGTGCCTATGGATTTTAACATGCCTGGTCCGTGGCAGAGACTTCAGTGAGTCCACTTCCTTCTAATCTGACAGCTGCTCTGCTCCGGCCAGAGCTTGGACTAATGAGGCTACAGCTGTCAGGGTTAATCAACGGATCCAAATATGAACAAGGAATTGGGTAGCTGGTTTCAGTTAATTTGTGCAAATGTACAGATTGGGTGGGCAATATTTACACTGGTGACTCAAAACAAACTTTCAGGAATGGAGCCAAGAATGATCTCACCCGTCCTCAGCTCTACTCTGGGGAGATAAGACACAAATTACAGAAACAGGAGATGGAATACAAAGGCGTCCATAGCTTCGAAGTACCCACGAAAAGTCCATTTATATCCAGGGTATCTTCCTCGTCATTGGACATCTAATTTAATTTTCAGTACTTGAGTCTGATCATTCCAGAAGTTCTCAAACTGTCCTGATGATTCAGCTTGGGATTCGTGGGTCTTTTGCCCTTGCCCTGGGATTTTATGTAAGAGTTTCCCCTCCCCCGATCTGCGCACTTCTGAGAGCCTCCCAAGTGAGTGCCACAATCGCTGCTCATCCATTTTGTTATGAAAACATCATTCTATTAATATAAATACAGATAGCACTTGCCAGGGCTAACTAGAACAGGTGCAAAGTCTTCAGATACTTGCTTGTACTGAGAAATGAAAAGAGTGGACAAACAGTTTTCTCTTGCGGTGGCCCTGCTGGTGTGGATGCAACATTCATCTCTGTTGCATTCCTTGATGTTCATGGAAGGTGGCCCAGGAAACTCAATACGACCGGCTTGAAGGGTGGAGAGGGAAGGAAGAGGAAGAGAAAGATAGTGATGACATGGTCTCTAGGATTCTGTTTATGCAAATACTCTCCTCTGGAGCTGGGGCTTCCTTGGGTTATGTATAGAGTACATTCTGTCAAATCTCCTGCTGCGAGTTAAGAGATGCTGCCAACATAAATATTCTGCTGATTCTGAATTTAGAAAGCAGCTTAAAGGCTCCTGATGTTACTGTTCTTCCTCTTTTTTTTTTTTTTAAATCCATCCATGTGACTGCCACTGTGTTGCCCACGGTTTCAAATTCACTTTGTAGTTTTCCAGGCAAGAGAAAGTCATTGCCTGAAAGGCCCATCTGGCTTCCTGTCTGCATCATCAGAGTTATCTTTGAGCTTTCACTTCATTTAGTGGAGAGCATTAAATGCATGTGCCATTTGGTGGAATAGTGTTTTTTGGTTTTGTTTTTGTTTTTCTTTGAGACAGAGTCTCACTTTGTCACCTTTGGTAGAGTACTGTGATGTCATAGCTCATAGCATCCTTAAACTCTTGGGCTCAAGCAATTCTCATGCCTCGGCCTCCTGAGTAGCTGGGACTACAGGCACCCACCACAATGCCTGGCTATTTTTAGAGATGGAGGTCTTGCTCTTGCTCAGGCTGGTCTTGAACCTATGAGCTCAGGCAATCTACCTGCCTCAGCCTCCCCGAGTGCTAGGATTATAGGTATGAGTTACCACAAGTGGCCCCTGGTGTAATAGTCTTAAAAAATAAAAAATAAATATTCTGTGTGATGGTTGTGGATGTTAAGTGCATGATTTTAAACTTTTGGGGGAGTCTACCTTTGGAAGTGAGTTCCTAAGAGTATGTATATGATTGTGTGTGTGGACAGAGAGAATGCATATATATGAAATTATATATATATACACATACACACACATATATATATATATGAACTTTATATATAGTAGCCAGAGTGTATATTTAAACTCATATACAATACATATATACACACAGGTTGAGCATACCTCATCCAAATCCTTGGAATGAGAAGTGTTTTCAATTCTAGATTTGTATGGAGTTTGGAATATTTGCATTATACTTACTAATTGAGCAAACCAAATCCAGAAATCCTAGATGCTCCAGTGAACATTTTCTCTGACTGTCATGCTGGAGCTCCAAAATCTCAGAGTTTGGAGTGTTCTGGATTTCGGATTTCTAAATTTGGGATGCTCAACCTGTTTAAACTGTTACACAGGCTGATCTGGGATAAATTGTTGCCATTGTCATCACAGTAGTGATGGCAGGTGGAATTCTAAAATGGCCCCCAGGATTTCCATCTCCAGGACACACGTCCCATATATGCTCCTCTCCTTGAGTTTGGGTACAACCTGTAAATATGTGGACGATCACTGCCGAGCTTATGTTTTATTATATGGCAAAGGTGAAGGAATTGCATTGAAGCTGTGATTAAGGTCGTAATCAGTTGGCTCTGAGTTAATCAAAGAGAGATTGTTCTATTTAAGTGGGCCCAGTAAAAGAGGGACTGGATGTTCCCTGAGCTCTTAAGGTATTTTAAGAAGCCAGCTGCCATGTTGTGAGATTTCACTTCACTGACAGTAACATACGGCCAGAGCTGGAGGGGCCGCCAGAAACTTACTTGGCATTCAGAAAGAAAGTGGGGGCCTCAGTCTTCTAATAATAAGGACCTGAATTTTGTGACTAGCTTGGAAGAGGGTTTGGGGCCTTAGACAGAATCATGGCCCTGGCTGACCCCTTGATTAGGGTCTGGTGAGACCTTGATCAGAGACTCAACTATGGTGTGAGATGATATGTGGATGTTGCTTTAAAGCCACTAAGTTTGTAGCAATTTTTTTGCAGCAAGAGAAAACTAATGCACTCAAGCTCTGTACAAATGGTATCTAGGTTTTAAACATCAACAGGACTGGCAATCTCAAGGAAGAGAAAAGTGTGTCCACATTGTTCATGCCACAAATTACCTGCTATAAAGAACATCCACTTATGAATGGTGGTAGTGGTTGTTACACTCTTCCCGTCAAACATCTCATTTTCTCTACTGCCTTAAGTTTAGTAGCTACTAAAAAATGAAAGATTCATTTTTCAAAAGGAATAGAAATGTGTTTGGGTTCTGATTTAAAGCTTCAAATCACAGCGTCTTACATGGAGATAGTGTTTGTTTGGGGATTAAATAATTATTCATGTGTGTTCTCAGGTTTTTGTTTGCACTGCCTTCCAAAGAGTAGTCTGGCTTGTCATCAAACTAATCTTTTAATCTTTTCTTTATAATGAAGTAGGAGGAAAGGGAAGAGTAAGGGTGACAGGAGGTACGAATGTCAGGGTTGAGGATTCGTTTGGGGAATTTATTGTGGGACAATCAGAGACCTTCCTGACCTGGAAGCAGGATTCCATATCCTTAATGTTAGGAATTCTACCTAGCATGTAGATGGTATTAATTGATATATTTTTGAATAAACTATATTTAGCAAAGACATGGATGGCTGGCAAAGGGGGGATTTTTGAAGACATATACTCTGTTCTACAAATCTCCTTCATGGTATTAAAGATTGAAATGAATGATTGAGGTTATTTTGAAATTACTCTTGTGATACTGCTCAACATCTGGACCATGGAGATCAAAGATCTGTAAACAAGAATTGAGCACAGTTTCTTGAGTACTCTGGCATTCCTGATACTGGGCCCTTGAGTACACAGCAATGAATGCAATGTAGGCCCTGCCTTAAGGGCGTCTGATGCAGTCAGGCCAGAAAGTTGGTCTTCATGTGTGTTTACAAGGTCGCCAGAAGAAGGGCTAATCTACACAGGCCTATAGGACCCAGAAGAAGCTCCTGTGTCCCATACTGTGGGCAGAATGGTGCAGCCCAGGAAGGTCCAACTTGTCTCCCAAGTAAAACTTAAACATAAGAATGAAACAGTTCTCTCTTTACTACAATGAATTACTGATGGCCTCAGTCTGATTTCATACCACGATTGACAAATCAAATTTGATTACTATTATTCTCACTTTTACACAGGAATGTTAAACTTTAATGGAAAAAGATTAGAATGGCTTCTATCTGAAGTGATTTTTCATAAAGCACCAATATAAAAAGCCTGGGAAGTGACACATGAAAAGGGAAAGATGTTTATTCTTTTTAGAATAATGGTTAGTGCTTCCTTTCGGCCGGAGACGTCATCTTTCAGTAATTCACCAAAATGACAAACACAAAGGGAAAAAGGAGATGCAAGATACATGTTCTCTAGGCCTTTTAGAAAACATGGAGTTGTTCCTTTGGCCACATATGTGCAAATCTACAAGAAAGGTAATATTGTAGACATCAAGGAAATGGGTACTGTTCAAAAAGGCAGGCCACACAAATGTTACCATGGCAAAACTGGAAGAGCCTACAGTGTTACCCAGCATGCTGTTGGCATTGTTGTAAACAAGTTAAGGGCAAGATTCTTGCCAAGAGGATTAATGTTCCTATTGAGCATATTAAGCCCTCTAAGAGCCGAGATAGCTTCCTGAAACGTGTGAAGGAAAATGATCAGAAAAAGAAGGAAGCCAAAGAGAAAAATACCTGGGTTCAACTGAAGTGCCAGCCACTCCACCCAGAGAAGCCCAGTTTGTGAGAACCAATGGAAAGGAGCCTGAGCTCCTGGAACCCATTCCCTATGAATTCATGGCATAAAGCATATAACATAGCACACAGGAGTGCCAGTGGACCCATGCTTTTAGGTGCAAGAACTTATTTACTCCCCACGAGCTCATGGCATAATAGGTGTACAGCATAGCACACAGGATAACCAATAAACCCCATGTAACAGTGATACAAGGTGCTGGAACCTATTTCCCATGAATTCAAAAGTCAATCAATGTTTTGTCACATTCAATGGCAAGGTGCTTCCTGGAGCTACTGGAGCCTCTACCCTATGAATTCATGGGGTGGTAGTTAAAAATAATAGCCTAAAAGTGTTTGTTGTTTGTTTACTACAAATGTGATTTGTTTTTGCCTAAATTATTAAACCAAATTTTAATGTATCCTAAAAAAAAAAAAAAAAAGAATAATGGTTAGCAAACCAAAACCCATCTGTCCCCCTTTTTTTGTTAATAAAGTTTTATTGGCACACAGCCACATTCACTTGGTAACATAGTGTTTATGACTGCTTTCATGCTACAATGGCAGAGGTATTTGAAACAGGCTGTTTGGCCTATAAAGCCTAAATTATTTACTACCTGCTCCTGTTTTGTGATGACCTATATTTTACAAATACTTCTCTTAATTACTGTTATCATATAAAGCTATGAAAAAAAAAAGCCCTTGCAGCAGGAGTGGTTGGTCATTTAGGAAGATTTAGGAAGACAAAACATGACTAGCCCTAAAAACATAATTAACAGTTACTGTGCCCTTATTACCATCCTAAGTGTTTTATTAGCATTGCCTTATGTGATCCTTATAATAATTTCATTAGGCATGATTATGGCCAATTTACAGACAAAAAAGCTGAAGCTGAGTTAGGATAAGGAACTGGCAAAAGGCTGCTCCCTGTTGCATCTGGGACTCAAACCCATGTACTTACCTCTGCCTGAACCCAGAGCCTGGGATCTAAATACCACACTGCAGCAAAGGATCAAGATGATAAATTCTGGTACCTCCTGCATAAAACAACAGAAAGAAAATAAATTCTTTCTGTTTCTGGGCCAGTTGCATATTTTGGGCTTGGAAATACATAGTATAAAAAATGACCTCAAATTTCAATGGTTATATATGCCTTCAACAATATGACAGTTTTCCAGCAGGTTAATTTATTCCCCGTCTTTGAGGAACAGGTGACATTCATTTATCCAACTAACATTTACTGACTATTTACTGGGACAAGCCACTCAATTGCCATGAAAGACCACCCTTTCCTCTAAACAGAATAAAGCTTTACTCACATAAACTTTTTTTTTTTCACTCTAAGGACCAGGGAAAGACAATCCCAGCCAGACTAATGTATTTCTCAGCTAAGAACTTTTAGTTTCAAAGGGGGATATTTTTCTGAGGTTAGTTTTAAGATTCATGTACCCTGTTAATGTAGAAAAGTCAGGCAATGAGAGGCCTTCAGTAAATGGTAACAGAATTGCAATAGATTGATTTGCCTGTGAAAAACGCAAGACTTTTGTTACTAAAATTTGTAAAAGGTCTCAGCAGGCTTGAAAACTAAAGATTAAGGAATATCAATTGTAATTCTTTTGTGTGCGTGTTAAAAGACTGTAATTGCGGATGGAGCTAGAGAATGTTCTTCTGAGCAAAGTATCACAAGAATGGAGGAAAAAGTATCCAATGTACACATCCCTATTATGAAACTAATTTATACCTTTTATATGAAAGCTATAACCAAATAATCTAAGAATATGGGGAGAGGGGAGGGACAAGGGAGGGGGAAATGGATGGAGGGAGGGGGATTGGAGGGATCACTTCTGAGGTTTATCTTACAGGGGTACAAGTGAATCTTTCTAAGAGTAGAATGTGAACGTTTTAAAACAATAACTGAGAAAATGACATGACGGCCATGTTGACCAGTTTGATGGAAGTATTTCGGATTGCATGTGAAAACCCCACACTGTACCCCAGAAGTGCATTAATGTACATAGTTACCATTCAATAAAAAAAAAAAAAGTTGAAAAAAAAAAAAAGAATCCCTAAAGAAAAAAAAAAAGACTGTAATTGCTCCCTAAAATTATGTTTAGAGCACTGCTCCCAACAGGGGGTGATTTTGTCCCCCAGGGGACAGTTGAAAATGTATGCAGACATTGTCACAATCCAGGGGAGAGTGCTCTCAACATCTAGTGAGTAGAGATCAGGGACTCCTCTAAACGTCCTCCAAGGCATACGACAGCCCCACAACAGATGCTAACGGTGTGGAGGCTGAGAAATGCTGCAGAGGCTTGTTAACTTGTGAGGGCAATGGAAGCACTTTTCTAGTTTAGCTTCTCACGTAGGGAGAAGGAGAGAGTAAATCTAATTTGCTTAAGAAGTTTATGAAATAGCAGAATCCGGTCCTCACCTTTGTAACTACTACCAACTTATTCGGGGACAAAGACTGAACTTCAAGTCTCCTTTTTGTTTTTATAACCTTGAACTTGTCATTAACATTTAGGCTCGTTTCCTCCAGCTGCTGTAACGAAATACTGAACTATATACTGGTTGGTTTTAACAACAGAAATTTATTGTCTCACACTTCTGGAAGCAAGAAGGGCACTGTCAAGGTGTTGGCCAAGTTGCTTCCTTCTGAGGGCTGTGAGGATGTTCTCTGCCTCTCTCCTTGCACCTGGGGGTCTGTTGGCAGCCCGCCTTCTGCCGTGTCACCCTGATCCCTGCCTTCATCTTCGCATAGCATTCTCCCCGTGTGTGTCTCTGTCCAATTTTCTCTTTTTGTAATGACATAGTCAGATTGGATTAAAGCTTGCCCTAATGGCTTCATCATCTCCAAATAAGGTCTCATTCTGAGGTCCTGGGAGTTAGGATCCCAGCGTATCTTTCTTGTACAATTCAACCTGTACACCACCATAGACCAACAATATGATACCACATAGAAACAATCAGTTCAGGCGTTACACATTTCCACAATGCACCGAGGGTCCTCTGGGCTTTTGAGCATCTAGGAGGGCAGCCATTTTGAAGAGACTCATTGGTAAAGATTTAAATGAACTTCCCTTCTACAATTAATGTGAAAAGGAGTTAGCTTTCAAGGCATTCATGAGATCTTTCTTCACAAAAAGTGTCCTTAAAACTCCTCATAGAAATGCAGTAAAGTCTAAGACATAAGAAAAAAGATTAGTTTGCAGAAAAATTATGGAACACAAACACCTTCCCTTGTGCTTCCAGGGAGACTGGGCTGAGCACACTTGCTCCCATTATTACCTGGTCACTTTCCTAAACGGTCTCACTGCAGCTTGTGGTCGCCTTTGGTGGTCACTAAGACCATTACACAAAAGAGCTCAATGTGCTCGCTGCAATCCTGCCACCCAAAAGCAACCAGCCAAAATTACCTGTGACCTTTCCCAGGAGTGTGAACAGAAAACCCTTCTTGAAAGAGGGAGCGATAAAGAAATTTGGACTTCATTCTTTCATGGGTTTGCTCGTAGGAATGTTTATTGGCAAGACACTAAGAATAAACCCAGTTATTGAAGAGAGAGCTGGGAAGTTGACAAGCATGGCTAAACCCAGCAGAGAAATTTGATGAGGAAATTAGATGCTGTGTAGATGGTGTGTAGTGATTAGTCTTCTGAAAGCCAGGATTATTATATAAGTAAGCGGGGGAAGGGCTCTTGCTTTGTGACCGGCAAATTCCATTTATACAGGTATTCTTCCAGCTAATTAGACCCATAATGGTGCATTTGTTTATACATTTCTAGCACACCCTCTTCTGTGGGATACTTTAGTGAGATGAAACACCAAAACAGCAGCATTTCCCCTTCAAAACTAGGTTGCAGAAAAAGGAATTAAGATTAATCAAAATGTACATCTAAAATCTCCTCCTGTAGCAAGTTTCTTTTACTTAAATCAGTGCATTTACACTTTATAGATTCATTAATATTTGGACATGAGTGTCCTATAAACAATTAGAATTTTAGGTCTTTCAGATGGGACATTGCCTTTCGCAAATGAACATTTTAAAACCTTACTCACTGATTCATATCTGATAGACTAAAATAGCTCATCTTTGTAACCTGCAATCCCTACACAACTGTTTGTCATGAAAGGTTTTTCTAATGTTGCTTTCCTTTAATAGACCAAATGAGACAATGCATAGTATTAGCTAGCATAGTACCTGACACAGAATAAGTGCTCAATAAAATGGATTCACCTCTCCTCATTTTAATTGTCTTCACCCACAACTCCTGGCTACCCCTCCCGAAGATACACACGGACAGGCACGATGCAAAGGATCTCTTGTGAACACTGTGCAACTCGGCTGGTGCTTTGCTCAGCCTCCTCACAGGCGGCCAGAACAGTTGCAGATTAAATGGCTTGTTTAAAACATGGTAAGAGTTTTATATGTGAATTTCTTTGACAGGCATTATGACTCTTCTGTGGGAAAAACTCAACCTTAGCAAGCTAAAAATTCAAGTGACATCGAATGTGGTCCATATTTCAGATTGTACAGACCCATTTTTCTGTGTGAAGTTGCAAGTTTCAGGAAGAAAGTATTTGCCTGCTTAACATCAAGCATGAAACGAACTTGTTACATCTTGGGACTTTTCCTAAAACCATTTCAGTTTTGATTTTTTAGGAATTGTGCACTTCATTATGGTCTTATAGTCATTGACCTTTGTGAACTATTTGCTTTTGTGGATTGTTTGTTTAAATAATATATCTACCAGGTCTCTCAAAAGAGAAAAAAAATATAGTTTAATTCTTACTAGGGTACAGGTGAAATTTACTAGGTGTAGAATATAAATGTCTTAACACGATAACTAAGAAAATGCCGTGAAGGCTATGTTAACCAGTTTGATCAGCTTGGCGCCTGTGGCTCAAGTGGCTAAGGTGCCAGCCACATACACCTAAGGTGGCAGGTTCAAATCCAGCCTGGGTCCACCAAGCAACAATGACGGCTGCAACCAAAAAATAGCTGGGCGTTGTGGCGGGCGCCTGTGGTCCCAGCTACTTGGGAGACTGAGGGAGGAGACTCACTTGAGCCCAGGAGTTGGAGGTTGCTGTGAGCTATGAGGCCACAGCACTCTACCCAGGGGGACAGCTTGAGGCTCTGTCTCAAAAACAAAAACAAACAAACAAACAAAAACAACAAAAACCAGTTTGATGAAAACATTTCAAATTGTATATAAAACCAGCACATTGTACTCCATGATTGCATTAATGTACACAGGTATAATTTAATTAAAAAATATATAGTTTACTAATGAATTAATTTTCTGGAGCTCAATTAGCTCATAAGGACAATTTATAATAAATCAATTATGTCTAAACAAGACATTCAGCAGAAACCTGTTCAAGTCTCTCTGGTTGAGATTGTATGTGATCGGCTTAGAGACTTTCATTTAGTGATAGGTGTCATTGACATCATAAATGTATTTTTTTCTCATTCCAAATACAGACCAATATTTAATTTATACAGTGAGAAATGAGGCACAAAGAAAAAAAAATCCAAGGATTTATTTACTAATGTAGGTGTATTATTTAAATGAAATCAGCTTACTTGATGGGCATATACATTCTATGAATGCATGCTGCTTGCAGTATTAATGGCACTCAAATTGTACATATTGCAAAAAATTTCTAAGTTCTTTACACATATTTATTCACTTATTCTTTAAAATAACCTAATTAGCAAAAAATATTTTTGGCCCCATTTAAGAGTTAAGAAACTCAGACCCAGAGAACACAAATAATTGTTCCAAGATCACACTGCTAGTAGGTGGCAGAACTGGGATTCAAATCCAGGAAGTTTGGCTCCAGATTGGAAGCTCTTAAATACCATATTACCTCTTAATGAAAAGGGCAGGGAGAGGGGAGAGAGAGACAGAGAAAGAGAGTGTGCACACACGAGTGAGAGAGACATTATAACAGAAAAAGATGTCAAAAGAAGAAAGGTCTCAAATCAACTCTCTAAGTTTCCTAAACTTTCACCTTAAGAAAGCTTAAGAAATGTCGGGCATAATAAACCCAAGAAGGAGAAAATGATAAGGGAAAGAGTAGGAATCAATGCAATCGAAAACAAAGGAACAGTAGAGAAGATCAAAAGACCAATTTAGAGGTGAAACTAGACAAATAATTGGTTGTTTGACTCACAAGGTATGAGTTTATTTTTAGAATCTTCCTGTAATATTAACCCTTAGATTAGACCACCATGTCTAGTCACTGTATTTATAAACCACTTAGAAGTTCACGGTGCAAGCATAAAAGTGTTTCCTTTGCAGTCCCGCAATTTTACACTTAAGGAGAAAGCATGTGTTTTGTATATGTAAAAGTATTTTATGCACACCCATTTTCATTTCACGGTGGTTTCATGTATTGCTGAATTAATTGTTTTAGGCATAAAAATCGTCAGCTCTTTCTGAAGTGAACATCCTGCCTCACAAAATATGCGGAAGTTCAATGCCGTTGAATTAGTCACGAATGCTTGCTTTGTTTTTTTTTTCCGCAAACTCTGCCAAACTAGAACTGTTTCAGAGGTTTGTTTTACCTTTAAATGAAAGGACCAATTCCTAGGAGGAAATTATATTTTGCACATCACAGTTAAAAATTATGTTTATTTTATTTTTGCAGCAGCAGAATTGCAACACAACAGTTTTCTTTTTGTGGCCACTATTTGCCAAGATAGCCTTTAAATGTGTCATTCCTTTTGCTCCCTGAGAACAAAATTTCAAGTATGTTTTCTGCCCCTATTTTTTTGCCAGCTGTGCAAATTTTTATAAAACAGCTTCAATATGAATCTTTTATGACTGTTCTTTAGTCATCTGAGTTATACTGAGCATGCAAGCATGAGACATAGCCACTTTGGATACTGGCTCCGAGAGAGAGCAGCATGCAATCTACACAAAGGAAACTCAATCCTCTAACAGCTAATTAAAAAAGCATTACTTTCCACCAGGGCTGACCTCCAGCCATATAAAGGATAAAGATGGCTGTCTGTCAATCATGTTTACCTAACAAATTCTGGCATGAGATCATGATGAATGGACAGATCTAAAAAGGGACGATATTGCTCAGAACTCCTAGGTACTCTTAATACCACCTTTAAAGAGGCAGAAGACCTCATCAGTAATTTGAAACCCCTGTCTCAGTGCTAAGGGTACACCAGAGCTAAATTTGCCGAGGACGGCAGATACTAGATACAAGAAGGGCGGTAGAAACATATTTTCACATCCTGAAGGATTTGGATGTAGGTGTATTTAAGATAACATAATGAGTTCATGCAGCCAAATGTTTTCATTCAGATCTGCTTAAACCTTTGCAGTCATTTGAGAATAAGCCATTTGAGAATAAGCCATTGAGAACAGCAGTCTGTGTTTGCTCTGCCCTCAAGTTATCCCCAAATCAGCCAGCATGAAGGGATCCTTGAAGTCAGTTAGTGCATCTCCCTGTTTCCAGGCAGGACAGCAATATCATTTGCTCTTTCAACTATAAAAATATTAAGAGAAGGTGAGTCCTTAATTTACTTTGCCATGCTATTTTAGAGATGAAGAGTTTTTACAGCCAAGAGATTTCTTCTAACTCTGAAGTAGATTCTCTCACTTTTAAGATAGTATTTCTTTCATTCTGTGCTTCATTTCTTTTTTTTTAAATTATGGGTTAATATGAGGGTACTTAAAATTAGGTTATATTATTTGTGCTTGTAAGGTAAAGTCCAAAGTTTGAGTTGTAGTTGAACGCTTCACCCAGGAAGTGTGTCATATACTTCTACATTGTACCCATAGGTGGGAACTGATTTAGCCCCTCCCTGCTCTCAGAATTCTTTTTTTTTTTTTAAAGTAAGTCTTTAACATCAGTCATAAAATAATCCCTTCACAACTTCCCACTATGAAGACTACTTTGAAGAATACTCTGGATAGGAAAAAGGTCAGGCTGGGAAACACTAGCTGGACCTCACTCTCTCCCATCAGATAATGACGGCGTCATTACTTCTGCTGACTGTCTAACCAGAGATCCCAGCACAGCCTTGACTATGGCAGGCCTATTCCTTGCATTTCTGTGGGGCTTACTTAATCTACTTTAGTAGTGATTTTGAACACAAACAGGAAAAATATTTACCTTGTACAGTAAATATGAAAACAACAATGCTACTTCTAGTAGAGTACAATGCCTAGAGTGTATTTACTAGCTATTTAGATAGTTTTTACCAGCAATTTTTAGCTCCTGATTCTACATCCAGAGATCATATGGTAGCAAAGAACAAAGCTATTGAGGATGTTGGTAGGATCCTCATTGTTCTTACTTCTTGGAGCCCATTTACAAATTTTAGATTTATTTTAATTTGTTTTCAAACTTAGGTTGAGACTTTGGTTTATTGTATTTCTTTTGTGTACCGTCTTTGTACAGATTATGTTTTATTTCTCCTCTGAATCAGATTACAGATTCAAAAGTTCTTTATTGTACAATGATCCCAATTCAATATTATAAATTTTAATTGTTCTTTGACCTGGTCTTTTTCTAAAGCATGATTATCCATTCTTCCACATTTTCTTGGAAAGAGATGGCAGATGACAAAAATGCATGTAAAAACATACCATACTCATGGATTGGTAGAATCAACATTGTTAAAATGCCCACATTGCCCAAAGCGATTTACAGACTTGATGCAATCTGCATCAAAATACCAAAGTCATGTTTCACAGATCCAGAAAAATTAATTCTATGACTCTTTTGGAACTAAAACAGAGTTTGAATAGCCAAAAGCAATCTTAAATAAAAACAATAAATCTGGAGGAATCACATTACCAGAATTCAAACTATACCATAAGGCTATAGTAACTGAAACAGCATGGTACTGGTATACAAATGGAGACCTAGAGCAATGACATGGAATAGAGAATACAAAAATAAAACCATCTACCTATGAACAACTGATCTTTGACAAAGCAGACAATATACACTGGAGAAAAGAAGCCCTATTCAACAAATGGTGATAGGAAAATTGGAGAGCCACACACAGGAGTATGAAACAGGACTCCAAATTCTCACCATTCACAAAAATTAATTGAAGATTAATTTAAATTACTAAAGGACTGAAATAAAGGCTTGAAAGGTAAAGGACTGAAATATATGGCTTGGATCCTAGAAGAAAATGTAGGAAAAACTCTTCTAGCCATTGGCCTAGCCAAAGAATTTAATGACAAAGGCCCCACAGGTAATTACAGCAACAAGGAAAATAAATACATGAGACTTGATTAGAAACATATAGCTTTTGTAATACATTTATGATTTCTCTCTAATTATTTAATGTAAGTTTATTTTTTAAATTAATTAATTAATTATTATTATTGTTAATTCTATTGTATGGGATTCATTGAGGGTACAAAGAATTAGGTTACACTGATTTCATTTGTTAGATAAATCTGTCTTATAATTGTGTCCCGCTCCCAAGAGGTGTACAATACAACATGACCCCACTATCGGCCTCCCTCCTCCCCTCTCCCTACTTGCTCATTCCCCTACCCACCCCTTGTATTAGCTTATCTACAGCCTTCATATTAGAATAGAGTACATTGGATTCTTGCTTCTCCATTCTTGTGATGCTTTACTAAGAAGAATGTGTTCTACCTACATCCAGGTTAATATAAAAGATGTAAAGTCTCTGTCATTTTTAGTGGCTAAATAGTATTCCATGGTATACATATGCCAGAGCTTGTTGATCCAATCCTGGGTTGGTGGGCATTTAGGCTGTTTCCACATTTTGGCAATTGTAAATGGAGCTCTGATAAACAGTCTAGAGAAAATGTCCTTTTGATAAAAGGATTTTTTTTTTTCTTCTGGGTAGATGCCTAGTAATGGGACTGCAGGATCAAATGGGAGGTCTAATTTGAGTTCTTTGAGGATTCTTCATACTGCCTTCAAAAAAAGTTGTATTAGTTTGCAGTCCCACCAACAGTGTAAAAGTGTTCCCTTCTCTCCATATCCACACCAGCATCTGCAGCTTTGAGACTTTGTGATGTGGGCCATTCTCACTGTGGTTAGGTGATATCTCAGGGTACTTTTGATTTGCATTTTCCTGATGATTAGGATGATGAGCATTTTTTCATATATTTGTTAGCCATTTGTTCATTTTCTTTAGAGAAGGTTCTACTCATCTCTCTTGCTCAGTGATAGATAAGATTGCTGGTCTTTTTTTGTTGATTAATTTGAGTTCTCTATAGATCCTAGTTATCAAACTTTCGTCCAATTCATAGTATGCAAATATCTTTTCCCATTCTGAAGTTTGTTTGCTTTGATTCTTGTTTCCTTAGCTGTACAGAAGCTTTTCAGTTTAATTAAATCCCATTTGTTTATTTTTTGTTGTTGTTGCAATTGCCATGAAGTCTTCATAAAAGCCTTTCCCAGGCCAATATCTTCAAGTGTTTTCTCCACACTTTCTTTGAGGATATTTATTGTTTCATGCCTTAGATTTAAATCTTTTATCCATCTTGAATCAATTTTTGTAAGTGGTGAGAAGTGGGTTCAGTTTCAGTCTTTTCCATGTGGTTATCCAGTTCTCCCAGCTCCGTTTATTGACTAGGAATTCCTTTCCCCAGTGTATGTTCTTGTTTGGTATATCAAAGATCAGGTGGCTGTAAGAGGTTAGTTTCATCTCATATTTTTCTATTTGGTTCCAAATGTCAACGTCTCTATTTTTGTGCCAATACCATGCTGTTTTGATTACTCTGGCCTGTAGTATAGTTGAAAGTCTGGTAGGGTGATAACCCCAGTTTTGTTTTTATTACTAAGAATTGCATTGGCTATTCATTGTTTCTTTTGATTTCATAAAAAATGAAGAATATTTTTTCCAAATCTTGAAAGTATGGTTATGGTATTTTAACGTGGATTGCTTGAATCTATAGATTGCTTTGAATAGTATAGACATTTTCACAATGTTGATTTTTCCCAGCCATGAGCATGGTATGTTCTTCAATTTGTTATTATGTCCTCCTATTTCTTTTCTTAGGGTTTTGTAATTTTCTTTGTAGAGGTCTTTCACCTCTCTCATTATTTCATTTATTTAAAGCTACTATGAAGGGAATTGTGTCTTTGATTAGCTTCTCATTTTAGCTATTATTGGCATATACAAAGGCTACTGATTCGTGAACATTGATTTTTATATCCTGAGACATTGCTGTATTTTTGGGTTACTTCCAGGAGTCTTATGGTTGAGTCTTTGGGGTTCTCTAAGTATAAGATCATATCGTCAGCAAAGAGGGAAAGTTTGACCTCCTCTGCACCCATTTAGATGTTCTTTATTTCCTTCTCTTGCCTGACTGTATTGGATAGAACTTCCAGCACTACGTTGAATAGTAGTGGTAATAGAGGACAACCTTGTCTGGTTCCAGTTCTAAGTGGAAAAGCTTTCGGTTTTACTCCATTCAGTATAATATTAGATGTGGGTTTGTTGTAGCTGGTTTTGATCAGATTCAGAAATGTGCCACCTATGCCTAAATTCTTAAGTGTTTGAATTAGAAAAGGATGCTGAATTTTACTGAATGCTGTTTCTGCATCTATTGAGAGGATAATATGGTCTTTGTTTTTGCTTCTGTTGATATGGTGAATTACATTTATGGACTTGAGTATGTTAAAGCAGTCTTGCTTCTCTGGGATGAAATTACTTGATCGTTATAAAATGATTTTTTTCATGTGTAGCTGTAATCTATTGGTTAGGATTTTATTGAGAATTTTTAAGTTGATCTGAAATTCTCCTTTTTAGTTGGGTCTTTTCCTGATTTTGATATCAGGGTGATATTTGCTTCATAGAACTTGTTGTGGAAGATTCCTTCCTTCTTAATTTTTTGGCATAATTTCTGCAGTTTGGGTGTAAGCTCTTCTTTGAAAGTTTGATAGAATTCTGGTGTGAAGCCATCTGGACCAGGGCTTGTTTTTATTGGTTGAGTTTTTATTGTTTCTTAAATCTCAGTTATTGAAATAAGTATGTTTAAGAGATCTATTTCTTCTTGATTAAGTTTAGGGAGAGGGGGTGATTACAGATATTGATCCACTTCCTCCACATTGTCAAATTTCTGGGCATAGAGTTTCTTGTAATACTAAAAAATGGTCTCTTATATCTCTGTGGCATCTGTGGTTATTTCCCCTTTATTATTTCTGATTGAGGTTATTAGAGATTTTACTTTTCTGTTTCTAGTTAATCTGGCCAAAGGTTTATTGATTTTATTTATTTTGTTGAAAAACCAATTTTTCATTTCACTAATTTTCTGGATGGTTCTTCTGTTTTCAGTTTCATTAACCTTTGATTTAATTTAGGTTATTTCTTGTCTTCTGCTGGGTTTGGGTTTAGATTGTTCTTCTTTTTCTAATTCCATAAAATGGTTCCTGAGTTTGTTGATGAGCTCACTTTCTGTTTTTTGGATGTAGGCACCTAGTGCAACAAATATTCCTCTCAGGACTGCTTTTGCACAGGTTTTAATAACTGTATATTCATTGTTGTTATGTTTGAGGAATTCAATGATTTCCTCTTTTATCTCTTTCTGAACCTAGTTATCATTCTGTGTAAGGCTGTTTAATTTCCAAGTCTTTTTGTGGGGATGTACGTTTTTGTTTGAGCTGAATTCTACCTTTATTGCCTTGTGGTCTGAGAAGGTACAAGGTATAATTTCTATCCTTTTAATTTTGCTGAGGTTTGATTTGTATTCTAGGATGTAGTCAATTTTGGAGGATGTACCTTGGACTGACGAGAAAAATGTACATTCCTTAGCTTTGGCTTGATGTGTTCTTCATTTGTCTATTAATCCCATTTGTTCTAGGTCACATTTAAATCCATTGTATCTTTGTTTTGTTTCTGTTTAGAGGATCTTCCCAGTTCTGTGAGAGGGGTGTTAAGATCCCTGACTATTATGGTGTTATGCGATATTATATTACTCAGGCCTATCCATTCAGGCCTATCCAGGTCTATGTCATAAATCTGAGAGCATTTAAGTTGGGTGCATAAATATTTAAAATTGAAATGTCTTCTTGTTGTATTGCTCCTTTGACCAGTATAAAGTGCCCATCTTTGTCTTTCTTAACTTTAGTTGTTTTAAATCTGCTTGTATTTTAAAATGAGATTTCAACCCCTCCTTTCTTCTCATTTCTATTTGCTTGAAATACTGTTTTCCATCTCTTAACCCTGAGTCTTGATTTGTCCTTCAAGGCTAAGTGTGTTTCCTAGAGACAGCAAATGGATGGCTTGTGCATTTTTATCTAATCATTCAGCCTGTGCCTCTTCAGTGGGGCACAATGTTGATTTTTACTGAGAGACATTGACATTTACTGAGAGGATTGATAAGCATGGCAGAATGCTATTTATCTTATTTTGTGAAAGTCTATTGTGTAGTTTTATCCTTTGTGCCATTGTGCATGGTACATTTTGTCTTTTCACTTCTGAGTATTTACTTTGCTGGTGGTCTCTGTTGAAAATAGGTATAAGTATTTCCTGTAGAGCTGATCTTGTGGCAAATTTCCTCAGAGCTTGTATATTGGCAAAAGATTTGATTTCTCTATCAATTTTGAAGCTTAGTTTAGCAGGATGCCAAATTGTTGGCTGAAAATTGTTTTGTTTAAGAATGATGATCATGCTCTTCTGGCTTTGAAGGTTTCAGTTGAAAAGTCTGCTGTCATCCTAATGGTTTGGCCTCTGTAGGTCAGTTGGTCCTTATTCCTGGATGCTTGCAGAATTTTTCTTTCATCTTGACTTTGGATAGGTTCATTACAATGTGTCTTGGAGAGGCTCTGTTTCAACTGAGGTGACCCAGTGTTTGATGTCTATCTGAATGGAGTGTGTCTTTAGTAAAACTTAGGAAGTTTCCATTTATGATAATCTATTCCTTTGGGACAATCATTTTTCCCTTCAGGAATTCCTATTATTTGTATGTTTGAATGCTTCATGGAGTCTCATAGTTCTGTAAGTGGACCGTTCTGCTTTCTCTTAAAAGCTTTATCCTCTAGCTCTGAGGTTCTTTTTTTTTCCATAATCTAACCTATTTTTGATACTTTCTACTGCATCTTTACATTCCCCACTTGTCTGCTTTTTTCTTAAGCTCTGCCATATCCTTTCTATATTCTACACATCTCTCATCTGACTTTTGGTTCTGTCTTTCCATTTTCCTGTCCAATCCTTTTATTGTCTTTATCATCCATATTTTGAATTCCTTTCTGTCAAGTCCATTAATTCTTTATAGATGGAGTCTTCTACAGTAGCTGCCTCATGGTCCCTTGTGGGAGTTCCTATGTTTTGGTTTTTCATGTTGCCTGAATTTTTCTTTTGGTGTCTCCTCGTGTGTTCTTTCTTCTTGTTCACTTCCTTGTTCTTTTTCTTCTCACTGCCTCCTTTGCTTCAAACAGAAGTCCTTGCTCTTGATAACAATATGTTTTAATATGTCCCTGAAACACCAGGTGACGCTGTGGTTTTTTTCAGGAGACAGCATAGCCAGCAACCTCCATGGTTCTTATTCCAAACTTAGTTTCCTTCAGTGATCACCTGATTGTTTCCTCAGGATCCAGACCCTGCCATGTTGGGTTCTTAAAGCTCACAAGAATTATTGAGCAGCAGGTCTCACAGTACCCCCTGACTCCAGATCCTATGAGGTGTAGGAATTCTACAGCCTGTCCCAAGATTGAAGTTCTGGTCCCAGCAGGCAGAATTAAGAAAGTCATGTTTTAGGCCCCTGCTAGAACCTTCTCATGACCTTCTCACAATGGCAGCCCCATGGCTGCCAAGACCTTTTCAGTATGGCTCTCTTACCAGCCACCAAACCTATGGCAAATCCACTCCAACCAGCTTTCAAATCTAGTTGCTGTATACTGTTTGATTCTGCCCAGTCTTCCAAACTTTCCATTCAAGGCTCAGCTTCCCCCAACAACTAAAAACTCCAGAAGGGCTTCCTCCTGTCCCAGACCTCTGTGGGGGGACCAGCTTATCTCAGCTGGTTGCTATCACTTGCCTAATTTATCAGATTTCCATTGTTCCAGATAATATGCTGTATCTAGCTCACCACCTCTTTGCTGCACTTCCTGAGCTATGACTCTGGGTAAGGTCCCCATACCAGGTATGTCTGGGTTCTCTCTTTTTCCCTGGTCATTCTAGGAGAGCTCAGCTGAATGATCTTTCTGGTCTGCCATCTTGCTCCACCCTCTCCCCATCACTGTAAGTTTTTCTTGTCTTTTCAAAAGCAAAGGTAGTAGAGAATGGTGTCTTTGACTCAATCACTCCCTGGGGAAAGCTAAGTTACCTCTCTATGCCTCAGAGTATAGGCATAATAACAGGCATAATAACAATTTCTTCTCATAGGATTGTTATAAGTATAACAAGATTGGTGGAATGCTGAGAAAAATTTCTAATATTTTACATAATAAGCACTGTAGTTACTATCGAGAGCTAGTTGTCTACTTTATGACATAACAGTATCGTGCAAAGTCTAAGCAACTGATAAAAATACAAAATTCTTTGAAGACCATTTCTGTCTTGTGCTCAGTTGCGTACTTGTTACATGTGTTCTTTTTCTTTCCTTCTGACTGATATTCTAGCATTGGCAGTTGTTCCTTGCTCAGGCACCTTTTCAGATGTGTGCTCCTTCATAATTTGTAAAACTGCATTATTCTAGTTATTTCAATGCATTTATAGGACATATTTAGATAAGTTTTTTCAGAGTCAACTTATTATACCTATTTTTCTTCTGAGTTGTTAGATTTGAAATTCTGTGCAAAACATTACCATGCTAATTTGGTTTATTGTCTTATTCATTAAATTAAAATTTTACTTAATCCAATGAATTTGCTCCATATAAATGAATGGACTTTGAGTGGTGCCTTTTCATATATTTCCAACGTTTTGTCTATCATCTTCATGACTGTGACATATTCTGTGCCCATCCTCCTTTTAATTGAGGGATGTAACTATCCTAGCCTTTGGCTTTTATGCCAATTGCTAACAAGAGATTAAGTTGTAATTATCTAAATATTCTGGTCAATCCTCATTTATCTTTCATATCCATAAATGTTATTTTAGCGTGCAAAGAAAAGAAATGAGGATAGTGGGGCATTTTACTTAATGATATGAATTCAATGTCTGTGTATGTGTATCTGTATATATGTGTATGTGTAATTTCTTTGCCATTCCTGAGAACAGAAAGGAAATTTAGATAATTTATGACATATTAATGATGTCAAGCTGAAATACATCTGTAACTTGTAATGTTTAATAGTGGTGAGAAAGTTTAATTTGCACTCTTTTTTACCCGTGTTATAAAAAGAAGAATATCTGAGTTCAGAGAAAGTGAAACACTAAGCAGAGAATGTTATGTGGCTCCTTTTTATTTGCTTTCTGAGCTTTGCCCTAAAATTCCTTTAAATGTCTGTCTTTATAACGGCTTTTGGCACTGTTATTTTTGGGTGACCTAATAAAGAATGCAACAGAAGAAAGAAGTGTAAGGGGCTTTGAGCCCTGCAGACAAATACCTGCAATCAATCATAAAATTTACAGCAGATACTAAAAAGGAGAAGCGATTTTACAGAGCAAGGATCTAGAATGGCACAATGTCATCATAGGAAAAGACTCTAAGTGGCATTTAATCTCAATGTGCTCCAGAAGTGAAACTGATATTTCATAAATCATCTACATTAAAACATTATGCTAAAGGGTTATAAAAATGGAGGCATCAATGCATGTAATTTGAAGTGCTTAGCCTTAAAATGAAGTCACTCCCTTGAGACTGATAAGAAACAACTGTCTCCTACACAAAAACGTCATGATAGAATTTGTTTAATCTCAGAATTTCCATAGTACAAGAAAGTGACTTACAGATTAAAAATCCAGACTAAAGGCTCAGTGCCTGTAGCTCAGTGGCTAGGGTGCCAGCCACATACACCGAAGCTGGTGGGTTTGAATCCAACCGGGGTTTACCAAACAACAATGACAAATACAACAAAAAAGTAGCTGGGCATCATGGCGGGCAACTGTAGTCACAGCTACTTGGGAGTCTGAGGCAAGAGAATTGCTTAGGCCCAAGAGTTGGAGGTTGCTGTGAGCTGTGATGCCACGGCACTCTGCCAAGGGCAACATAGTGAGACTCTGTCTAAAAAAATATATATATATCTAGACTGAATATCATGCGTCTCTCACCTGGTATGATTGCCTAACACTATTTGAAGAGGTTGGGGGTAAAAAGTAGACCAGTTGTCTAAGAAGAGTTTCCAAAAAGAAGAAAAAAAAAAAAAAACAGCATGGCAGAAATAGCAGTACAAAAGATAACCCACGAATTGGCCAGGTAGGCATCTGTAACACATTCTTTATAAAAAAGGTCAAATGAATATCCCAGTTAAGGCATCAAGACAATCAATGCTGCAATTCAAAGAGAGCTGTGAGACCATGAAGCAGTATTTTTTTTTTTTATAGAAAATTCCAAGTATGTAGGAATAGTATGTTGAATAGTTTAACAAATCCCTATGTACCCAACACTTGACTTCAACACATGGCCAGTCTTATTTCATTTCTATGCCTTTCCCTCACTACTGCATTATTTGAAAACAAATCCCAGACATCCTATTACTTTGTCTATAAATATCTTAGTGTATAATGATAAAAGATAAGGCAACATCACCATCCCTATCCCTTTGAAAAATTTATCTGTATTTTCCTAATATCATCTACTATTCAGCCCGTGTTTATGTTCTCCTGATTGTCTCATCACCTTATAGATCACAGGTTTGACCTAGGATCCAAACAAAGTTTACAACTCACATTTGGTTGGTGTATCTCTTTAGTCTATCTTAATTTATGGATTTTTTCCTTCTTATTTTTCCCCCTGGAAATTTATTTGTTGGAAAAAACTGTGGTTTTTTTTTTTTTTTTTTTGGTCCTATAGTTTCCCACATTTTGGATTTTACTAATTGGATCTTTGTTCAATATGTCCCTCTGTGTTTCTTATAAACTGATGATAAGATTTAGAAGCTTGAATAACACTACTGTTTTTTAAGACAATGGCCAAAAACTAAATGTTTTTAATCCATTACCCACATGGGGGGTAGAAACAGTTAGGGCTAGAAATGGGAGAGAGTATTAGGAGAGAGGAGTTGGTATGTTGTCTGCCCTCTTTCACATTAAATCAAGAAGAAAAGGCTTTGATTAGATTCCTCTGACCCCTGCAATTGGTCAGTATTTGAATTCTGCTTGGAAAATCTACAAGGCCAATAATTGATAGGCTAGTTTCTTTGATTGTGGAGCAAATAAGGGGTGGCTGTTCTGAGATTTGCAGTTTGTCAGACCAGCGGATGTGTGACATCATCCTATGGCATTGGGATTTCATTCTAACAAGAAGGCAACCACAAAGAAGGCTCCTCATGCCTAGGGACAGAGGGAATAAGAGACCAGCAAAGTACTGATGAATTCAACCTTGATAAAGGAATTTCAAGGAGAAATCAGAAACCACTGATGGATCTGTAATTGTCAGGGGTACTTGGGAGTAGTTCACTCAAGACCCTATGAAAACACCAAGGAATGAAAGTCAGAAATGACTCAGTGCTTGCTGACATGGCTTCAATACAATGCAAATACAATGACCATGATCTACAGGCTTTGCCAATATTTTCACCTTAGCTTCTTCCAATCTTCTTGGCTATTATGGTTTTTTTCCCCAAAAAATACCTAGGTTGCACCTTGCTCAGACCCCTAACACTTGCTCTCAGCTCCTTGAGAAACTCTTTTTTCTTGTAATCTTTGCTTGGCCACTTCTATCTATTCAGCTGGGGAGGTTTCTGCTCAGAAGTCACATTATTAGACGGGCCTTACCACGGCAATATAGAGCAGCCCCCTCCACCCTTGCCCTAGCCAGACCCTGTCATGTTACCGTGCACCGCTTTCTTGGTAGTACTTATGAATACCTGTACTAATTTACAGTCCTTCCTCCCTAATCCTAGAATATAAGCTCCATTGTAGACAGGCACTCTTGCTTGTATCACCAGCAGCTATGACAACAGTGCCTGGCATGAGCAGTTGCTCAAGAATTATTTGTTAACTATCAAATGTTCACTATTTGTTAATCTAGCACTACTTTACTGCATCCTTAGGATTGAATTTAATTTTAAATATTGGTATCACTTTGGTAGTGCTTTGCAAAATGTATTTTATGACTATCAAATTGACTTCTTTTGCATCTTTGGAAGAAAAGAATTCTTAAGTGATTTTTTCTTTTACTTAACTTTATCTACTTCAAGATACAGATCTTAGAGTTTCAGAAATTGAAGAAAACAAAACCAGCCTTTTTATTTTACAAAGGAAAGAACTGAGAGAGGATAGGTGTCTTATCCAAAGGTATAGAAAGTCTATTAGAATATGGTTTTTCCATCAAATGAGATATTTGCTATTTCTTCTCCTTGTATTAGATTTGTTTTACTAATCAGATTATGAACTTGCTGTTGACACACTGATTTATACAGCTACCTAAATTTCCATAACATCTATTCTAGGGCTGAGCACATGTGGTCTTCACAAAATACAAGCTGCCTAATTGATTTACTGGAATATCCAAATGTCATTCAAAACAAAATCAAGAAAAATTATATGACAAAAATGTAGTATTACCCAAATCCCTCTTTCCAACATTTAAATTTTATTACCATAATAATTATTTTAAGTGAAATAACATTTAATATTCACTCTGTTTTTATATGAATGCATAAAGACAAAGTATTTAAGCAAACATTTTTCCGGAGTTCTGTTTGCTCTTTGAGCCATGGTTTTCCCATTTGGAGAAACAAAGGAAAATCAAGGAAATAAAGAAAAAGTAACTTGGAAATGCACTTTGTTAAAGGGTATATGAAGCAGCAGAAAGTCTAACTAATTCTCTTCAATAAAGATGAATTCATTTTAATGGAAAGAGCATTGGGCTCTGAGTTGACTTTAGACCCAGTTTACCAATGAATTAGTTGTGAATGCAACTTTACATTCTTTTATTTTCTTATCTCTACTATTTCTAGGCAGAGCTCAGAGAGTAAAATGAAATAAGAAAAATTAAAGCACTTTTGAAATGGAAGTCTGTTGATGCTAAAGGTTCTATTGTGACTACATGGATTCCTCTGTGCGTAGGGGCAAAAAACCAGAGAAAACTCATGCTTGGCAAATGTCAACTATTTAGAATCATAGATCTCAGAAAGAAAAGGATATTAAAGATCCATGTCTGTGGTGGTGCCTTTTATAAAAGTACCTGAAGTGACTTTAGTTCACATGAGTGAACATTTCAAGTTATGCGCTTCTTTTAAAGAATTTAAAAAATCCCACAAGAGATCAACCCTTGAATATGAAAGATATTATTGCTTTCAACCACATTAATTTATCTTAGCTAAAATGTATTATTTTAATGTGAAAAATTAAGACCTCATGGTACATAAGTGTGATAAATTCATGGCATATGTTTTTTAAATGATGTTAAGTTTAGGAAATATTTTTTTTACAACCACCTAGGAGGTACAACGGCCACTCGGCTTCTGTTTGACAAATCCAGGGATGAAAAATTCTGCTGGCCCAGGAATTTTTCTCTATGTTTGGAAACCTCTGAACATCTTCACATCCTGCTCTTACCTGTGTGAGATCCACTTCCCTATAGCTTCCAACATTTGATCTTAATTTTACAAATTGAGGATACTGGAACAAGTGTGAGGGTTTTTGCTCCCCACAGTCTGCCCTCACTGTGCCACTCTGGAGTAATGCCAACCATCAGTGGTAGTAGCTTTGGTCTCCCACCCGCTGCCTGTTTACAGTGTCACTGACTAACAGGGACAGCAGACTTGGGCTTTAATAACGCAGATTGCTAACCCTAGTATTGATTGTTTCAGTTTTCTGATTTTTCTCCAAATATTTTTACTTGGGCCAATTCTACAAGAACTAATCATTTTCTTTTCAACTTTAAAAACTTTCTACAAGTTGGCAGAACCTTGTTCAGACGCTTTGCATTTGCTTACACTTGGACAATTGTGACTTTGTTAGCATTTCTAGGGAAGCAAGAGTCATCACAAATTTTAAAACGATTATTTTGTGAGCTGTTTCTACCCCTCTCAAAACACTAGTTTGCTGTTTACTAAAAGGCTGAAGGCAGAAGACAAGCCAACTTGCGTATTCCACCATCTCAATGACTTTTGTTCTTTTTTTTTGAGACAGGATCTGTTTCTGTCACCCCGGCTACAGCACAGTGACACATCATAGTCCACTACAGCCTTGAACTCTTGGGTTCAAGTGATCCTCCTTTCAGCCTCTGCCTCCTAAAGTGCTGAGATTATAGGCATGAGCCACTGCACCTGGTCTTTCAAACTTGGTCTTCATTGGGACTTTTGTTTTTGAGCTATGGTCTCTATCATTTCTTTGGAGTCGATTATATTAAGGAAAAGAAAGGGAGTTGGTTTGACTTTTCTAAAATTAATATATCAGCCTATTATATTCCAAATCTCCTCCTTGGACTGAAATTTCTGAGATCTCGTGAACCCAGCAGCTTTTCATTTCTTTCCATGTGTGCAAAGGAACTAGAGTAGAAGGACAATGCAAGAGGACAAAGCCACGGCACTGTCCATTTCCCTGTCCCTTCGCAAGGAGCAGCCTGACTGGACAGGCAGCATTGATGACCCATGACTTGAACTCACGAGGAAAGACCACAGTTATAAGCAGTGGAATCAAGTAGCTTATTTCTGTCGAATTCACCTAAACCCACAGCATCTTTATAATTCTGCCAAATCCTGTGGCTGTTCTGACTGACTTCCCACAGGAAGTTGACAGGCTATGAGGGATCTTTGATAATCATGGACTTCATGTGAGATTTTCCAGTAGAAGCGAATTTCTACTTTGGGCACTTTTTTCCCCATTTTTTTGAGACAGAGTCTCATTCTGTTCCCCAGGCTAGAGTGCTATGGTGCCAGCTCAGCTCACAGCAACCTCAAACTCCTGGGTTCAAGCAATCTCTCACCTCAGCCTCCTGAGTAGTGGGATTACAGGTGTCAGGCACAATGCCCGGTCAATTTTTTTATTTTTAGTAGAGATGGAGTCTCACTCTTGCTCAGGCTGTTCTCACACTCCTGAGCTTGGCCTCCCAGAGTGCTAGGATTATAGGCATGAACCACTGTGTCCATCCTGGGCATATTCTTTTAAAAAGAAAATCTTAAACTTATGGCCACTAGAACAAGAAAGTGTAAAAAGTCTAAAGTGTTGTTGGTATCACTGGGGTGAAGGCCTGTCTGTGCCATGAAGCCCAGCTACAGAGTCTGGCTGAGATGTAATGACAGGTAAAGGAAGAACAGAAAGGGGGAATGGAGGAAAGAAGCTGGGAAATTGAGTTGGCTAAAAGGATTGGATCCCCAACATGAGTAACAAGTATTCAAATGTGCATTGAACAAAAATGGGGAGTAACCTTGAACTTGACTCTGACAGATGCTTATGTCTGTCACAGGTTAGTTTAATGATGGGGCAGATCAAGGGAATAGGTGATATGTGAAATCAGCCCAGCAATGGCACTGGAAATCTGGGAATGATCAATTTATTTGAGGAAAACAAGAAGGGAAGCAGATGAAGGTGGGGGAGCCATGGAGACTGCAACGCAGTCTGTCTCAGGAGAGGGAGAGAAGGAAGGAAGCAGGGCGGGGTGGAAGCATCTTAGACTGCAGTGCAGAGCCATCAGGGAGTCCTTTAGCTGAAGTCACCCGTCAGAGAAGTCCGACATTGTTCAGGGCTGCCTTGTCCCTCTTGCACTCAGTGATTGGCTAGAAGCAGCCTATGGGAAGTGTGGCCTTGGTGTGAACACTATGATGGGGCCATCAGTCTATTACCTCCCAGAAGACAGAGCTCTGAGTGATGCATTTTCATGGCCTCTGTTACATCCGACCTCTCTTCCTTCTATGCTCCCCTGGGCTTCATCTAGCTCTGCCTTGCTGTCCTTTTCGGTATTCCCTGAAGATACAAAATGTGCTCCTAGCTCAGGGCTTTTGCACTGGCTGGTCCCAGCGTCACCACTATCAGAAAGGTTGCTTTTGTGTGAATTCAAAACAGGTGTCGCCTTCCCTAGTCTCAGTCACAGCCCTCCCAGCTGCCCTGGGCCTTGGTCCCTGGCCTGGGACCCTCTTTCTGGGACAGGTGGTGTTGTTCTCTTGCCTCTCTCGGGCCTTTGCACATGCTGTGATTTTAGTGGTGCTTTTCCACCTCACTCTGCCATAAAGGTACCCTTCATTCAGCACACGCGATCTCTCTCCTGCTTTCCTTTCCTCTGTTGGACACACTACCTTCTGACACGCAGCAGGTGTTTTCACTCTATGCACTGTCTTCACACTAACAGACTGACAGTCTCTCCAGCAGGGCAGGTACTTTTGTCTGATTTGTTTACTGCCCAGAGTACAGAAAGGTGTCGGGAACATAGTAAGTATTCAAATATGAGTATCTGAAGAATTTTCCTTTAACTACTCCTTGCTACTTTGTGTTCGGATCATTTATTCCCGCTTAGTTTTCCTTCACTTTAAAACTTTGGCTAATTCCTAACTATAGCGTATTATGGCTTCTGCTCTTTCTGTAAATTTCCCGTAAATTTCCCGTAGGCTTCCTTTTAGCTTTGATTCTGCCTCCTAAACCTGAATCCCTCCATATTTCATCGTTGTAATTCTTAAAACAGCCCTTCCAAAATTATTTGTGAGGCAGGTGTTTTTTTGTTAGTTTGTTTTTTGCACCAGGCCACTATCTCACTCCAGGCCATTGGTCAGCCTATAATCAACTTCTCTGGATCCCACACTTAGAGCCCTTAGCTGTGGCTGAGAATTCAACCATTGTTACCCAGGGCTCCCTGCCCTCTCTTCCTTGCCTGAAACAGAAACCTAAAGTACCTAGAGGTTAAAATTATGGGTTTAGTTTTATAAGACCCAGAAAAAGGTCTGAGTTAGTATCAAAGGATTTCAAAATGTGGTAATCTATAAAAGCAGGTCTCAGTCCACTTTTCATTCTTTTTCTTTTAAAATGTATTGTGCAGGAGGCCAAAGCCAGGGAGGTTTTTCACTGGATTCAGACAGGCCAAATAACTCTGGAGCTGAGGGCAGGCATAACATGCCTTGATTCAGCTTGTGGCAGCTGGTGAGCAAGCGTGGGAAGTCCACACAGGCAGAAAGTCTTGTACACTCACATATCCAAGGGAACTGTAGCGGCCGGGTTCCAGGCAGCAGTTATATAATCACGATATCATTGTGCATACTTATGGCTACATAAGGAAAGCATGGCACCTTCCGGGTGAAGAAACCCAAACAACTCCATCTTGCCCCACAAATGTCCCTTACTTCATGTGATGGTGAGCCACCATGGCTGAAAACTTCACTCCCTATGGATTGCCATCCCTTGTCAATTCTATTTCTAAAAAGCATCTTGCACATCTTTCTCTGAATTCCCGCATGTGTTTCCTTAATTAGATTTCTCTAGACCTAACTTCTCATTCAATAAATATCCCACACTTCTACCAGAATATATTTTAAAATACTAATGCAGCCAGTCACTTTTGTTTTCAAAATTCTTCCTTCATCCCAGATAATGCAGTAAGACAAGAAAAAAATGTTGAAATATTTGAAAAAAGAAGAAAAGTGTACACCACTTGATGGTGGAAATAGAATCCAAAAGCATTTGCAATTGATCTAATAAATTGATAAGTAAATTTAATATAGCTGTTAGATATAAGATAAACATGCAAAAATTAATTTTTTTTGATACAGAGTCTCACTATGTCATCCTCGGTAGAGTGCTGTGGTGTCACAGCTCACAGCAACCTCAAACTCTTGGGATTAAGCAATTCTCTTGCCTCAACCTCCTAAGTTGCTGGGACTACAGGCACCCACTACAATGCCTGGCTATTTTTTTGTTATTGCAGTTTTCATGTTGTTTAGCTGGCTAGGGCCGGGTTTGAACCCTCCAGCCTGGATGTATGTGACTGGTGCCGTAACCACTGTACTATGAATGCCAAGCCAAAAAAGAAAATAGTTATTTTTAGTCTACTAGCAAGAAACAATAGGAAGAAATATAAAATGAATCAATTGTACATTAACATCATAACATTAAATAGTTAAGAATAGGCTTAATGAAAGATACAAATGATCTGTATGCTGAAAAATTATGAAACAGTACTAAGAAATGAAAGAAGATGTAAATAAGTTGAGATATTTATTTGAGACTTCAAGAACTGGAAGACTATATTGTGAGGACTTCAATCCTTCCCAACTGACCTACAGCTTTGATACAATTCCAAATGAAATCTCAATTGTATGTGTTTGTGCGTGTGTTGTGTATGTGTGAAAACTGATGACGTGATTCTGACATTTTACAGAATTGCAGAAATCTGAAAAATATAAGATGATTTCAAAGAACCCAAATACCAGTGGTGGATTTATATTATCAGATTTTAAGACTTATCATCATTCATTAAGATAGTATGTACTAGGGCAATGATAAACTAACAAAAGAGCTGATGGAATAAATAATAAAAAGTCTAGACACATATAGGATCATTTAATTTAGAGAAAGATATTGTCACTGCAGTGAGCAAATGATGGTCTTTACAGTAAGTGGTGCTAGGACAATTGAATATCCACACAGAATAAGTGGATCTTTATCCCTTTCTCACACCATATGCAAAAACTAACGTAAGTTATAGGCCTACATATGGGTTATAGACCTAAAAATGTGAAAGGTAAAACAATAAAGTTTATATAATAAATTTTATAGGAAATATGTTTATGATCTTATGATAGGCAAAAATTTCTTAAACATGTGAAGCACTAATCATAAAAACAGCCAAAAAGAATCAATAAATTTGGTTTCGTTTAAATTAAGAATTTGTGTTGTTCAAAAGACAACCATGAAGAGAATGAAAAACAAGTGGCAGACTGGGAGAGGGCTTTTGTGACATTCCTGGGCAACCAAGAAGTCATACCTAAAATACATAAAGAACTCATGAATCAATAAAGACTAGACAAACGATATGTTAAAAAATAAAGACTTGATCAGACCCCTCATGGAAGGTATTCTAATGCTAATCAATATTTGAAATAGTATTTTATATCCTCGCTCATCAGGGAACTGCAAATTAAAACCACAAGAAATGCCACTATGACCTACTAGTTTGTCTAAATTAAAAAAAAATCAGTACTAAATTCTAAGACAGACATATTAATGTATTGCCATGGGAATTTAGATTACTACCATCACCTTAGAAAACAATTTTTGCAGTATTTGCTGAAGCTAAACATCATGACCTAGGAATCCCACTCTTAGCTATGTACAGAGAAGACATGGGTGCACGTGTCTGTAACATGATTTGTGCACAATATTTATAGTAGCTTTCTTCACAATAGTCCCAAACTAGAAATAATCAACATGTTCATAAACAGGAAAATGGTGCGATGAACAGAACCGTGTCTCCTCAGAATTCATGTTGCAGCCCTAACCCCCAATGTGGTAGCATTTGTAGATTGGTGATAGTTTTGGAGATAATGAGGTTTAGATAAGGTCATGAGGGTGGAGCCTCATGAGAGCGTTAGTGGCCTTATAAGAAGAGGAAGAGACAGGCACCAAGAAAAGGCCATGTGAGGACACCGAGAAGTTGGCCAGTTGGCCAGCTGTAATCCAAGGAGAGCCCTCACCAGACACGCACCCTACTGGCATCTTGATCTTACACTTCCCAGTCTCCAGAACTGTGAGAAAATTAATTTCTATTGTCTGAGCTACTCAGTCTATGGCACATTGTTACGGCAGCGTGAGCCAGGTAAGGCAATGCAAACGAGATGCTACATGGCAGTAAAAATGAATGAAGTGCTGCTTCACACACTGAGGGCTTGCAGAGATACTATGCTGATGGACAAAAGCCACCTATAGAAGAATACACCTCACATAAAGCCGTTTACATGATGCTCGAGAATAGGAAAAACTAACTGATGGTTATCTCTGGGGATGGGAGGGCTTTCCCCTTTAGGTCACTTCAAATGGTCTGTATCTTGTTTGGAATGGTGGTTATATATTAACATTTGTTACACTCAGGATCAGAGGATTCCACATAAAAATGCTTAGGAAAATCCCCTTTGGTTCCACTTTTTCTTCTCATGCCACACGGTGAATACTCTTTATTCTTCTACTTTAAACTCTCTACCTTTCAAGTTCATTGTCCCTCACCTGATGCACGTGTCTTGCCTTCCAGGTGTGCTGCTTTTAAAGACTGGCACTTTTCAGCTCCACCCCATCATTCCTTTTTATAAACGATTCTACCAGAAAATTTCCTTACCATGTTCTGCCTGATGAAATCCTACATGCCTTTTGATATTCAGTTCAGTTAGTGAATTCTTTTCTGATACTCTGAGGCAGAAATCTTCCACCATTAGAATGTTTTTTACGTAACTATCATGCATTTATTATTTCTTTAGCCATTAGCTGCATGTGAATTTTCCCATTGGAGTGTGAACTCGAACCCTTTGGAAGCAAGTACTATGTTTTCTTTTAAATTAATTTTTACATTTTATGCACAGTACTGCCATTTTAGCGCTTAGAATAGTTAGCAGTATAAGCCTTCTCTTAGCTAATTTCTAGCTCCTGTAGCCAGAAAGAAATGTAGGGTTGCTGAGCCAGAAGTACTGGAGAGTCTGTATTTACACCAGTGGGCTGTCTGATTTTGTGCTGCAAGAACCATGAAAAAAGTGTCAATATGGCTTTAACATTTTCCTTGCTATCACAAGAGCAGAAGGTGGCTGATCAAACAAAGGACAATTGTCAGAGAGACTGCAGACCCAGCATGCTTAGAGAGGACGTCAGCATTATGCAACCTCCTCAGGATTAATGGACACAGACTACATCTTAGTTAGGCCATTGTTTGTTTTGTTTTAAGGGGAAAAAAAAGACTCATCAGCCAAACAATCTAGTGGAAAAAAGGGAACTTTAAGGAGGTATGTGCACCAAATTGGAGGAAGAAACCATCAGGAAACAAAAATAATTCATCATACTGGTTACTTCACCATTTTTCTTTACCAATTTTTTTTTTCTATTTCTTTTTCTGCTTCTGCTTCCTTGAACTTGACTCATACGATTTCTCTGTCCATTTCAATCCTGACCTTTCCATTTTAGGTTCACCATTAACTGATTTACTCTGTCTCCCACTTCAAATTCCCCAAGGTAGCTCTGATGTGCACAGCTCATCTTTTCCTGCCCAGCGATGACATGGGTCACTAACCCTCTTAGCAGATACTAAATTAAAGACTTTTTCCATATATTATCATATATTGACATTTATATCAAGTATTCATTAAATAGCAATTATTTAAAACTCTGATGGCCAAACTGGTAAGCATACATTCCCCATTTTAAACAATTAGGCTTATTTTGCTTAGAAATTATATCTATATTAATAGATGTTATACAACTGTTAATTAAATTAACAACAAATACTTGTATCTAGAAAATATTATCCAGTTAGGATAATGGAGATGTTATATATACTTAAAGTAAAGCAGAAACTCAAAAAATGTTGATGTACTTCAAAATTCAAATGTGCTTTGCTGGCCCTCAGCAAAATCAATTATTACACTCTTATAAGAATTATATTTAAGTAATTTAAAAAATACCTCACTGACAGCACTTACTCTAAATTTTCTTCTATTTTTCTCCACAAATGTTAAATACATAAAACAGTAATGATAAGGACTGGACACATTTCTTTTTCTTTCTTTCTTTTTTTTTGAGACAGAGTCTTACTATGTCACCCTAGGTAGAGTGCCATGGCATCACAGCTCACAGCAACCTCAAACTCTTGGGCTTAAGTGATTCTGTTGCCCCAGCCTCCCAAGCAGCTGGAACTACAGGTGGCTGCCACAATGCCCAGCTATTTTTGTTGTTGTTACAGTTGTTATTGTTGTTCAGCTGGCCTGGACTGGGTTGGAATGCTCTAGCCTTGGTTCATGTGGCTGACACCATAACCACTGTGCTAGGGGCACCGAGCCTGGACTGGACACATTTCTGTACATTCGAGTATAAGTGGTTATTGTATAAAAACCAAACAACAGATTCAAAGAGTTATCTATATATCTGGTGGCATGCTTGCTTCTTTAGTAGCTATGATTTGAATACCTAAATAAAAACAGGTCTGTCATGCAATTTTGTCATTAGGTGGAAATTTGGTGAAATTTTTAAATTGAAATGCAGTGGTTAAGGTGCATGAAGCATGATTTGGTCTGTTTACGTTTTCCTTGACTAGGACCTTGCCAAGCATTTGGTTGGGTCTGGTATCACTGAAAGTCAGCCCGCAACTTGGACTGCCCTCCACTAATGTAGGAGAGCAGCCAGTGTCAACACATGACTCTTGGGGTTCACTTGGGGTTTTGATGGCAGCGTGCAAAAAATACATATTTGTTGTTGGTGACTGAGCATCTAAACTGGCATTTTTCTAGATGTTATCTGGCTATATAAATTATATTTGGGTATTAAATTAAGGGCCCAAACATTTAAACATTTTCTATTTTGAGGAAACTAATTAAGTCTAAGTGACTAATTCCCAGTTGCAGAGTCATGAACACAAAATATGATTCATGGAAGTAGGCACCGCTTCACATCCAAGACATGGTAACGCTTTATTTGTGTGCATTTAAGGAAGACGGTGGCACAAGTTCATTTGCTGCACCTGTTACCAAAAGTTGTGAAGGCAAGGAAGAGTCTGGAATTGCCCACACATCATGCCCAGTGGCACTTCAAGAATGACGGCTGATGCCAGCTCCACTCTGGCAACCCTGCTTCTGCGAGCCTCACCATGACTCACACACACTGAGTCCAGAGCATGAAGAAACCTGGAGGAGGGTCTAAAAGACTCCACGGGGAGCAGGGTAAACAGAGGAGGCTGTTGAGGTGGGAGTAAGGAATTTACTTTCCTTTCTGTTTTGTAGCAAGTGGTAGGTTTGCTTTGGCTGATTCTGAATTTGAGTCAGAGGCTACCTGCCTCCTGCACATAATGATGAAAGTATTGACATTTTCTAAGAAATTCGATGCTCAGTGTTTTATACAAATCTTTGGTTCCGAGTGTTTTGGAACTCTCCATCTGCTCTTCCCAGTGAGAAGGAAAACGCAGGGGAAGCAAGCCTTACTTCCTGAAACCGCTATGGGTGCAGTCATCCTTATTTTACTTCCCTGCCACCATTTGTTTTTCTTCCTTTTAGCAACATCCTAACTGCTCTAATTAGAGGCCTGATGGACAAAGAGCAAATCTAGACCCATCAGCTGCTCTGCTTGCAAATTTTGTTTTATTTTATTTTTCAAGGGAAGGTATTTTTATTTTATTTTATTAAGTCAAATACACATAGATCATGGATACATTCATGCATATGTGGGGTACCATGTGCTGTTTTTTTAATACAATCTAATGTGATTACATTTAACCAATCAATGTAGCTTTCACCTCATTTCCTTGATTATTGTGCCAAAATATCTATGTTCTACATTTCACAGATTTGACTTGTACCCTTGTCATATGTTTTATTTTTTGAGGCAGAGTCTCATTTTGTCACTCTGGGTAGAGTGCTGTGCTGTCATAGCTCACAGCAACCTCAAACTCACGGACTCAAGTGATCTCTTGCCTCAGCCTTCCAAGTATCTGGGCACCTGCCACCCTTCAAGAATGACAGTGGATGCCAGCTCCACTTTTCTTTAAATTTTTTTTCTCTGCTTTCAAATTTCTCTTGAGTAGAAGGATAAACACATATTGATGGTTACGTTTTCTCCTTCGTGGTGGTGGAGTCCTCACCAGCTTTTCCCAGGGGTGACGCTCCCAGGGCAATTTCTGCTTCTCACTTTGGGAGCTGTCTGGTGTTATGTGGATGCTGAAGCATTGTTATTTATCCTGGGGTACATTTTGAACCCCCCTCTGTCTTCTGATTTTACCCCAATAAATTCTATGTCTGTAGTTTTTGACCAAAGAAATTTCACTGACATGTTACTTATAATTCCATTTAAAAAAATTTCACTCAGAATGCAGATGGTCACAGTGTGACATTACAAAATAAAAAGCAAATCACTCCTACTTGGTGTTGTACAGTTATCGTTAATAACAAAGTATTTATATAATTATCTAACAGTTAGTGAAACAAACATGTCAGATAACCATTGTTAAAACATGCTGATATCCAGCCTTGGAAACCATGTATGCATCTGAAATTTCAACTGGTGTCACAGGATGTTAGCATGCTGACATCACTTTTCTGTAAATAAGATCATAGTGCTCTGAAAAGAAATTTCTTCATGTGGGTGCTATAAAAATACTTAAAAACAATGATGCTATGCTGGAAATTCTGATCAACTCTTTTGAGGCAAAGTCTCATTTAATCCTCATTTATATACCCATTCGCTTATAAAAATAGTAAGTGTTTTAAGTAATTTTGACCAACATCTTATGCCCGCAAATAAAGTAAGGACATTACTTGTGTGCTATTTCAAAATGTGAAAAGGAATTAGCTTGTCAGAGGATGAACGAAAGCAACCCACTTCCAATATACCGTGTGTCTGAAAGTACAGAGGAGAGAAACAGTGGGTGTCTTGGAAACCGATATGGTCGGAGGAAGGGATCCACGTGAGAAGGCTGCGGAGAATAAAGCAGATTTATAGTCAGGAATCAGAGGATGGAAAGACTTGTAAGCTGACCTGAGTTTTCTCCTAAAAACCAATACAATTCTCTGTAAAGGAAAGGGCTACAACCTCATTTTTATTTTAGGGCAGGCAGTCTTGTAAAGTGATGGATGGATCTGTCAGGAACTAAGCCACACGAGTCAGATTTGCAATGACCTAGGGAAGAAGAATTTCACTAGGACATGAATGAAGGTTGAGAGTTATTAAGAAGGCAGAATCTATGATATCCAATAACTGATTGAGTATGAGGAGGAAAGAGAGAGAGAGGGAGAGGGAGAGGGAAAAAGAGCGCTAGCTTTTGGTGTCCATGTGTGTAGTATGCGGGTTAGAAGTTGAGAACTGGGAGTAGGGCCTGAGTGGTAACTGATGGGTGGCAATTTCCACTCATGTCTTCTTATGAGATAGACAATTAGAATTTAGTTTTGATCCAAATTTGGACTTTACTTTGAAATATTACAATGTTGCAGATGTGAATTCTGAGGCTTCACATTTTAGTTGTGCAAAAAAAAACAACAAAAAGTAACATTTTCATCAAGGCTCTGGAGTAGTAGTATCATGTTCAGGCCCAGAGTGTGGTCCTTATTAATAGTCTTCCCCAGGGACAGCTTTTCCTATCTGTCTGATCCTTGTCAAAGATGAGTCTAGGTTAAGGTGACCAGACGTCCCATTTTTGGTGGGACAGTCCTGATTTTTAACAATTTGTCCCACGTCTTGCAGCGTTTTTAAAAAGTCCCGATTTTTGGAAAGAATGCACAACAAGCTAGGGAACGGAGGTGGGGGTGGGTGGGGTGGGGTGGGAAACGGGAAGGGAATAGGAAATATACTGGCTGCTGAAAAGGTTACTGCAACTCCATTTGGAAATGAAAAGGCTAATGTAAACTCCCTACTCCGCTCTGGGCAAGGTCACCCAGGTGGACCAGTGCCCTACTCCTTTGAGCCACAGGCACAACCCTATACATAATTTTTAAAATGTATTATATTTGTAAATTGTACTTATGTTGAAATTAAAAATATATATATTACAATACTATTTTTGAAAATTTTTGTTGCTCCATATAGACCAAATTTTTAATTAAGAACCCCCCTCCCCCGTCAATGGTGTCCCACTTTACCAATGTTAAAATCTGGTCACCTTAGTCTAGGTGGTGTTTGATGTTCAGTTACAGGTGGAGAGCAGAAGCGGCACAGTGACATGGGCCAGATACAGTCAGGGCTCAGGTGATTGCCTGACAGGAATGGCTTCCGTTCCTGGAGACCGTTCTCAGGGCTTGCAGATTCTTCTCCCCCTCTTTTGTACTTGTATCCAATAATTCAGGTTAATTACTAAGTGTTTCTTTTCTAAGGAGAGTTTAAGCTACTCTTGTAAGGATAAGCTTTGTTTTAAGGTTTATGTTATGAGAATTGTATCTCTGCTGAGTTGGCTTTATCTCCTGGAAATTCTCAGGCCAGGTTGTATCGCATGGCTAAGTGACGCACAGTGTTGGCCCTGTGAGATGTTTGAGTGGGTCTATAGCTGTCATTAACACTGGAGTCACCATGGTCTTTTCTATTATGTTACAATTAGTTACCTCTTGCTGAGTAACAAATTACCCCCAAAGTTAATGATTTATTGGAGTTATTTCCATTCAACATAAGCCTTGTATGTTTGAGTGGATTTCTGGGGGAATATGTTAGCACTATTATTAACTCTTAAAAGATTTTATTGTCAACCCTCAGCATCATCTTTAGACAATATTTTTTTCTGATAGTACCTTAGAAATGACCTTCACTCAGAAACTATTTCTTAATTTTTTAATTTTAGCCATCTGTAGAGGTTAGGAATGTTGAACCTCAATAATTCTCAACTCCATTTTCTTAATAGTTCCTCCTTCAGCTTTTCTGGCTTGCATTCTAAGACATGCATCAATAAGAAGTAAGGCAGCACCTGGAACGCTCTTCCTGGAAATCTCCTTAGCTACCTGAGAGTTGAGTTGACCAGAGGAATTTGTATTCTGTTTAGTGGTTCAGAATGCCTAGTTATTATTTGCGCTCAAAGTGGCCTACTTGTGTCTCCAATTTTAAATGATATACTTAGACTATCTTCTACTTCTCACACTACCACAGGTGACAGTGTTGCTAAACTTCCTGCCACCATCTAGTAAGGATCCTCTTTCCTCCAGTTTTTAATACAATTTTTCTCATGTTCTTGACAGAGAGATAAAACTTTCAAGTTCAGGACTGCAGCACCTCAGTGGGGCTACTGCAGACCTTGTCATCTTGGACATGCTGGGTGTGGGGAAAACAGTATGAGCCTGACCACTTATCCTGCTGTGTTAGTCAGGATGTTCACAGGAAACACCTAATGTGCTACAAATACTGATTTGATGATACTAATAAAGAGACTATTTATAAAGATGTGGACACATTTTGGGAAGCAATAAGAGATTTGCAGAAACCTAGGGCTAAAAGCAATGGAAGCTGTTACTCCCCTCAAGCCAGAGGGGCAAAGCAAAAGAATAATTTCATGAGGCTGTAGAGGGTCTCATGACATCACAACATCTGTGTCCTTCTTTAGGAAGGTAGTCAATCTGCTGTGATGGGGCAGAGAGGGAGCCTGGGGAATTAGTACCCTATATCCTTTTCTTCTTTCTCTCCCATTGGTATCCTCCATTAGTTCAAATCAATTGGGAGTCAAAGGAGAAGGGCATTATTGCTTCACTCATATAACTCAGAGACAAGCTCCTAGAAGCTGGAGCAAGGTGGAGAAGGGCAGAAAGTGGATCTGGAGGGATAAATGGACAACAGTGAGCACACCATGTTACACCCAAGAAATAAAAGGTAGTCCACATGTACCAGTGGTTTCCAAGTGTTTCCTTAACTAGTATCATCATTACCTAGAAATGCAAGGTAGGCTCCACCTCTGATCTGTTAAATTAGAATCATTGGTGTGGACTCAACAATATCAGCTTGGCAAGCCTTCCAAGCCATTCTGAAGCATGATAAAATAAGATACAGTATCATCGCCTCACTCTTGTCTAAAATATGCAATACCTGTAGGAGGTGTTTAATTCTATTTCCCACACCAATTCATCACCCCTGCCTCTCATGGCCTCACTGGTCCTGCGTTGGGGCTGGGGCCTAAGATTTCTATTCAGGGATACTCACCAATGCAGCATCAATCCCTGCCCCTTCCTCTTCAGCTATCACCCTTCTCTTTTCAGTGCAAGGATGCTTAATAATGATTATTTATGCAGTCTCTTTACTAACTGGGGTTACTTTTGTTTAAACCAGGGCCTTGCTTTTTGGTTATCAGGATGTTTTAGTTGCAAACTTTCTTCTTGCACTTGTCTCTGTTATAAGTTAAAAAATTTTAACACTTTTAATAAGGATAAAACTGTGACCCGATTCATTCAGCTGGGATGAAGTCTCAAAATAAAGTTTAATGGAGGAGGTTCTCTTTCTTTATTCTACTTACTGTGTAATCTCTAATCTTTTTTCCAGAGGCAAAGATTCTAGACAAACAAACTTAAAACCCACAAAACCCACCCTAGCTATTTCCTAAAGAGGACTGAAGGTCATAAATTCAGAGAAATAGCTGGACCCAAAAGCACAACATCAAATTATCAAATATGATGCTATAACACTTTTGCAGAGATGACCAGTTGTTGCTTGAATATATTATGGAGCTTGAGACAAAGATTTCTTTTCTAAATCATGAAGTTTTTCACTTTTGCTTTCAGGTACACTCTCTTTGAAAAGGAAAAAAATTCAATATTTCATTACTTATTTCAAAAGTCATATACAGATTTTAACTAAAAGGAACACTGACTCCATTTGCCTACTGAAACATACTGATATGAATAAAAATCCATCCCTTCTGTCATTATAGAAGCCAGAAAAGGGACACTTCCTTAAGACAAAGTCTACGAAAAACATTGGCTCGCGAAGATGATTCTGAAATGAATCAAAGACATCCAAGTCTACATGCACCTCCCAGATCTAAAGTAGGAAATGGATGCCTTTGACAGAAAAGTCTAAGTGCCCTACACGTCATGGATTATACTTTAACGGGAACAGCCAGAGCAGGGATATAGGAGAATGGCAGAGAACAAGCTTGGAAAAAATACATAATATTCCTATTACTGAGAAAGTCCTCACTTCCTTTACCTTTAAGGTAACAACAGTGAGTGTCCACTTTATACCACTGTCCACAGTGCTGCTATGAGAACTAGATGGCTTAATACTACATGGCATGCCCTCAGCTTGACAGACATAGCGGGAACTCGGTTGATATTAGCCATAACCATAGCTCATTGTGATTAAGACTATGCAATCTAGAACTAGGTAGTCCGGCCTCATATCCCAGCTTTGAGTTACTTAATCTCTTTGTGTGTAAGTTTTCTCAATGGGGACAACAATAGCACTTACCCAATAGGGTTACGGGGAATGTTAAAAAATTTAGAAGGGTCATTGTGTGTTATTTGTATTTATTAAACTCAAATAATGCATACCATTGAACATTTCAATGACTCTGACATTTATCATTATAAATAATGTGATGGATATTCTTGTAACTAAATCCTTAGACTCATTCTCTTGAGTAGAAATAGAGTTACTGAGTTAAAGATAGGTATCGTTTACTGGTTTTTAGTTATATTATTAGAATATTCTGAAAGTGTTTATTCTGTCACCAATGATGTATAGTTGTCCATTTCCTCATATTCTCACTTTTATCAAATATTTTGAAAACATTTGCCAATATGTGGGTGGAAAATGTGGATCTCTGTAGAGAACTCCCCCTCCTCCCTTGGCTAAGTAATTTTTGAAGGTTAGTTGGGACTAAACAAAATCTTAGATAGTTTGATAATTCTCTCTAGGTTCTTATATTGTCAGTTCTATAAACCTTTCAAATTTAAACAATCCCTGGAGGTGTCCTTTTAAAAAAATGATATAGTTTTAGCCAAGACATCTTGAAGAATTTGAGAAAGATATGCCTGTTTTGAGAGGAGCCAGTAGATATTTCTCATTACACTCAAGCAATAAAGGAAAAATTAAATTTTCTGACCCAAACCTAAAAGGCCCGACTCCCCCAAATCCATTAACGTCTTTGATTTAATTTCTAAAGACACCCTATAATAATTTCCTTTCTCTCCAGAAAATGTTTCTTTAAAAACTTTTTTTTTTTTTAAGTGTAAAAGACTTCAGTTTAGATAAGCAGCAAGAAAGTTCAGAAACTGGATCCAAATGTATTCTTAGTTTTTACTTGCCAAAAAGATCAGATTAAATATCGCATAAGAATAGGCTTTCTTGGAAGATTTCTGGTTCAGGACTTCCTGGCTTTGGCACGGAACAAGGACACCACAATACAATAAGTAGTTGACTCAGAACTGGAGGGTGAGTAGTACCTAGAAATCTAACATCAAAATACTGTCACATCTTTTATTTGAATAATTCATAAGGGTTTATTTTTATCTATCCCTACAGCGGTATCAAATTTAAATAACATCTTCTACCAAATGATTTTAGTTTAACAACAGAAAAAATCTTATTGTTTTAAGTCTACTTTTACTTGCAGTTTGCCTAAATACCATTTTTAAACAATCGCTTGTCCTTAAGTAGAATACATTCCCTTTAACCGCCTGATCATTACATTTTTTCATGCTTCTGTGTGGTATAATTTTTGCACTTTAAATAGTACACTATTAAGCCATGCAGAGTATATTTTTGACCATATCATACCTATGGGTATTTGGTTTTTAAACATAATATGGTCTCTTAAAAGGTCTGGTATTGAAAAAACAAATTTAGAATAAAATTACTCTCCTAACCATATCCTTAAAATGGTTTGAATTCTAGCTGTGGATAAGTCCTAGTTACTTTAGAAGTCACCTCTCACCATTAGACCAGCCATCCCAGTAATTAAGACTGGCCTGTGCATTCCTGCTGACAGTTCCCGCCTAGATTTACAGGGGTTGGGATTAAGGGCTTTTTAACTGAAGGACACTTGAGTCTTTCCTAGTCCTCCAAGTGTCACAAAGATTATGAATTTTCAATTTGGTGCTTAAAATTTTTAATCTATACTAGATATATTCCTTTTTCTAAACTTTAAATCAGTTATACCTTAGTTACTTGCTCTAGAATTTTTTTCGTGGGTAAAAGAAGCCAGTCTGAAAAAGCTCTATGCTATGTGATTCCAATTATATAACATTTTGGAATAGGTAAAACTATTGAGATGGTAAAATAATCAGTGATTGGCAGGATTAGAGGGGGAAGGGGAAGGGGAAGAAATGAATAGGTGAAGCAAAGGGAATTTTTAGGGCGGCAAAACTCTCTGCACGATCCTGTGATGGTAGATACATGGTAATATGCCTTTGTCAAAGGAGTGTCCGAAAGAGTGAGCCTTAATGTATGAAGTTCTTGAAAGAGTTTCAAGAGTTATTAGGGTGAGTTATTGAGTTATTAAGAGATTGAGGGGTTCTAGGAAGGAATGGAGACTGTAATGAGAATATATGTGTGTTACAGATGTGAAAAAAAAAATCCTCACTGAAGAAAGTGAGGGCAAAGAATTGGGACTTTGGAAAGGAGTCTGTAATATTAACAGTAAAGGGAGCTGCATGTAAGTGCTGTACTCTAGTTCATAAAGTTGTTTCTCAGGGGCATACAAGTAACAATTCTCCAAGAGATACATGTGTCAATGGAATTGCAACACTAAGTACATTAGTGGGAGGTGGTAGGAGCCAGATCTCTCACTCTTGGAGTGAGAATCTACAGATACATAAGAGAAAGAGGCTAGTAGGATAAGACTGATGTTTAGCTTGATTTAATACAGATGGTTACATCTAGAACTACTTAGGCTTCTATATATTTGTATATGTAGACATTAGTATACACACTTTTTCTATTGTTCTGTCAGCCAAGAGGCCTAGAAGCAAAAATACTCCAGTAGTGAAGAACAGACTTAGTTCCCAAATCTTTGTTTCTAAGACCATTCTCCAGCAAAAGGAACGAGGGCTCCTTGGAGAAGTGACTGATTCTACGTCTGGGGGAGGAAAAATACAAAATAAGGCTGGAACATCTCCCAGTGCCAGGAAATAAGGAATTATTCAAACCCAAACAAAACACATTGGTGAGGAGCCAACTGAAAGAGCTCCCGAAGGCCAACGGTGGAACAATTTTAGCAATAAAATAAATAAAATAGCATTGGCGTGTAGCCCAAAGTATAAAATAAATATCCAGGAGTTCGCACTTATATACATAAACGGTTGAATAAATTAATAAATGTGGGAGAGGAGACAAATCTGGGCAGAAGAATTCCAAATCGTTCGCATAAATACTCTGCCCCACAGGAGGGAAGCATAAATTGGCGCTCTCTTTTCTTCCATGAGTACAGTGTGAGGAGAAGCCAGTAGAAAGAGTAACTTTACAGTGAAGAAACCTGACAAAAGCTCCTTCAGCCGAGTGATTAAGGTCAATGGCACTGATTGTAAATCATGCTGATAGTATTTACCTTTGATGTGACCTGATAAAAATGACACGAAGTGACCACAATCCCATCGTACCATGAGAGAAACATTAAACAAATTCCAAGAGAAGGACATTCTACAAATAATGTGACCCATGATCCTCAAAATTGTCATAAAAAATAAAAAAAGTCTGAGAAACTGTCACCGCTGAGGAGACGCAGCCTTTAAATACATGTTACATCTCAAACGAGATCCTGGGACAGAAAAAAAGACATTTGATAAAAACTTACGGATCTAGATAAGCTATGTACCTTGTTAACATTATTAAATAGTAACATGTTAATGTTGGCTCATTAATTTTGGCAAATATACCATGCTAACGTGAGTAAGGGAATATTGGGTGTGTGGTTTGGGGAACTTTGTACTACTTTCTAATTTCTCCGTAAATGTGAAAGTATTTCAAAAAGTAAAGTTTTTAAGGAAAATGGCACACCTAGCCTGCTTGCATTAAAATCACATGAAAGTGAGTGAAAGTTTGGAAAGTGTGAAACGAAAGCTCCTCAGCCTCTCTTCCAGTTTCAGTCACTAGAGATAATGACAGCAACAACTTGGTTAATAACTTACTTCTGTATTTTTCTAAAACCTTTCTGAGCACATATAAATGTACATGTGTGCATGAGCCTAGCTTTTCTCACGGTAGTGGGGTCATCTTAAGACGTATTTTGTAATGCTGTCCTTATTTAACACCATCATATGGACATTTTTCTGAGGTGTAGGAATATCTGCTTTATTCTTTTCATGACAGATGATGTTATATAGGACCTATGGACTATGGTCACAGTGTCTTTAATTTTTTTCTGATAGAACTAATGACACAGTGTATGGCTTAAGAAAAAGATCCTTACCTATATGTCCCACATCAGTCCATTGTTTAAAATGAATGTTTAAAGAATTTAAAACTTTTCTACTTTCTTTGCACTATGATTTTGAAATTCTGTGTCTTGATTAAGGAGATCATAGCAATGATTTTACTATAGTATCATCTATTATTTATGATTCTTAGTATTTGTGTTAGGATATTTAATCTACATGGAAGTTATTCTTAGCCTATGAGAGATAGGCTCATAGGCTATCTACATAGGATATGTAGAGAAAATTTCTTTTTTTCCTAAATTCCCTAAAAAGATTTATCCCGATTTTTTTCATTTTAATAACGTTATTATACAATCTATTTCCCACCAGGAGTTTGCAATGTCACCTTTTAAAGATTCTGAACTCATGTATAAGTGTGGAGCTTACAATTCTCTTTGTTTTTTCTTAATCACAATCAGTGGCTTAATTAATGTAGGCTTATGGTATTTTGTTTGTTTGTTTGTTTAGCTTTTGGCTGGGGCTGAGTTTGAACCCGCCACCTCCGGTGTATGGGACTGGTACCCTACTCAATGAGCCACAGGGACCGCCCTGCTTATAGTATGTTTTAATAGCTGATGAGATGATTTCTTCCTTTAGTGAAATTACTGTGGAAGATAAAATTAAGGATGAATTCTTTGAAAAATGTGTCCTCCTCCCCCTTTCTCCTCTCCCTCCTGTCGCCACTCCTCCTAGACCCTTTTCTTCATTTCTGCTGTTAATTTTGCCTGGAAGTTTCTGTTGCACTGTTAGCTTCATCTTCTAATTTTTGTGGCTGTTATTTTTGAATGACCTATTTTTCTAAACCTTTTCTAAATAGAACCATTGCTGTGAAGCATTTACAAAGCTATTGATTTAATATTTATAATTTAACCGAGTAACTTACCGACAGCTGGTTTATTAGTTCTACTAGTTTTGAAATTGTTACTTGAATTTTCTATTTGGAAAACAGTATCAAATTCAAATAAAGGAGATAATTAATTCTGCCCACAGATGTACAGCAAAAAGCCCATGCATAAGAGACGTATTACACTCAATTTACATATTTCTTTTTCTTTTTTTGCAGTTTTTGGCCAGGGTTGGGTTGGAACCAGCCACCTCTGGCATTTGGGGCCAGTGCCCTACTCCTTTGAGCCACAGGCACCGCCCTTGAATTTACATATTTCTTTGGATGTTGTTATTTTGATCCATTCGTTGTTATCTTAATATTTTAGTGAAACCTAATACATTAAAGCACTAGTGTTTATTTATGTTTATAATTATGATTTTTTTTTCTGGATATAGCATGGAGCCAGTACTGAAGCAATAGATGACTCTTTTATATTTACCAATGTTGGGCCAGAATTACATAATGATTTAAACTTACATCATTTTATCCTGAGACAAGGGTCTATTGTTATGGAAAAGCCTATTTAAATTAGATTAATATGTTCTGTGATGAGAATATAAGCACATCGACAAATCAGATCTCATTTCATCCTCATAATGACCTTTTTATTTTGATATTATTATTCTCTACTTTTTATAATTGCCTAGCAATCAAGTTAAGATAGAGAAAAAGTCAAACATCTCTTGATCTACATTTTATTTATTTATTTGTTTTGAGACAGATTCTCAAGCTGTTGCCCTGGGTAGAGTGCCTTGGTGTCTTATCTCCAACTCCTGGGCTCAAGCGATCCTCTTGCCTCATTATTCTATTTTTGGTAGAGACAGGGTCTCACTCTTGCTCAGGCTGGTGTTGAACTCCTGAGCTCAAGCAATCCACCAGCCTAGGCTTCCCAGAGAGCTAGGATTACAGGCATGAGCCACCACACCCTGGCCTACACATAACTTTAATTCATGTGAATAGATCTTCCTTTGGTTAAGACTTGAAGGCATGGGATCAACTTATATGTTTCGAAGTCAAAATTGAAATTCCTTTCTCAGCATTTAAAATAGGGTTTGCAGTGAGAAGAGGGTAGTGAGAATTGAAGAGCAGGGCAAAAGAAAATAGTTGGAAAGGGACAAGATAGGGAGTGGCCTGTTAGAAATGGGGACTCAGGAGCTGCTCAGAGGGTGAGACCTGGTAGGACATGATAGGTGGATCTCCATAAGCAAGTACAGATGGGTGAAAATGTGTGTAGATGGCTGGGAAATGGGAGGTGACGTTTGATTCAGACAGGCTACGAATTAAATTGTAAGATGCTATCTTCCCAATTTCTTGTTAATGATACGGAAAGTCATACAAAGCTACAGTTTTAGAAACTGTGCTTCTGTCCACATTAGTAAGGTAGGATGTTGAATTTCACATATCTCCCCTCTAAATAAATAATTTTGAAACATTTCAACAGAAATATCGCTTCCTTTTGGGTGCCAATACTCATCCTCTCACATCTCTCTATTTTCCTAAAACATTTTTGACAATTCCTCTGAACAATGGGTTAAGACATTTCTCGGTGTTGAATAAACACAACATGCCTATTAGTCTGAAGACAAGTGGTCCTGACATGAGTTAATATGTATTCAAAGGTATCTGGAAGGATGTATCTTGAATAAAATGTGGTTTTCATAACAGTTTCTCATGAACTGCATTCACGTTCTTACGGCGTTTTAGTTTGAATAGTGGCCCCAAATGGATATCAAGCTCTTCTAAAGAGCTTCACCCCTGAGAATTGAGGGGAAGAGGTATCAGAGAAATGAAAGACTTTACAGTGAAAAACAACGTAACTAGATCTGTCACGAGAACGTGCAAGTGGGATGCAGACAGCAGGGCTGTAAGTGGGACTGGGCGTCTAGTTCGTCAATCACTGAACAAGCATTTGCCAAAAACCGCCAGGGGCAAAAACTGCCTTGGCTACTATCGCAAGGATATCATTAGACCCCTTGAGGAAATTAGACTAATTGTCGTTTAGGCTCCTGCCTGTGTGTCTACATATGTGTTCATCTGCCTATACAGGTGTGTACACTGTGTGTGTGTCTCCGTGGGAAAAAAAAATCCACTTATTTATTTTTTATTTCAAATTAATATGAGGGTACACATCTTTAGGTTACATTGTTCTCACTTCCAGGGTAAAGTGCCACTTGTAAAAGAGCCCCTCACCCAGGGGGCGTGTCATACCCCTGCACAATGTGCACATTAGGTGACATCCCGCCTCCTGCCCTCCCTCCTTCTGCCAATTGTCCTTCTCTCCCCCCCTTCCGGAAAAATCACTTATTGATGGCAGTGTTACATTAGTGGTTTTTTGGGGTATTTTTTGGCATGCTGTTATGAGGACATATACAGATATTAGTGGTTAAGGATGGCAAGGTAATATATCAAAAAGGTCCTTCCTTGTCAGGCACTGCTGGGTGAAACAGAAAAAAGGAGTTGGGCTTAGAGGCACTGATGCCCAGAACTAAAACTGCTACCAGGACTGGCTGGATAATGAAGGGTGAGCTTCAATCCTGTATTCGGAGAAGCTGTTCAGTCTGGCAAAGTGGAGTTAGTAATAGTTCTGTGCTCAACCAGTTCAAATAAATCAGTATTTAGGTGTCACACCTGGAAGGTGAGTCAGAGGCAGTTAGTCTCAGGATTAGTGTCCGCAATTATAGAACCTAATGGAAGGCAAAGGGGCTGGGATTCCAAACTGCTGTCCATAGGATAGATGCTGGCCAGAGCTAAGCAGATTATCAATCCAGAGATTCAGGCCCAAGAAACTGAGTCAAAACTTAAATCTTAGAACCAGACCACAATGTAGAACTACAATATGACTTGATGTTGAGTTCTTGAAAAATTACTTCTTTCTGATTAGATGCTCAGGGTCGGCACCAGCCTTAGAAATATGATGTCTAAGCATAAAGCATGGAGATTCAGCAGAGGTGAGGGATGGGACACTGAGATCCATGGAGGGCAAAATTTAACGTTGTTGTTTGTTGTTATATCAATATAGACTAGATAGAAAATTCCTTTTAGAGATGCACAATTCTATTACATATTCAATTTCAATGTTTGGGGGACATAGTTTATAATGTGTTTGGGCAAAACATTTATTTTTTCTTTATAAATTAAATTGGGGAGATTTTCATCTTTCTCTATGGTGTAGGATAGTTAAGGAACATTGGAATAATTTTTTTTTTTTATTTTTTTGGCCGGGGCTGGGTTTGAACTCGCCACCTCCAGCATGTGGGGCTGGTGGCCTACTCTTTTGAGCCACAGGTGCCACCCAAGAACATTGGAATAATTTTAACATTTGGCCTTTTCATAGTACACCTCTCTTGGTATTTTGTGGTTTTGACCTTTATCCCTTATTTCTTAGATATTTGAAAACTTTTGCATAATTTTTTTCCTTATGTAGGAGACATAATTTGGAAAGTTGGTGCCATGGTTTGAAGGTGTTAGGAACTTAATCCCAAGTGTGATGGTGGTGGAAAGGGTGGTCTTCTGAGAGCTGTTTAAGTCAAGAGGGCTGCCCTTATGAATGGATTAATGCCATTATAAAAAGGGATCATAGGAGTGAGTTCACTTTCTTTTTTGCTCTTCTGCCATGTTGAGGATTCAACAAGAAGGCCTTTGCCAGATGCTGGCACCATGTTCTTGGACTTTGCAGTTTCCAGAATTAAAGAAATAAATTTCTGTTTTTTATAAATTACCCAGCCTGTAGTATTTTGCTATAGAAGCTCAAATGATTAACTCAGTTGGAAGCTGGAAAACCAAGCAAGTTGAAGACTCAAGAGAAAGAAATGATGGAGTCAGGCGGGCACAGCATCGGGACGGCTGCTCTATAAATACCTCTGGATTCTTTTCAAGGAGATGTCACTTCAAGTGCAAATAACCTGGTTTCTATTTTGATTTTGACCTAAGCTCTCTTTATCTAAATTATATGATAAATATAATTTATTTATAATTATGTAAATAATATGACATGCTTTTTGAGTAACAAAATATTTTCCATCCTAGAAAAGCAAGGCTCTGGCAACCACAATGACCTTGGCAATAAGCGCAATTCAGAGCCACCCAAAGAAGCTGTGAAGTTCCACAGTTTTAAAATTATTTGTGAATTATGTGTCTTTCTTATAATGGGATGATTTTCTGAATTCTACACTTGTGAAAACAGGAAAATAACAAGTTTGATTTCATTGAAGATCTAACAGTGGATCTTTCTTAATTCTTTCAAAGATACACACACACAGGAATTCTCTGATGTTTAGAATCTAAAAGATATATATATATATATATACACATTTTAACCTAGAACATTGCATTTCTTTTAAAATATAAGTTAATATATAAAAATTATTAAATGCCTGTTGTTGGCTATATTCTTGTGCATTTAAAAAATGTTGTCTACCTAGGCTCCTGAACTGAACATAAAAAAAATACAGGTAGTGTTTACTTTGGATTAATATGGGTAAGACAATATCACCCCGTCATTATTTCAAGAGACTCTAAATTTATGGGAGCAAAATTTCATACTGTGAAATTTATTACATTTGAAGGTTGGTTTTTGTCCATAAAAGATTTAAAGTACACCTTTAATTAAACACAAGGAAAATATTCTCACTCTAAATGATGACTTCACGGAGAAAATACAGATGCCTTTAAAATTGTCTTTAAGATTCTAGTTTGATGTTACCTGTCATACTACAAGATTCCATGTAGGAGAAATGCCCTAAAACTAAGGTCTTGGGAAAATGTGGCTCACGCTGCATCTACGGGCACAGCCACGCCAGATACACAACCAAGAACATCATTTGCTTGTGCTTTAGGGTGGTTTCAATTTAGAAAAGAGTTGTACATGTTGCTTACTTTGTCTTTATATCCCTCCAGTTGTCAAATTTGGCATATGATTTCCTTGAGGAAGCCAGAAAAGGAAAACTCACAATTTAAATACATTTTCTAACCTGGACATGTGAACAGATTTTTGTATGTTGTATGTACATTTTACTCTGAAAAAAAGTGAAGCCAGTTACTATATCTATTTCAATTCTTTGACCGTTAAAATATACATAGGATTGAAGAATTGGACACATTTTTCCTAAGCACATATTTTGTTAAGAATATTTTCCTTGAAAAAACTATTTTTTTAACCAGCATGAAAATGCTTTTGAAATGGTCATACTTCTTTTGGATTTGAACAATGTCTTGCATTTGGACTTTTGCCTCTAATTTGTTTTTTTATTTTCAAAAGGGAGAATGGTGAGCCTTTGAATGTGTTATTCAGATTAACATACAATATGTGCTAACATGTGATCCTGTACAGGTAGAAGACAGCCTTTAGCTCATTTTTAATTCCACTAAAAATCTGCATAATATAAAGGCATGCTCTTCATAGACGCTCCTTAAATAGCGGAATTGAAAAGTAATTATGAAAACCAATTGAAAATATAATTGAAAAACAATTACGCAGTTCATTATTGGAGTGGAAATTGCCGAGTGTCTTCTCCACATTCATTGCCCCATTTCTTCTTCCTGGGAATGCCCTGATTTTTATTTATGTGTTCACCCCTTCTCTGGGCAACCCAGAAGCTCTGAAGGAAGCACCTGTGTGAAAAACGGTAATCCTATTACTCTTGCCAGAGGAACAGGTTCAGAAACCCAGCGCTAAACCAATGCAGACACAGCAATTGTTTCATATCTGACCCCATTTGAGTCCATGAGATATGAGGAAAGATTGCTAGGATCTTCTGAGAAAGAATTCTCTTTACAATATGTCCTGGTATGCAAATGTGAGGCTTAGGACTGCCACAGCCATTGAGCCACCAGTTTGAGGATGCTGCCCCTGCAGGAGGGCACAGCTGATGGAGAGTAGAGAGATGGAGAGGCAGCCGCTGAGTGACCCAGCGCTACAGCCCACCCTACCTCTGAAATTCATGATGTTAGTTTCCTCGTAGCTTATCTCAGTTTGCATTTTCTCATCTAAATCACCTTAAACTGCTGTACTTACAGATGCAGAAATCGCATATTACGATTTTTAGCATGCTTTTCTTCCCAAGTAGTTTATTTCTATTTCAGGGTAATTCATTGTGTCCTACTAAGTGTGATTTATTTTGAAATATTTTAAAGTATCTATAAAAACAGATTTGTAAATCATGCAACTCATTTATCAAACCATGTATGCTGATTTGGGGTTTGAAAAACACAGCCTCCATTTTGGGAGCTAATGATTGCTGATATGGTTTCCTCAAGTTCTGGAAAGTTATTTGGGGCATATTTTCAAAACATTCTCAAAACATATGTTCCTGATTTACGTATCACTACTTCAGTACATCACGCAGCAGCTATTTATATATCCTGTTCTCTCACTGTTCTTCCATTTAGAGTTTCCTGATACTGACTACCACTTAATAGTGACTAGTGTTTTGAAACCCACATTTAGCTGCAAATTTTTATTTATTCAACTATCATTATTATTTTCAGTAACGCCCCCGGTCTGTGTCATATGCTAGCCATAGGCATTGGCTGTGTGGCAGATATAAATCCTGTACTCTAAAGGCTTACTGAGTATGATTCAAGGTTCATTCAAGTGATAAGAATGTTATGGGGCAAAGTATAGAGTCTTAGAAAAACACATAGTGGGTGGTACGTAATCCAGACTTGGATACATAGAGAAGGAAACCCAGAAAAGTAACATCTAAGCTAAGACTGAAAAACCAAGAAGGAAATAGCTGTTAACCTTGTGAAGTTCTGAGAGAAAGAGAGAAGGCGTAGAGGTGAGATTTCAGGTGGGGAAACAGCGCGAGTGCTCACAGAAAACCTAGACCAAGGTGCAGCCCAGGCAACCGAAAGTAATTCAAGATGCTGGAGCATAGAGGGTCTTGAGCTTAGAGCGTCTTCACGTCATTAGAAGCCCAACTGTGAATGGCCTTGGAAGCCTGCCAATGAATTTGAACTTTGTTCTGAGAACATTGGGAAATTTTTGGAAGGAAGAACTTTTAAACAGGGTCAATGAGAGAGTATCTTTTTACCTTTCAATGTGATCACTCAAAGGGGGTCCAGATTAGCACCAGGGAGAACAGAAAGAAAGCTTCGGCAGAAAGAAAGCTTTGAGCGAGAAATGATAGTGGCTTGAATTCTTTGAAGAAGAATAATTATAGGATTTAGTAATTAATTGGGTGTTGTGGAGAGCTGGGATGTTAATACGTTATTTAATAGTTGTTGGGTCCCAAAAGACCTACTTCCATAGAAGTCCTTTTGACTTGAACAGAAGTTTTACATGTTAAGTTATTCAAGATATCTCTAACCAGGGAAAGAGAGCACATCACATCTGTAAGCAACGTACCAATATAGTAAGCCCACTCCATGTTCAAAGTAAGTCAGAAACAGCCTTGAGCTGGAGCGAAAGTGGATTGGCCAGAAGACACCCATGCAAGTGTAAGATTCTCATCCCTAAGGGATTTTAATGATCACGATCTCATCAGTGCTCTGAGCTCGGAGGGCAGGAGGGACTCTTGGCACGAGTCCACCATGGATTAGTAGCTGTGCATGTGGTTTTGAACTTCAGAATAGCAGTGAGGTCATCACTGTTGGGAAATTTTAACACAGTAGAAAAGGGGAAAACATGCATTTCAACTTATAATTAAAGGCATTTGAATTAAGGTTGTTTGGGGGTACTTGTAATTTGAAGAAACTCTTCAGAGAAAAGGGGAAAACTAAAGCCAGAATGTATAAGCTTGAAAGCAATCTGCTGACATAACTAAGCATCGGCAAGAGAAAAGGAGAGGTCAACACATTTCAGATCGAATTTCAGCTGCTTTTGTATAGCTATGTCTTCTTTGTAGTAGTTTTGTTTCTTCAGTATGAATTCTCTAAGTATGAAAAGGAAAGAAAGAGAATAAAAAACAGTCTGTATCAAGCAGTATGTTCTTATCTCAACACACAGTCACTCAGTCTCTTTAAGAACTATTAAAGGCAAGGCCAAGCAAAACCAAACCACAAGAACATGAACTTCTGTTACATCCACAGTGTACAAATCATTTTCTTCACAAGATAAAACATTCTACATTTTTTATTCTCTAACTCTTCATAGCCTGAATGAAACAACTACAAAATGTTAACTCCCTACAAAAAAGTTGACTCTCAAGCCAAAATTAATTTTATTTATTTTATGTTGGTTTAGTTTTTAACTTTTTATTGTAAAATAGAAACACATTCAAAACAAAAATCCTAAGTACAATGATTTATTACAAAGTGAAGAGCCTTGTAATCATGATGTTGGAAGAAACAGAAAGTCACCAGGACTTGAGGCACCTCTCTGCACGCCAGTCACTCTCCCTGACTGCCTTCCTCTCCAAATTTCCATTGTCACAACTTTTACGACAACCATGTTCATGCTTGTCTTTATAATATACCATATGACTATTCATCCTTTCATACTGTAGTTAAGTGCTGGGGTTTTGAAGTTTACATGAATGGAATCATATAGTATGAATTCTATTAGTTTGGAATCTTTCATTCCACAATCCATTCATCACGCTTTTAGCTACTTGCACAATTCATAAGAATTTTGTGAATGGACTAGAGCTTCATCTGTTCCACTTCTGATGGACTTTTGCTTTATTTCCAGTTTAGGGTTATGAGGATGCTGCTATGACATTTGTATGATTATCTCTTGGTGCACAGCTACTCATTCCCACTGGGGACATACACAGGAGTGAAATTGTTGCATCAATAGATCGTGCATAAACTCAACTTGGGTAAATAATGTCAAATAGTTTTTCAAGAGATTATACCCATTTGTACTTCAATCTTCAGGTTAGGAGAAGTCTACTTGTGCCACATCCTCACCAACATTTACGATTGTCAGTTATTTTCTTTTGGGCAGCCCTGTGGATATGCAGTAGTTACTTATTTTGGTTTGATTTGCGTTTTCCTGATTGCTAATGCAGTTGAGCTCTTTTCTCAAGGTTTGCTGAGCACTTTGGATTTCCTCTTCCTTTCCTTCCTTCCTCTTCCATGCCTTTCAGATCTCTTGCCCATCCTTCTATTAGGATGTCCCTTTCTTATTGATCTACAAGTGTGTTTGGTAGACCTGGTATGCAAGCCCGTTGTCAGGTACTTGTATTGCACATACAATCTCCCAGTCAGAGGCTCACCTCTGCACTCTCTTGGTACTGTCTTTTGATAAAGTTTTAGCTTTAATGTAGCCCATTTATCAATCTTTTCCTTTAAGGTTAGTGAATTTTCTGTCTTTTAAAAAGTTTCTCCTTACTCTAAGGTCATGAAGATATTCTCTTATATTATCTTCTAGAACAATAGTTCTCAACCTTCCTGATGCCATGTCCCTTTAATACGGCTCCTCATGTTGTGGTGACCCCCAACCATAAAATTATTTTTGTTGCTACTTCATAACTGTAATTTTGCTACTGTTATGAATCATAATGTAAATATCTGATATGCAGGATGTATTTAGGCGACCCCTATGAAAGGGTTGTTTGACCCCAAAAGGGAACACGACCCACAGGTTGAGAACCACTGTTCTAGGACTTTTTTTTATTTGTTCTTTGCATAGATCTAAAAATCTACCTGTAATCTATTTATTTATTTATTTATTTATTTTGTGTGTGTATAGGATGAGGTAGAGGACAAGTTCCATTTTTTAAATATCCAATAGTTTCAGGACATTTTATTCTCCATTGCTCTACATAGCTAAATTTTTCATAAATTAATAATCTGTATGTGCCTAGGTCTGTTTGTTGATTTTCATCCGAATCCATTGATATAGTCTATCCTTGCACCAATACCTCAGTATTTTAATTACACATTATTATAATTATATACGTGGTATAGTCATTATTCATGTAGATTTAGCCACATGCTTGCCATTCCCATCACTCTGCATTTCTTCTTGGATCCCAGACATCCAACTTAACTTTCTTTCTGCTTGATGACTTTAGTGAAAGTCCTCAGGAGAGGAATTCCCTCAAAATCTGTTTGTCTGAAAAATACTTACTTCTCCTTCATTCCTCAGGTATATTTTTGTTGGGTATAAAATTCTAGATTACTAGGTACTTTTCTCAGACCAGTGAATATAGTATTCCATTCAAGATAGTTCTCTGTGTGCTTGTTGTTATTTGTCTTGCTACCTTTAAGATCATTTTATTCTAGTCTCTCTCTCTCTCCATTTTTAGTTAGTTTGCTATCATGCACTTAGTCACAAGTTTTGAAAAAATTCTGCTTGGGTTTTGTAAACATTCTGGAATCTGTAGCTTAAAGCATGTCATCAACTTTGGAAAGTTTTCAATGATGATCTCTTTGAATATTTCTTCTGCCCTCCTTTCCTCCAGGTCTGATGTTTTAAATACTTATATATCAAGTTATCAAGGTTTCCTCTACCCTTATCTCTACTTTTATGCACTCTTCTTCTCTGTCTCTCGGTCTCTCCCTCCTTCCCACTCTTTCTCTCTCCCTCCATCCTTCCTTTCCTCCTCTTCCTGCTCCCTTTCTCTCCCTCTCATTCTTATTCTAAACATTTTCTTTTTCTTATTCTATAGCTACTAATTCTGTCTTTAGCTGGATCAAATCTGCTATTATACCTATGTATTGATGTTCTAACCTTGGAAAATGTCATCTAAATTTCAAAAGTTTCCATTTGTGTTCTTTCTTCATGACTTCTGGTTCTAATGCTCAATCTTGTCTGTTATTTCTTCAAATATAGAAAGCATGTTATTATGTTACTTTACCATTTGTGTCTTTTATCTCCATCTAGTGCCAATATCTGTTTCTTTCTTTTGTTTCTGCTGTTTTCCTTGAGTGTGTTATTTTCTCTTAATATGAGTAATTATTTTTCATTATATGTTAGAAACTGGTTTTATAAAATCAATTCTGATTTTACAGAAATAATTTGAGACTTAAGATGATATTATCTTCTTCCTGGGAGGATTTCCGTTAGCTTTTGCCAGATGTCTGGGCAGAGCTGGCAATCTGGGATTTATTCAGGATTTAAGCATTTCATGATTTAAAACCAAGTTTTGGCCACTTTCCTAGGTATCTTTAATTCTAGTTCACCCTTCATTCCCAAGGAATAGTCAAGCAAAAGTAAGGAGATGTACACAGAGCTCAGTCCCAGAGCTGCACCATCCAAACTGAGGACGTGTTCTCCCGGGAAAACAGCCTCAACTCTCAGACTCCCCTTCCAGGTCTTTTGTTCTGTCTTAGTGGTTCTTTACTATCTTGGTAAATTTCATTTCTTTTAAACATATCCCCAAAAACATTTTGTCCAATTTTTCTGCTTTTTTTTTTTTTTTTTTACGTAGTGAGGTTGGTCAGAATTACCTCTGTTTGGAGTTGAAGTTTAGAAAATGTGCTCGTTTTTCTAAGCATGAACTCACTGCTTCTTCTTCTCAAGTCTAATAAATTCATTGGAAGGTCAAATTGTGAATATTTTGTAGTTTAACTCAAAGCTGGGGAAATGTGGTGTCGGTAACATTGTTTAGGGGATCAGAAATAAGATTTTTTTATTCTGATAGGATCATATTATTCATTTTATTTTTTCTTTGTTTAATCATAACTACTGACCAAATATGACCAGAAACTCTACAAAAAGGCATTGCTACCTGAATGAGCAAGAGCTTAGAAAGTATGCTTTCAACTAGAGGAGGAAAAATGTGGGATCTTAGCTAGACATCTTTAGCTTAAGGATTCTAAATGGAGCCAGAATCGTAAATACGCAATTTGATTCACTTGTGAAAGAAAAGTCACCATGGTTGATTTTGTTTTTCTGACTACAAACGCCAAGGCTTTGTAAGTTGTGGGTTCCAGAATATGAAAGAAAGAGAGGCAGAGAGAATATTTTATATTCTAGAACTAGAGTAAAACAGGAAATTATAGTAGTCTCATGGAGTTGTTCAATATGTGATTTAAATTTGAGATCAACTATGTTTGTATTTGAGTATCAAAGTGGCTTGCATTTTTCTGTCTGGCTATAGGCCAGAATTACAAAGTAAAAGCAGAATCGTAGACAATTTTGGAATTTGTTAACCAAATTCTCAATTGTTTCACATTAGCGCTGTGGTCAGCTCTCTCTCTGTTCTTATCTCATATTATATAATTCAATTAGATCATGGTGCACATTATGAAGACTTGACTCATTTGCTTTTTGCCTTTAGAATAGAAGCAGCAGAGAAAGCTTGTGGGTTCATGAAAGGAGTTAGAAAACCATGGATTGGCAATCTTTCATACTTCCTTATCTTGTAGCACTTGGAAGATTCTTTAAAAATTCTACACAGAAAGAGGCAGCGCCTGTGGCTCAAAGGAGTAGGGTGCTGGTCCCATATACGGGAGGTGGCAGGTTCAAACCCAACCCTAGCCAAAAACAAAACAAAACAAAACAAAACTGCAAAATTCTCCACAGAAGGGATTAAAGTGACCCAACTGATGAAAAAGGGCAATGAATGGTGGGCTGTGAACATGGTATGTTTTAGATAAAGGAAAGTATGCATTGCTGTAGTTTCTGAACAGGCTACCAGGCTCTGTCCAACTTTATGTGTCCAGGGGTTTTTGGCTTCTGTCGTTATGACAGGCCAGATATTCTAAAGGGTCCTGTTAGACAAAAAAAAAAAAAAAAAATGGAGAGAGGGAGAGAGATCTGAATTAAATGTTTTAAATCAAATTTCTGGGCTTACAGAAAATAAAGAAAAACTCTAAATAAACTGCCACCCCAAAATAATGCACAAAAATATGTGCTGAAAATGGAACCATGAACAAACTCAAAAATAACTTTGCTTTTGAGGCACATCCCTGTCTTAGTGCTACGATGGGGAAACTGTGCCTTGGCACACCAACGAGTTGGGAGAAATGAATCAAAGACTCTAGGATTACTAACTTAAGAACTTTCCAAGACGGATAAAGTCGTCCAAGGTCAGTAGTCCCTTCTTGCTTGTAATAGAAACAAGCATAATTCTTCTCCAGAGGTATGTGCCCTCAATTTAGGCTGCCAGTTTTTCACAGATAAAAATAAATTATATAACCCCCAGAATCACAGATCACTAAGTGCATAAGAACATTAGCCACTTTGAGTGAATTTCAGTAGAATCTACAAATGAATTGTGATATTAAAATTATCAAATAATCTATATAAAATAGCTAGGAAAAAAATCTTTATATAAAAAATGAATTATGGCTAACTTTATCAAAATTAGCCCTCCTGTGGTGGCTTGTGCACCAAATTATATCCTTTTGGTTCCAAGTCTGTCTTTTCCAGCCATTGATGCCGAGCTCACTGCCAAGTGATCTGAGATCCGCTTTGTGGGCATGCACCTGTCAGCACGTTGCCTCAGACCCCAACGTTCTGACTTCTTGCTTCCTGCCTGGGACTCCTCCAGATGCCACAACATGGGCGCTCACTTGGTACTCATGTATGCACTACTTGAGAACATTTTTGTGGTAAATTTTTTTCTGCATTTTCTGTCATAAAAATTTCCTATATTTCAAGTTTGTAATGGTCTCCTGTACTGACTTTTACAACTTAAAAATTTTTTTCTTCCACATTTAAATCTTTAATTCATTGGCATTAAAAGGCTCTGAGTCCCAACACCCAACATGGACCTCAAACTGGAGTCTTTGTTCTGTTCAATGAAGAAGTTTGTTTATCTCGATTCTAATACTACAGTATCTTAATTAATTAATTTGTATAATCTCGATATCCTTGGGCACATGCACCTGTCAGCATATCTCCTCCCTCCATGCTATTTCTCGTTAGTATCTTAGATGTCTTGGCCCTTCTTTGGTCTTTGCTATTCTGTACACATTTTAGAATTATTTTCGAGTCATGGAAAAAAAAATCAGCTTGGGCTTTTAAAATTAAATTTGGAATTTTGTTGAAAACAATTGATAGCCTTATGATTTTTTTGTCTTCTTAGCTTTGAACATGAGATATACTTTTAAGTATTTAGGTTTTCTTTGATCTTTCAAGAAGTTTTACCATTTTTTCCCCCATGTATGTTCTGTGTATGTATCTTCTGTTAGATTTGTATCTTTATACCTTTTTCCTTTTTGCTTCAACTATAAATGGCAACATTTCATAGATTATATTTTAAATGTTACCTTCTAAGAGATAATAATGGAATTCCCTGTGTATATTGATTTTAGACCTAGACATCTTTGGTTTAGTTTCTTATTATTTTAATATTTTATCCACACATTCTTAGTTTTCCAGGTAGACGATGGCATTGTAGTCAAATAATAAAAATAACTGCCTTTTGTTCATATATTTAGAACTTTGGACTTGGTCACATGACTTGTTTTGGTTACTGGGATGTTATTGAACATGATAAGAGCAGAGGCTTGAACTATGGAGACATAATTTGGCTGAACCTCTGAACTCTAATCTTTGGCCATGAGAAGACCAAGCCTTGAATAACCTTTGGTATAAGGAAGATGAAAGACATGAGTTGAAGATCTGGATTCAACCCACTGCTTGGAGCAAGCCCAGTCAAGCCCAGTCAAACCCAGCCTATATCAGCCAAACCTCAGCAAAGAAATCAATGTTTACTGTGGCATGTCACTGACATTATGTGGCTATTTGCAGCAATAGCAGACGGATACAGCATTGAACCCTTAGTCATGGGAGAGTGTGCCCATGTCAATAAATGTTTCTGACCAACCTTATAATCTACTTCCTTTATATTTTGCCCCTTTCAGTCCTACATCTTGAAAACCACTCTCACACATGTCTCCTGGTTCCTGCCCTTATATTTTTTTGCTAGGTTTAGAAATATTTTGGTGTATAAGATATTTTCTCTCAAAGCAGGGACTGCATTTCTCCATTTGAACTATACTGAGACTTGACTGTATTATTTGACCTATAGGCAGTAAGCAATGAAGAGGTGATCCTTGAGGAAGATAAGCAACATCTCATGAAGCACCTGCTTCAGGTAGGGCTTCTTCAGGAAGACCTCTCCATTAGCAAGGAGAAGAGGACTTTTGGCAGTAAATGAGTTCAATGGGTTCTGGGGCATTAAGATTCTGGCTCCTTGGTTCTTCTACCTGAATGTCTGGGTCCCCCTTTTTTTTTACTATTATAGCCATGGCTTTTGACAGTGGAACTGTCAAACTGTGCTTTAAGTTTCCTTTATAGTTTTGCTGCCCTTATCATTAAGACATTAGGTGAAACACAAAAAGTGTCTGATATAATTGCCCACTGTGAATGAGGCCCTCACAGACTTTCTTACATTCTTTCACTAATCCTTCCAATATCTCTTTAGACTAAGCAACTATTATCCTCATGTTAAAAGTTTATGGAGAAGAAACAATGTGTATATGGTCTCAGCCAAGAGGTGGTAGAGCCAAGATTTGAATAACTAGATCTGTTCAACTTCAAAACCCACAGAATGATATGTGGTACAACCCCTAACCCTAACCCTAACTAACCCTAACCATGAACATAAAAATAAATGGCATACAGAAATAGTTTCTCATTTTACAAAAGTTATTAAAACCCAACAACAATTAAATGGAAATTAGAGAGAAAACAATTATAGGCATGGGGGGGTAGATACCATCATTAGAAGAAAGTAGCAAGTTTAAAGAATGAGGTGGTAAGAGAGGTGTAAACCATGTGGACAGGGATAGCCATGCCCATGTCAGGAAAGAAATTACGGATATTGAACACATAATGAGTTATAGATATTACTCTATATGCTTTCATATAAATCCGCTCACTTAATCTTGACAATATTTTGTTGTCTTGGGCATTGTCCAGAGCTAGTAAGTGAGAGAGTCATGATTTAGGCTCAACTATCTTCATTGCCTAGCCACCTCTACCAGATCTATACTGATCAAAGCATGGTCTATAGATTAACATCATCAGCATCCTCTGGCAGCAACAATCTGGCAGACTGTTTGCCAGACTGGCAGATCTGGCTCATCCCAGATCTTTTGATCAAAATCTGTATTTCAACAAGATTTCTAAGTGAGTCTTATGCATATGAAAGTTTAAGATGCCCCGCCCCATTCCATATGATTTCAGCACATCTTGGACGGGGAGAACATAAAAAGTTTAACAATGGGACCTCCCCTGCCCCTCACGAAGTCTGTAATAATGGGATCTTGGTAAATAGCAAGAACTTAAATCTCTCAATGGGTTTAAAACAAGGTCCAAATGGGGCTTAATGTTATGGAAATTTTGGCTAGTTCTGTCTCTAACTCCTTTATCCACACAGGTAAACCTCAAATCTCACGTAATTGAAGTAAGTTATAGTGAAGGAAATTTATTAAGGAGACTGCATGCACTGAATTTAGTTCTAGGCAAGATTTTAAAGAACAAGATGTACCCCTTAAGGAGCCATTAATATAAATGGAAAATAGAAACCTGGATGAAACAAAAAGAAAAGAACATGAACAAAGCAAGAAGAAAACACATAAACAAGGATCTAGAAGTAGGCATGTGACAGAGGTGTGTGTTTTATGGAGTTGCTGGAGGTACTGGTAACCAGAGCCACATGACTTTCCAACATGAGGCTTTCTGCAAAGTGAGTCTCCTCTGTGTTTTGAAGGAACAAGAGCTGTGGTTTATTAGACAGTCAGTACTAAGTGTTTCAGTAAGAAGAAATGGCAAAAAACTTGGAGATGTGACCAAGAAAACTTTAATTCATAGCTATAAATGAAGGTATGTGTCTAGAGAACAAAAGATGGTTTGAGATCATACTCAACTAAGGGTCCATGTTTGACTGAGTATGTCAAGATTAGGGAAAAAAGTAAGGAAGAGCAAGGAAGGAAAGGGAAGGAAGAGGAGAATATGGTATGTGCTGTGCCCCTGTGTTAGTCTGGGAGAGAGAATTGGCTTGCCCAATTGTGGGGCTTGCAAGCAGAAAGTTTGCAAGGCAGGCTGGCCCAGGAATTCTAGTGAGAGCTGATGTTATAGTCTTCAATACAAAGGCAACCCAGAGGCAGAATTCCTTTGATGATGATATGAGTTTTACTCAAAGTCTATTGATTTGAATGTTAATCACATCTTTAAAAATATACCTTTCATATAAACATCTAAACTGGTGTTCGACCAAACAACTGGGCTTCACATCTTAGCCAAGTTGACATATAAAATCAACCATCCCAGCATATGTGCAGGCACTAAAATTTTCTAAGGTGTCCTGACAGGGATTTTGGAATAGTCATGGCCAATGTCACTGCAGACATCATCAGCAGAGGGTGTGGCCCATGATTATTATCATAATTAGAAAATGTTTGTAAATTATATCTTGGCTATTATGTTGACATTGATAGAAGTTCAGTGTCAATATTGCAGAAGATGATGTGACATCTCCCCATTTTATTCAGTAATATTGGAGTTCATCATTCAGTTCTGGGCACCATGATTGAACAGAGAAGAGTTCATTCCAGGTAGAAAGTTGGAATATGTTATTATCCCTAAAGTAAGGTTTAAGAGAGGACTCAAGGGTTGGTTGTGTAGGTGACACACAACCAACTTACTCTCTGTTTGCTTGAGTACTGACAAGGACCACATGAGGTAGGTAGAACTCAGCAGATGGAACTTTAGATAGCCAAGCTGACTATCTAGAAAAGCTTTGTGGAAACATTGAGCTGAATCTGGCATGCGCCCTCTCAGAGGCAACATGGAGGAAGTGCCTGGGGAGCACTAGGTTGGAGGAGATGGCCATTAACCTTCACTCTGCCTCTAAGATGCTGTGTTCTAAGGCAGTTCTATTGCTTAGTCATTTTGCGGCTAGTTCTTTGACTAAATAAATATTTGGGTATAAACTATGGAAAAAGGAAACAGCAGACTTTGGGGGCATCTATCTGCCCCTCTGATCCTTCTGCTTTTAGATCAGCAGGGAAGAAAGTGAGTGGAGTAGTGGGCCTAGGAATAATCTTTATTTTCTTTATGCTTTTCTGTATTTTCCAAGTTTTCTGCAATGAATGTGTATTAATGTTATTTTTAACAAAGCAAATTGAGTGGGGCCAAGTCTACAGTCTACTTTATGTTGACCACAAATGACCCTGTGTATAGAAGCTTTTCCGGCCCTTAGAATAGCGAAGGGGTCTGTGAGACAGCAGCTGTGAGAGAAGAGGAGCCAGAACTTTGCATAACCTCTTATTTTTTTAAAAAAGTCTCATCGTGGTTTTGACTGGTATTTTTTAGACTACGGCTATTCCAGGCCCCCTATTTTCTGGAAGATTCATAACACCAAAATTAAAATGCGATTTTGCTTTTTTTTCTTAAGTTGGAAATACCCAAAACTCAATGTGCCAGGGTGTGTTGAGGGGCTGACCTAGAGAGTGGTAGTGACCCTGCTTGGTGCTTCCTTTCTGTGACATGACAGGAGGTCAAGACCCTGGGGAGGGCTGAGCCCATCAGACTTCGTGAAGGGTAGTCGGGATGTGACTGCATGGAAAACTTTGCAGGGCAAGCAGATCTTTCACCACACACCTTCAGTCCAGAATGGAGAGCTCACCAGCCAGAAGTGGGAGTGTGGGGGGGAACAGGTGCTCCTCTCTGGACCAAGGTCTTTGCGTCTCACCCTACTGCAGTTGGCGTCTGCAAACTGTCCCCTGAGGATGGGCAGCAAAGCTCACTGTTGGTTACTGGTTTACTTTTGAAAGAAATCCTACTGGAGATACCAATTCCAGGGACCTGAGAGCTTGAGCACTAATAACCTGGTCAAAGTTCCTGTTAGTGAAGTATTGGTAAGTCTAAGAAAGACTCCTGGCAACAGATTGCATCACAACTTGAGAGCTATTGAGAATGGAATCCTGCAACTTCTCTTAAGGACAATACCATTTTACTCCTACAAGCTTCCCAACTGGCCAACTGACTAAAAGTTAGCTGTGACTTTTCAAGCTCCCCAACACCCAGCATCAATGAGACTTTGTAATCACTGGCAAAGTGGCTGGATCTATACCTTGCCCTTTTGAACCACCAGAAAAAGCCAGACTAAAGTTTGCTTGTTTAGCATTGATGTAGTCATATTATAAAGCACACATTCAAACTCTGAGAAAATAATTTGAGACTCTTCTTAATTAGGAAGATGATAAGGCATTGAAAGAATAAGTCAGATTGGAAATTTCCACAACTTTGGCCAGCTCACACAAAGACAGCAATTCCAGTACTTCCCCTGGGGTGAGGATGGCCTGGCTGGCTTTCCTGCTGAGGCTGAGGCCTTTGTGCCAACCAGAGGGTGAGATTTAAGGATGGTGGAGGAAGAGCAGGGAGAAGAGTCATTGGAACAATCCCTCTGCCATTGCCCATGTTTGCCAGGATTTATAGCTCTTGATGCTTAGTCTATTGTTGATGGTTCTGATAGATATAGATCCACCTATATGGAAAAAATTGTGAGGAATAAATTCATTAATATACATCAAATATTCAAAACAGGGGCTGGCACATAATAAGTGTTCAGCAAATTTTAAGCTGTTATCACTGCCACAATCCAATCAGCCGGGCCCCTCCAGTCTTTCTTCACAATTGCCTAAATTGCTCCTTTGTTTATTATCTGAATGTTTCTGTTTCATTCTGGTGGGAAAGAGAGCAGGCAGAAAGAGCCCAGAAGGGTAAAAAGGTAAAAGATTAGCCCTCAATGTAGAACTTTTTCTTAGGGTGTGCTTACTGCTCATAAAATGTAGTCCTGGTTGGAATGTGAAGGAAAAAGATTCAGAAAAATGTAAGCACCAGAGAACACCTCCATGGACTCACAGCAAGTATATTCACTTTCTGCATAAACATAAATTCCCATCAAAACCTAGTTAGTGCAGCAATAGAAAAGAGAGGGAGACTCTTTAATCAAATCTTTCTGATCTGCTTCCTGGTTTGGTTTGGGCAAAGGGCCCAACACTGCGCATGTCCACAAGGGTCTGCTGGTATTGTCCAGTTCAAAGCTGTTCCAGTCTGCTTAGTCTACTATATTTATTTATTTATTTTTTGAGACAGAGTGCCACTTTGTCACCCATGATAGAGTGCTGTGGCATCACAGCTCACAGCAACCTCCAACTCCTGGGCTTAAGTGATTCTCCTGCCTCAGCCTCCCAAGTAGCTGGGACGACAGGCACCCACCACAATACCCAGTTATGTTTTATTACAATTGTCATTGTAGTTTGGCAGGCCAGGGCTGGATTCAAACCTGCCAGCTCCAAGTATGTGGCTGGTGCCCTAGCCGCCGAGCCAGTCTACTGATATTTAAATGTATTTTATTTAAATGTTCTCTCCCCACTGCCCATTACTGGGTATTCAAAACATCAGTAATAATTTTCACATAATTTTTGACCTACTTGATAGACTGGGGAGGACAGGAGGCTTCTGTCTGAAATATTGACTTTTGCACAGTTTAGTTATAAAGGTTTTTCTTTGTAAAGGGAGTTAGTTTTGATGAATTACTACAAATACAGGAGGCTCATTTGATCTACTTATTTCTGACTCCCATAATTAGTTATTCATCTGGAAATTCCATCTATGGATCCTTTGGATTTTATTATAAAAGGCCGCACTCTATTTTAAAAAGTGAGACTTTTCCTTTTCCTTTCATTGATTTTTAATGGTACACTATATTTGTATTATCAAGTGAAATAATGAAGAAAAAGGTAACCCTTCTATCTCCTCTCTCTTCCTTTCCCTCCCCTCTGTCCTAGCCCACCTACCCAACAGTAAAAGATGGGTGTGCATCTCTCCCTTCCCCTTGCACACACCCATGCATTATGCACACACACGGTATGTTTGTTTTTACTAAAACAGGACCATATTACACATGGTACAATGAACTTACCATTTCACTTGACAATGTAAGGCAAAGCAATTCCTGACCTAGTAGTTTGGGTAAAACACCTGCCAACATTTCAGAGATTTCTGAGTTCAATAGTATTAATTAAGAGAATAATGACTTTGCTAGTCACTGTGAGAAACAATGAATTAGAAGGACCTTGCCCGAAAGCATTTTACCAGCAAGTGGAAAAGAGAAGACTAAAGGAAATGGAACAGCCAGAGAACCTATATTAAGTGGTAAACTGTGTGGTACAGCAAAGGGAAAGAAAGACGTCCTCAGGGAGTCTGGGGTGGACAGAGCATTTGGGGAAGAATTGGGTTGTTTTCCAGCAAAAAGTCACTTAAAAGATCTAGAAATGCATCTTATTGATGGATTGACTGTGGCCGACACTGTTAGTCAGACATTTCCAGCACTCTCATTCTTGTGCTGGTCCCTGGAAGACAGAAAAGTTAACATCATCTTATAATTGAAGGCGAATGCAGGCTCTAGGAAAGCTTTTCCTGTCCTGATGAACAGAGCAAGTGTAGTTGCTGTTCTTTCTCTCCCTGTTCTCTTGTCTGGATTGTGGATGTGATTCCTGGAGTGATGGTAGCCATTCTGCGACCATGAGGTGACAGGATGAGAACGAAAGTCCAACACACTAAGAATAGTGGTATAGAAAGACAGAAAGTGACTGAATCCTTCAAGACATCATTGAGCAGTTGAAGCTCTGCCTGTAACCATCCTGGAAGTCCATAAGCCACTGCACTTCCTATTATGTGAAAAAAAAAATCCTGTTGAAAACAGAATTGCCACTGTCAGTCAACATTTCTTTTACCTGTATCTTAACTGCATTTTTAACTGAAACGCCAGTATAAATGAACATAAGAATAGTCTTTAGAGTGTAGTTATGGTCACCGTGAACACGTGTCAACAGAAAGCTGGCTAAATAATGTGTGATTCATTCTCACAATGGACTACAAGGCAACTCAGAAAAAGAATGATAGAGATCTGTACAAACTGGGATGGAACAATCACCAAGATGTGTTAGGTGAGAAAAGCAAGAGGAAAAGTAGTATATACCTTTCAGTTCCTCAGATCAGGAATGGCAATTGTTGACTAAAACAAAGACCTAAATTATAAAATTTATTATTCCAAGCTTAAAAGGCTAAAGAAGTACAGATGAAACGTAAGTGTTTAAAATTTCAAATTTTTTTTTGATCACAGTTAGTAGAATTTATGCTTCTAAATCAACTAAGCCTTAAAATCTCACTAAAGCTTTGGGGACAATGCATAATATGCTGCATTACATTAAGAAGAAAACACACACACACGTATTCTCATGTGGTTATGGATTTGTGTACACACACATATTCTCATATATTTATAGATTTGTGTGTATGTATCATGTACCTTGCATATAGTGACAATCTAATGTGTCCCACTGCATGAATAAGTAAGACGGATTATGGGATTTAGGTAAAGGGGGTGTGTACACTTTTCACTATATGCCTCATTTAAGTGTTCACGCTTTATTTTTAACTTTGCATGTATTTTTAAAAAAGAAAAATCTGAAAAATTATTTAAAATGCTACGTAAAAAAAATGGTTTGTGAGGGACTTTTCATGAGTGTAGAATATATCAACAGGCCATTTAATATAGTTTTGTCCATCACCATCAAATAAAAAAAATGCAAAAATACCCATTTGTGAGATGAGGACACCCTTGAGATGTGCCCAATTCTTCCTCAGCTAAATGATTCTGCCTTGGAGGAAGGGATCTACTCATCTGGAGGTGGGGGCGCACAGAGTCCTGTTCCCAGAAATAAAAGTAAAGGATAGAAATCTAGTTATCACCTCCGAGGGGCATAAGAATTCTAGGATGTCCATGATTTATAAAAATATTTGCTATTTTTAAAATTCTCTACTCCTCCCTTGCCCTCCTCCATCATAGACAGCTAACTGTGAAAAGATCTTGTCCTTGGTGACAGTAGAGAAGACGAATGCTCAGAGGACCTTGTCTATTCTGGGGCATGGCTGGGATGAGGGTGATGATGTAGGAGGACATCCGGGAAGACAACTGGTGGAACGGGAGAGAAGACGAGTGGGTGTCAGCAGGAAGAAGGCACAGCCCCAGACAGAGGAGTGGTCCTAGGGTTTACCAGTCTCACGTTTGTTTGCCCTCTACCCATGATGCCTGGGTGATAAATCTCTCTGTTTTAGACTTGTCAGGCTTCTGCTCTTTGGCCCCCATTTGTGGTAAGAATTACCACGACCTCAGTTGCTTTCTGCACCCATCACTCTCTCCTCAAGACCCCTGCTCCAGTCAACTTTTTCCTCCTTGTGAAGCATTATAGACTAACCAGAGGACCCCCAGGGGTCTCTGGACCACACTCAGGAAGAGCTTCTCTTAAATGATGCATGACTGGGAAATAAAATACAGTATATCAGACAGTGGTCCTCACTTATCGTATCCAAATGGTGACAGTTACAAGGAAAAAATATAGAAAACCCAGTAACACAATATACTTGCCCTGAATATTACATCATCTTTCAGGAAAGGCAGCCTCATTTTTGTGATGTATGGGACGCATCTTTGTTAAGTAAGTTCTTTGCCCTTGGGTTTTGAGCTGTGGTGTGCCATAGTTGAAAAATGAAAGTGTAACAGGCATTTGACCATACCTCAAAAATGGGTAATACCTTTTCTCATATTTTGTGAGCAATGTCTGTACAGTTTTCTCTTCTGTTGGGAAAAGAAAAAAACATTTCTATAATAACTATAACATTGTTCAGCACAAGTATCATAGGCCATTTGGCAAATACTAATCTGCTTTTTAGAGAGTCTCCCAACAATTTTGTTCTATAGCGTCTGATTTTGAGAGAAGAACGTGTGTGGAATTAAATGTTAAATTGGTCTTTTTCATCAGTAGCAGCAATGAAACCTTACACATTCTAGTGAAAACGTATCCGATTTCTGCACTGCAGCACACAGATGCACGGGTTAATTTCCAAGAATATACTTTATCTCCGATGATACATTTGTGCATTTGTAGGAAGAAACTATATGTGAACTTATGAGATCATAGTGAGAAAAAGGATTTTTTCTTTGTTGGTAGGTAAACAACATAAAAATCTGAAATCTTGTTAATAGGCCGTTATGGACTGAATTGTTTTCCCCTCAAATTCATATGTTAAAGCTTAGTCCAGGTACAACTGTATTTGGAGCTAGGGGCTATAAGAAGGTGACTAAAAACCTTTCCAATCCTATGTCGGAAGACATCCGACAGTTTTTGGTTGGTGTTGGTGTTTGTTTTCCCGTTCTACCGGAGAGAAAGAACAGACTTTCTTATAGGAGAAATCTTATCACTCAGCTTGTGAGCAGTGTGGGAATGGAAATTCAGGAAAGGGGGGAAGACCATCATCTTCCAACAGTGAGGAAAGGCTGAATGGAAAGATGCATTTTTATAATGCAAAATGGAAAACAAAAAACAACAAAGGATCGCATGGTTTGCAGCAGAAGAAATGAGAAAGATGGAAAGAGAAAAAACATTTTCTACTACGAAACATGCAAGAGGAAACCTGGAAAACCTGGACTTCATCCCAGAGATGGATTCAAGAAATATCACCCTCAAAAAATCCATAACCAGGCTCGGTGCCTGTGGCTCAAGGCACCAGCCACATATACCTAAGGTGGCGGGTTTGAATCCAGCCTGGGCCCGCCAAACAACAATGATGGCTGCAACCAAAAAATAGCTGGGCATTGTGGTGGGCACCTGTGGTCCCAGCTACTTGGGAGGCTGAGGCAAGAGACTCGCTTGAGCCCAGGAGTTGGAGGTTGCTGAGAGCTGTGATGCCACAGCACTCTACCCAGGGGGACAAATTGAGGCTCTGTCTCAAAAAAAAAAAAAAAAAAAAAACCCAAAAAGCCATAACCAAAAATAAACAAAAACACTTTAATTATTTTATGTAATCTAAAATAGATAATAAAATCATCAGATGAGCTCATATTTATGTTTTTCTCTTTTAAAACCGTAGGATAATTACAAGTGATCCACAAACCTCTTTCCTACCCCAAATAAATAAGAGCTGGGGAGTTTGCAGGGGGAGGGAAACTGCAATGAGGTCACGAGGGCAGGCCCTGAGATGACAAGGGAGAGACCCTTCTGCTTGTTCCACCCTAAGTGTGCACAGAGGAAAGGGCCTAAGACAGCATAGTCAGAGGGAGGCCTACAGGTCGGGAAGCTCACCCTTACCAGAAGCCAACCCTGCCTGGTCTTGATCTGGCACTTCTGGCCTCCTGAACAAGGAGAAAATAAATTTCTGTTGTTTAAACCACCCAATAGAGTATTTTTCGATGACAACCCTAGCATTATGATATAGGCCAGATAAGTATTTTGGGAAATAACAGAATGCACCCTAATATCTCATGCCTTTTAAACCATTGTGACAAAATGAAACATTTCCATGGTTTCAGTTTTTTTCAAAAATTTCCATCTTAAAAGTTCAAAATGTTAATATCAATAATCTTCCCACAAGAACTAGCAGATTCACTAGGTAATTCATCATATCTCTTCGCTTACTAGGAAAGACAAATTATTGGAGGGCTGGAAGAGAGGGTTGCAAAAGATGAGAGTTGAATCTCGCATGGAAAATATTTAGCAATGTTTTGGTTGCATCTCGTTGGGTAGCTAAACTGAAAAGCTTGTGTGTTAATTTTTTTCCCCCTCTTTGGGAGTTCAGTGTAAGGAGATGAGCCATTGAGAGCTCTCTGAGAATAGATGCAGCCATTCCAAACTCTTACATGAATTATTCTTGGGATCTTTCATAAGGCTCTTCAATCTTGGTGTAATTGGTTTAGCTATCTTTTCCCTTCTGATTTTTGAAGTGCAGTAGGGTGTGTCTGTCTCTATCTCAACCACTACATCAGAATCTACTCTTACATCGTATGAGACTGTTCCTTAAATACATTTTCCTGGGAGGTGCTGGTGCCTAGCTTTGGAGCATGCCATCACCTCTCCTCTTCTATGCCTCACTAAATCTGTTTTCTCCTTGATCTACGGTAAATTGAAATCTCAAAATTAGGATGCAGGTTAGTGACTTGGCACATCTTCTCAAAAGCATGACAAAATTGGGAGAAATCATTGGAGGAATAAAGAAGCTTGCCCGATATTGTCTCTGAGTAGTCTTTCACAGCTAAACAACTTGCTGATAGGACAGTTGTTTGATTCTGAAACCACCCATAGGTTTTAGGCATTAGGTCCATTTTTTCAGCTGAGGTTTATGTCAATGTACTGCTGATTTGAAAACTCACTGAGATCTCTAGACTTGTGTTGAATGCAGCGAAGATCTGGAATGCTTCTCTTCTTTGAGGGAAGGGGAGGACTCCTCGTGCACTGGCTGTGACCAATCAAGTTTTTCTTGATGCCAAAAAATTAAACACAGTAAGGCCAGACCTTGTCAGCAACGGGTTGATTGCTTTAAATAAGGGAGATTTCCTGAATGTTTAAATTGAAACTTCGACTTTGATTAAAGCAAAGAGAAGTACCAGGATGGCTTCCTAACTATTTAGCTCCTAAAATTCCTGTGAGGTCTGGAGATGACAAATTCAATTCTGATGTGCTGTGTTTTACACTCTGCAGGCTGTAGTAAAAGGGAAAACTAATCAAGCTTGGGTTTCCCAGGGGCTGAGCTTTAAGATGTTTTCCTATTTAAAGCCATGGAAATATGTTAAAACCCGCATAGGCAGGGTGAAGTTTATGCAAGACAAAATCTGTGTGACCGTGTTTTTGCACAGTGTGCATATTTTGACTTTTCATTATTTTTAGTTTGCTTAGGTTCATTTTGTTTAAAATTATACTCCTACCACATGTTTATTATAAAGATGGAGAAAATGCTTTAAAATACACATATGTACATATATAATACATGTTCAATATACACGTCGTGTATATTGAAAAAATGGCTTTGTTGTCAAGTACAACACGTTAGCTTGAATTTCAAATTTTTATTCAAAAGAAAACACGGAGAACCCATGAGTGATAGACATAAATGTCTGTCTATGTATCCTGGTGATTCTAAGAAATAAATTTAAAATTTATTTTAAGATGGTTGGAGGGAGGGTAATTGGTGGGACCACACCTACGGTGCATCTTACAAGGGGACATGTGAATTTACTAGGTGTAGAATATAAATGTCTTAACACAATAATTAGGAAAATGCCATGAAGGCTGTTTGACCAGTTTGATGAAAGCATTTCAAATTGAATGTAAAACCAGCACATTGTACCCCATGATTGCATTAATGTACACAGCTATGATTTAATTAAAAAAAAATTTAATTTATTTTAAGAGCCAGTGCTATTATGGCATAATTAAAAATATTAATTACTATGTAAAAATTATCAAATGAGAAGAAACAGGAAAGGAGAACCAATGTATCATTATGTCAACAAAATAATCTAGACATTTCATATATAAACAAAGGATTGACTTTAAAAAAAATCATTATTTGTAAACAAATGATTATTAAAAGTAGTGCTTTCTATCAGAAAATGGAGCAAGGGATCTTCATTTTTCTGTTCCATTTTGGGTTGGTCATTGGCAGTTTTTCATTAAGTTTTATGTCTATGAAGTTATAGCCGAACCAAAATCTTATAAAAATGTTAAAGATGCCATTCTGTATATGTATGTGTACATAACTCTCACTATCTATCATACATCTATCTATCTAATTCTGTAATTTGGGGGTAGATGACACATTAGAACGTTTTTAGAACATTAGAGGCAGAAGAACTATTCACACTGGACATTTTATGCCATAGAAGAATGAGATATTTTCATAAATATATAGAGGAAAGCTACTAAACTCAATCTTTGGATTTTTTTCTCAAATTTAACACACAAGGAAGCATGTGTGTTTTGATTAAAAGAATAATAGTGTCTTTTTGACCCTCACAATATGACACAGTGTTATGTTTTTCATGGAGTACTCAATTTATTGAGGTATATTCATTCTTTCAGGTCGCATTAACTAAATGGTTTACTCCTATCTCCTGAAGGTGTAGTCAACATATATGTTCATCAGTAGCACCTGTGGCCTTTCTTATGTAAGATTATGCAAATGTGTCCACATACAATCCTTTAAATAACCATTTTTAGTGGGTCTTCCTTTTCATGTGTTAGTTTCGGAAGGGGTGATACTGACTTGAAATGGAACTCACTAGGCTTTTAATGAAAGTGGCAGCATCAATCACGTTTAACCTTTGTACAGATACAGGTGATGTATTTCTATAATGAAAACTTGACAAGAGTCACTTTTTAAGCTTAGGACCTTTGAAAATTGAAAGCTTCTTTGATTTTTAACAAGTGACTAATCTTTGATACTTGTAGCATATTTTCACTAGTAGTTACAGAATAAAAGAAACCCCGGAGTCAATTTATTCTGATTCTCACATTTTGTAGGTGAAGAAATTGAGACTCAGAAACTTGCGATGCATGTGGTTCTGCAGTAGGTCAGTGGCAGGCTGGGGCACTTCTGAGCACTGATATCCAGCACCACCTTGCTACCTCCCTTTCAATAATTTCTTAGCATTTGTCATTAAAATTGTGCATCACAAGAGAAGAGAACACCAACCCTGAAAATCAGGATGGGGAATTCAAAATTGTTTTGAAAGAGATCTTATTTTTCATAAAACATCTTTATTGACAGTTTACACAAAGGGTGAACGCACAATCACTACTGGGTTGCTTGTAAAATCGTTTTATATTTTCCTTAAAAATATAAAAGTTTTTAAACAAACAAAAAAAGTTTAATAATAGAAAAATATCATTTCAACAAACCTTGCTACCAGAGTTAAGTATAAACTTGGCTCTTGTGGTCTTTGAGGAATTCATACTTGTGTTAGAAGGGAAGTTAAGGACGTATTTATGCGAATACCAAATTAGCTGTTTCAGAAGCAAATAAACACTATCTTTTCGAAATGAGAATGTTTGAACACACGATTATAGATCTGGTTGGCTTTGATCTTTAGAAGTCCGTGGTGAATGACATTGTATGTTCTCCTTCTGCCAAACTACACCAGGAGCTGTTGTTATGACTGACGAGCAGTTTGACAATACCACTGTCATATAAATGTTGGTTTAACGGTCCCTATTTTCTTTGTGAACATACTCATTTGGATTGATAGGAGTGACTGCATTTCACTCAGAGAATTGGCTGGTGGGAACTGTTTTGGATTTTGCACAGGGGGAAACATACTAATATCTGGAATTGACAATACATTCATGACAAATCATATTAGTAGGCTATTAGGTAACGGGTATGGAAAAACCCATTCACCATTGTTTACTTTCTTGGTAAGTTTACTTGAAGCGTTTGCTCAGAATGTATGTAGTATAGTCTAAGAGTAAATTGGGTTATCTGTTATCTCAAAAATGGGTTTTTGACTTTGTTTTTACTATTTGAAGCTTATTTAAATGATGCACAATTTCTCATTATCAGCCCAAAAGGTCAATACGAATAGTCTTGTTTAATTTCATAGTAGCCTTCCTTGCTGTTGAAAATTTTGTAGATCTGTGTAGTTGAATAAGGTTTTATAGCCATAAATAGCTCATGAGTACCTAAAATTTTCTGGTCTGAATTGAGATATGCAGTAAGTTGAGAAGATGCTCTTGATTTTGGAGCACTCCTACAAAAAAAAAAAAAGGAGCATAAAATATCTTATTAATTTTTTATAGTAATCACATTGTGAAATGATAATTTTTTTATTATATTTAAGTGAACAAAATATATTGTCAAAATTGTCTTTTTCTTTTTTTATTTTTGTAAAATGGCTACTGGAGAATTAAAAATTACACATGTGGCTCACACTGTATTTCACTGTGATGGTGCTGCTGCGCATGGCCATGTTATACATACAATCTTTTGTTTCTCCCTTAGAGCATTCTTAGAAAACCGACTTCGAAATGTTTCATCTAAATTATATCCTGAGTTATGCATGGGCAGCACATGGAAGTCAGGAGGCGCTTTATCCATCCCTGAGAGCTGAGCTTTCTTCTCTCAACAAGTTCTCTTAGTAACTGATGAATCATTATGTTGATTCAGAAGCTAAACTCAGTAGTTGCTTTGTTAATCTTTAATTTTAGTTTTGTTAGGCTTTGGGATTTTTGTTTAGAGTAGTTTTTCTCCCAAATTTTCAGGCACAGAACTGGCATAACAGACCACTGTAGGTTCTTCTGTCCTTCTAGAGAATTTGAATCACCATTGCCTTTCTTGAAATGATTAGGACAGAGAATTATCACTAAGCCAGAGTGAGTCTCCATCTCTAAAAATAGCCAGGTGTTGTGGTAGGCACCTGTAGTTCCAGGTATTCTGGAAGCTGAGGCAAGAGTTTGAGGTTGCTGTGAGCTATGATGCCAAGGCACTCTACCCAGGGCAGCAGAATGAGAGTCTATCTAAAAAATAAAGACGGAATGATTTAGTTGCAATCTAGCTGCTCCATCTTTTATGTTTTTCTTCACAAGGTGGAGAAGCAGAACATGCATCCACCAGCATCTTTTTAGTGGGAAGCACAAAGAAACCAAGATAAACCTAGAATCGAATAATAAGACTGCTCTCTCCTTTGTCCCTCCCTTTGAACTTGTTGATCAGGAAGATGAAAATAACCATCTAGTTGAGGCGTAAGATGTTATGGGGTCACATCCAGAATCTTGCTTATTTTTTATCTCCCCCATACGCTGGCACTGTGTCAAGTGTCCATTCACAGCTCAGGAAATTTGGTTAAATTGAGCTGAATCATTCAGAAATATAAATTATCTTAATAAAAAAGATCTCATAGGGAGACGATTTGCAATAGAATAAAGAAAAGGAACTTGGGAGAGAATAGGTACTAAAATGTGACCTGACTCCTAAATAGTCTGTTTTAACTTTCATGGATATGATGTGATTAATTTAACCAACTTTAGTTTGGAAAGAAGAAAGAAGTTTCTATGCTTTTTGAGGCTTGTGTGTACAACTAACCAGAATGCAAGAGCTTCTGCCGGTCAATAGCACATGCAAAATCTATCGTGTATGTTATTTGACATAGAGGTTACTCCGTCATTACTAAGTTAGATGTGCCAAAGAATTTTTTATGGAAGTGTGTACTGCCAAAAAAGAAATGTTCCTTGATTGATGGCCACAGCTGACCTAAACACTCAAGGATCAGTGTGTAATAACCCCTTTATCATATATTAACCACAAAACCCAAGTCCAAATAGCTGTAAGGGTCTTGTTCAAACCCACAAAACCTGGGAAAGCCAGAGCCTGGCAGGATTTTTATCCTTTCCACAACCCAAGGACATCCCACAGACTGTATGTGAGATCGGGTATCTGATGTGCAATCCCTAAGAATGGATATGCTGAAAAACCTTTAGAATAGAAGTTTCATTCATAATATCAATATTTTCTTCTTTTCCTTTGGTTTCTCCTGTTTTTAAAATCCACTTTAGCTTTAAAATGTGAGGTATAATCATAATATTTTAAGTCATAAAAATGAATATGCATACAGATTACTGGGAATGTAAGCCAGACCGACAATATTTCATGAAAGTGGTTTATTTCATTTCATTTCCTCTATTATTTTCATAAATGCCAATTTGTAAAGGGGATAAAGAGGAGAGTGAAAATGAAAATCTCCATGCTTTTGAAGTACGTGGGAATCGGCAAGATAGACTCCGATGACTATATGGTCTGCCATGTATTATTCTAATTTCCTCTGTGGTCTAAACTATAAACTGCCCTGAAAGTACCCAAAGTATCAAGAGGGCGTCTGAGTCCTGAGAAAAAGGACTCAGTCACTGTGGACACTGAGAGAGTTGAAGTAGATAGAATATATCTGATGACTAAGCTTAGTTTACTTTCTGTTTAGGAATAAAAGATAAGGATGGTGGTGTGCTAGTGCTGGTCTAATAACTTCAGGTAGGAAGCTAGACATTTATAGCCATGTACTGCATAAGGACCTTTAGGTCAAGAATGGACTGTCTATATTACAGAGGTCCCACAGCTGAAAAATTCCTAACATGTTGGGCCATCATAGCTGTTGTAACATCATACCACAATGCATCATAATGCGGAAAAGAGACAAACAAGCAAACCAACATTGACATATTTCTAACAAGAGTGACACTTCTGAAGAAGAGCCTCAAGCAAGTCCTTCGGGAGGTTGCCCCGAAGAAGGCATTGTTAGCATAGCTGGCAGCTCTGTTCTCATCTGCTGACCATTGAAATGTTTGCACTATGGCTTTATTTCTAGGGCTAAAGGCTTTTCTTTCCTTGAGTCTGTACATGATGTCCTCACTGACAAACATGGAGAGTGGGGGTGCAAATGGATTGAAACCTCCTTAGTTATTAATTTGCATTTAGAGTGGAATCCTGGGAGAAGGTGATTCTAGTGTGGAGGTGGAAGAAAGAGAAAAGTCACAGCGTTGGGATGGCATGAGAAAGATGGAGTCACAGAGGACTGATGGACTGCAGACTTGATGAAGCTGAGGAGAGTTGTTCCTGAGGAGGGCGCCTACCAAGGTCTCTTCATAGACAGGATGATGGAGTTCAGTACAATGATGATGGCTGATCCCAAGGAAGAAAAGGAAGTAAATTATTCATGGCATGGCATCACACTTTCAGAAGAACACAAAGAGTCCAAGTTCCAGCCTGGGAGACAGGGAGAGAGAGGACCACAGCCTGGTCAATCTGAGAGCAGCAGACTCAGAAGATGAAAATATACAAAGAGAATTCTGAATGCTTGCTCTCGGCTTATGTGTTCAGATTTCCTTGGGGGTAAAGTCCCCTTATTATTAAAAAAAAAACCAAGAAGTGTTTATAACCAGCTGTGTTTGACATTACAGCATCACTGTGTCCCTGGGGGCACTAAGTGGTGGTTATACCACCCATGACTCTGTCATTATCCTCCACCCCCTTTAGCTCAGGAACCATCTTGGCATATTTACATAATAAATAAACTTTATTTAGAAAGCAATAATTTGTATATCCATTTTTGAACATTAATTAAAGACATTTATTTGTTAAATGTCTAGTCCATTAAAAGGTGAGTCTGCCAGATCTGAAGATGTCTCTTGTATTTATAGACTCCAGGTGGAGCGCTTGTTTATTTACACAGGTGTATAGGAGTTTGTCAGCCGTGTTGTAGAGAATGTCCTTTACTTCATCTCTATTGCCTCCATTTTTTTCCTGGTGATCAGCAGACTACAGCTGGCCAGTTACATAGTTCTGATCTCTGTTGACTTGTTCCTTGGTTAACTTTTATTCCCAAGAGTCTCATGGCTTAATAGGGCTTGGCTTCTACTCAAAGGGCAAGAGAAATAGCCCCATACCTGCCTAGGATGGTTTAATAAAACCCTATTCTTAACTTACCATCTGATATCCGATTCTCAACCTCAGTAATTGCTTAAGCACACTTGGTAAGTTTCAACGAGAAGCTGACCATGTAATCACAAAATCTTTCTTGAAGTTCAGCTAGATCACAGGAAAAAGCAAAAGATACTTCATAGTCTTTTCCATTACAGGTTAAAAGAAAGAACACTAGGTTATTTTTCTGGCAAATAATCCCTTGATAAGGGTTGCTTCATTGCCAAATTTTTCTCTAAATAATCAAGCATTTCATTTCTAATGATTATTCAGATGTCCTATCTGGAACAAATATTAATTAGATGAACCTTAATTACCACTTTCTCACCCATTATATCTATTTAAAAAGACCCAGTATTGCTGTCTTGCCCAGTAACACTGTAAGTGATAAGACTGCAAAATTTGACCTGTCAGTGAAAGAGTGTGAGGTCTCTGTTGTCACATTTTGAAATGTCGGTCCTCCTCTTTATCAGCTTACACATCATCTCCTCTGGGAAACTTCCTGGGACCATGGCTCAGACAAGTAACCCTGCCGTCTTCTGCACCCCACTGTGTGTGCTTTTGTAGGTATTTTTGTTATTGTTGTTTGCTCCCACCTTCTGACGCCCTGGTCTGTACAAATGTTTGCTTTGACCATTGGAATGTGAACCTTTCAGAAGAGGGTCTCTGTTGTTAGCTTTTCCTTTGGCTTAGCTCATTGCAGGCTGCATTTATAGAACTGATGGTAAATATGAATCACTAGGCCTGTGCCATCTCTGTTAAACTGTTTATGCTTGTTGATCTGCTTTTGGTGAAAATTCCAGTAAATGTTACAGGAAATTCCATAGTTGTTTGATAGTAGTTGAAGGTCTTCATTGAATTTTTTAGCATTTATTTTATGTTGGGGCTTGGCACTAATATCCATTATATACATGTGTTTGTATGTGTGTATGTACAGCATATATAAATAGTATATATATGCTGTTTTTTCAGTATGTATGGCATATATATATATATAACAATATATATACACAAATATCTCCATGAACTTGAATTCCTCAAACTTTGCCTGCCTTTGCCTTCACTTGCCCTTTGGGTTTAAACATTCCCTTTGTACATTTTTATACGTGATACATTTGAGAGAACATTTATTTCAAATCCCACCTTCTGTGTCATCTAGAAGAAACAGGAGAAGCTTCTCAAAAGAGGACAATCTGGAGTTCGGGAAGGTGCATGAACATCTTTACTTTTCAGTTGTTTTAGAACAGATGTCTCTGCCATGAATGAAAAAAAGTGTAAGTAAAAACGGAGCTTAAAATAAATAGAGTGGGGGTCATAGTCATTATATCAGAAAAGCACTTGCTCCTACAAAATCATTCTCAGCAGGGCTCCTTTTATAGTGAAGTTCATGGGGGTCAATTGATAGGTAATTGGATTTTCCAGAAGTATCTTCACAGGAGACTTTTTAGTAATGCAATTCAGTCCCCCAGGATATCTCAGTCCTGGAAAGCCGGGCCCCTCACAGGTTGTCTTTCTTAAAGTTGGTGCATACCTGTGTATCAGGAGCTGAAATCCTGCTGTGAAAAGAACATTGTTCAGATCTCCACCTTCCAGAGCTGCTGTGGCTTCTTGAGGACGTAGGGAAAAGCCTATGTTGTTCTGCATGAAGTTAAAACGAACATAAAGATAAGGGCTCGCAGTTTCTCTAGGCTAGAGAGACAGGAGAGACGGTCAAGCCTAATCTCTGGTTACAGGCGTGGGACTCCCTGGGAATAGTCCCATTGTTGTGTTTGAGTTTTCTACTTTCATTAATTTTCTTTGACACATTTCTAGCATCGTTATCTCTTGAGCTCTCAGTTTGCAGATATCTCTTTCTTATTTCCTCTCATAGGTGCTACTTCTTGAGGGCAAGATGCACACTTCTTCAGCCTGCAAAGCCCCCTGGCACGCTTCTGGGTGCACTAAGACCAAGCAGATGATGTTCTAGCGTTGTTCTGCCAACAGTGGACGTAAACTTCCCTCCTAGGTCAGGTAGGGGCATGTGCCTTGGGCCACTTCTTTTGGCGTTGGTGAGACAGACGCAGTGTAGGACCAGCCCCTGCTACACCTGTGGGTGGAGTTTGCTAACCAGGGATGATTCTGCCTGCATGATTCTGTGACAGAACAGCCACAGTCACAGTGGGGGCACATGGCGGTGTAGTGAGACAGCATCAGACCTGGCGCTCACTCAGTTCCTAAGGAGGCTGTCATTTTGTGTGTGTGCATTGAAAAATTCTTCCACTCACAATCACTGAAGTCACTTCATAAGTCACTCACTTCCTAAGTCACTTCACTCATAAGTCACCTTTCTAGTGACTTAGAAACAAACAAACATATAAAATGAGACAGTGGAGGAAAAACGGCATCTTCCAGAAGCAAAAGACCTTGTATCTGTAATGTAGCTGTCTGTTTGGTGAGGAGGGAGAGCTCCAAAATGAGGGAAGGTGGGATCAGCAGCTAGGTGGTCTGAGATGGCTTTGAAGTTGAGGGAAATTCCAAAAAGCCTCTCTGGTTGCATACAGGGTGTTTGTGTCTTGATAGTGCAGAGAGAGGAGGCAGGAGAGGTTGTGTGTCTGCTTTAGCAGTGTGCACTTTGCCCTATAGGCCACAGGGGCGTTTGAACAATTGCAATGGAAGGGGATGTGTTGTCCTGGAGAGGGGGGAGCACTGGAGGGAACAGCATGAATTGACATCCAGATATTCTGTTTATTAGCTGTGTGACCTTGAACAAAAAATGTCCTCATCTTTAGTTTCCTTATGTGAAAGATAGATATAACAATAGTGGTCAGAATTAAATAAAGTTACAACTGGGCTTCTTGCCTTGAGTCTCACACCCAAACACAGGTTAGGTAAAGTCATGTTGTCCACAGCAAATGCACACAGATGTTGCTTACTCCCCTTCAATTAGAAAGTCAGCTGATTTAGTCAGGGAATGGTTGGCTAATGTGTCCCACACGACTTGGGAAAATGCAGGCCCAGAGATCATACACAGATTCCCCTCCAAAGTTTGCAAGGCACAGAGAATGTTCAAATGTACATAAAGAAAAATACCCTTAAACTTACCCTGGACAACAGATGGCAGATTTTTAAGCTTTCTTTTGTTTCGCTAAATCTTTTTTGGAGATTCTGGACAAAATGTTCTAAGCAGGCCTGCCAACTGGCTCATTTGGCTCAGGGGACTCAATGCTTAATGCTTGCTTACTCCCTCGGTCTGGCTGCATCACTGGCACTTGACAATGACACCGCAGAGGAGATGTGATCAGTAGCACCTAACTACAGCAGATATAGAAATTCCTGTGCGGGGACAGACTTGCTTGTTGATAAAATGTTCTGGTTTTAGTCAAAACTTTTCGAATTAACAGACCACAAGCTGAATAGAGATACTCAAAAGTAGTAGCTAAAGAAATTGCTAAAATGGAAAAAGACAGTCGGAGAATGAGAGGAGCTGACTTCCAGCTTGAGCTCTGCCACTATTACCCCGTATCAACCTGCACAGATTAGGTCACCTCTGACCCTCAGGTTCCTCATCTATTATCATAAATCTTGATTTGTACCTCCAGGCTGAATATAACATTGTCAGTCTGACTCTCAGACCTGTTTTTCTTCCGTCTTGTAATCAATCACCAAACCCTGTTTACTATTTCTGTTAAGAATCTGAGGTTCGGAATCAGATGGACTTTCATGCAAATCCCAGCTCAGTCATATATTAGCATAAGAGGATTCGCTGCATTTTGATTTCTCATCTGCAAAATAGGTCTACCATGCTATTTATATCATAGGATCATGATGTGGATAGAATCAGTGCATGAAAAGTGCTTAGCACAATGTTTACTGTGTAAATAAATAGCTACATTAAAAATCTCCCAAACGGCTCTTGGATTTGACTCTTCCTTTTCATCTTCATGCCTTAACACTTCTTACTTGGAATCCTGAGACCAAAGTGGTTTCTCTAACCCTAGGCTTACTCTTGGCCCAGCAGACAGGTAATCTTTCAAAGACATGCAACATTACAACAATGCAATTTATATGTGGGTCCACAGAAATGGAAGATGGGGCGGCCTATAAAACCTAGAGCCTGATTTAACAAATTCGAGTACAAATATCCCAGGATCTTGTTTAAAAGTGATGAAAGGAAAAATTTTCTTGAACTTTCCAGGCTGATTTTCCTCAGTCTGTCAGAGGTGAGTTGGGGACTGGGGCGGTGTGAGGAATCCTTAACAAGGGGCCTCTGTACGTAGCATTTACGGCTCCCCATGCTCCCTTCTGAAACCTCAAAACTTACTTTTTTTTCAGAGCAGATTCCTGTTTGTCCACCCCGCAGAAGTGCAGTTGACTGATCTCTGTGTGGGCACAGGCTTTTGGTCAGACAGGCTTAGGTAAAGGATGAACTTTCTAAATCAAACCAGGCTCTGTACTGACAATTTCAGAGGCAATTTGGAGCGCAACACAGCTGCTTTGGCGCAAGGCTGGGGCTTCGCTTTCTTCCCCCTGTCTTTACTGGTGGGGACAGAAGGGAACAGCCAGAAAAACATGGATTTAAAGTGCACACCAATGATTTAGGTTAGTCATAGCCATTTCCTGCTCTCTGTCCTACGTTATATAATAAAATTCACTGGACTTTTCATGTGTGAGAGAGAGGAGTCTCCCCTGCTGTCAAACATGGTAGGTAACTCTCTGGCCAAAATAAAACATAAAAAGGTTGGCTTCCATAACTGACCTGCTCACCTGCTGGTTCACTGTGTAAAAAGTCAGGAGGGCAGGGCTGTATCGGCCTGCAGGGCGCAGAGTAGGCTGGCTCCTCATCCAGGAGAACTGTTGGCTTTTAAACCCCTTTTCAATTTCAGGGCAATGGTGGCAATAGGGCCCAGGACTGGGAAGGGTGAGGGGCCTCCATGCAAGGCTGACTCGGGCATCACATTACAGGGCCAGAGGGACTAGAGAAAGGGAACATTTGGCTCTCATTACAGAACAAAGGGACAGGGTGCTAGAAAACAGAGCGAATCTGGGTCAGAGGGACCTGCCTCTCCCACAGGTGCTGCAGTCAATTTGCACATCTCCACTGAGGAGGACTCCTCCCCAGACTGTCTCCCCAGGTTCCACCTTTGCCAACAATAACATTTCACCAGGAACACAGCTTGTCAAAACCAGCATTATGGCTGGAGCAGTGGTGCGAGGAGAATGAAGCTTTCTCAGGGACAGAGCTCATTGCTGTTGAGAAGTTGGAGCTGTGAGCTCATGATTTTCACTAAATCTCCTGCAAATAGCCAAAATCTTTATATAATCTGTTTTTTTTTAAAAAACCTCCTTCTAGAATACATTGTTTACTTTCTCTTGGAGGGGGCTGGTGAGGAGAAGGGCAAATAGAAACTCTGCGATGTTTATGAAGGGCGAATATTATTGATCATAATTCAGAATCGAACCCTTTACCTCTTCCTTCATTTTGACAGGGTAGTGCAGAATTTGATGGAGAGAGTGCCGCTTTTTTTTCCCTCGGTATTTTTTTTTTACTATCATTGGTTTCATTGTTAATATTGAAGATGGCAATACCTAACATTTATTTAATTCTTTTTTTTTTCCTTTTTTAAATAAAATCATAGCTGTGTACATTAATGCAGTTATGGGGTACGATGTGCTGGTTCTATATACAATCTGAAATATTTTCATCCAACTGGTTAACATAGCCTTCACGGCATTTTCTAGTTATTGTGTTAAGACGTTTATATTCTACATTTAGTAAGTTTCACATGTACCCTTGTAAGATGCACCGCAGGTGTGGTCCCACCAGTATTTTTTTTGTTGTTTATTTCTAATCTATTACTTCTTATTCTTTTCTTTTTCAACCTGCCTTTCTAACGTTATTTTGAAAATCTGTTATTTTGCAAGGCGGTCACCAGTCAAAATCCTTGGAGACTTCCCTGACTGTGGCTTATTCTTCTCTATTTTTTTCTTGTGAAATCACCTCCAGGCCTTAGAAGAGAGAGAGAGACTGGCTCAGATGCCACATTGCCTTCAGGTCTGCCAACTTACCACCCGAACCTTGTAACTGTATTTTTAGTCATTAACAACGAAGCCCCAGCAACGCTGGCGGAAGGCACGTTTCATCTGAAACAATATAAAAGTGTACAGGGAGAGAAAAGCAGGCCTCAGGTATTTGCAGGGGTCCTGTTATGTGGCGGTTGTGATGAAAATAGGCTTAGTGGCTTTAACAGCTGGCAATTTATTAGCAAACCTGGTCCTACTAAAAAAATATGGAAAATCAGAATTGATGTCGAGTGTTAATCGCAAATCCTTTATATTAGCAAGACTTCTGTATTGTGTTAACTTTTACTATTGCAGGGAGCAGACATCTTTTCCGAGCAAAAGGCTGGGCAAAAGAACTTCCTTTGTCAAACCCCCCTCCACAGGGATCCACGCTGTGTCTGCCTGTGCCACGCAGCCCAGAGGGCAAATCATTTGCCTTTATGAGACTGGGCAAAACCAAGCGAAGGGTCTGCGGTCTTAACTAGTGTCATTTTCGAGAATCCTTCATGAGGCTCAATTCTGGGATTGTCATTTTCAGCCTCCATTTGTAGTAGCTCTTTCTTTAAGTCCATCACCCTGAAAGTTGCCTTCCCTCCGGCTGAGCTTTTATCCACAGTAATTGAAAACAACACATTTGCTGCTGCCAACCGGAGTCACCAGAGTGATCACTCTCTCTTTCTACTTTAGATTTAACAATGTGGCGGTGGATGAGATGGGAGACGTGCTCGAAGTATTCAAAATGAAAAACACCAGAACACAACCGTTATTTTATGAAAGAGGCTGGAAAATGGTTAGTAAAGAAACCACAGATGTGTTTCCCAGACCAGGGGGAGGGGAGAGGAGGGCTACATTCTGAAAATAGTGCGATATAGTCCTAATTTTGCTCAACACGTTACTTCTGGGGTTTCCTAAGCTTTATTTGGGGGAGGTTTATTTCCACTTGCCAGGGTATTTGTGTGTTTGTGCGCACACATGTGCATGTGTGCACGTGTGTTTACCCTCCAGGGAAAACAGAACACTATATTATAGAATATTGACTATAGTTACTCACCTATGGCCACACCAAAGACTGACAGTCAGGCGAAACATGGAGATAACCCCCCTCTCAAATAGAATTACATTTTTGAACTGTTGCTCAAGGAAAGAAATACAAATATATGAAGGTCACTCAACATGGATCTTATGCTTGGTTTAGGAAAATTTACCATCACAATTGATCGATTCTGCTTCAATTTTACTCTACCAAAGATGTAAGGCTTCTGAGCACATAGACTGTGACTTGTTTTGCAGAGCCGTGTCACAGATATTCCATCTGTCTCACTAACGATTTAAGGATATGAAAGGTATGTGTTTCTATAGATTTGTCCATTCTTCTCTCTGTCTACAAAAAATTTTGAAAGAGTGTCTTTTGCTTAGACCTTTTTTTAAACTAAGAGCTCATGTATTTTAATAAGTATAATGAAAGAAGAGGTAAGATTTCATCTGTGATTTTTTTTGGTAGTGTAGTGATGTGTCTAAGTTAAACAACTGCTTATAATACTAATATATACAGGTGCCAATATTTATATCGAGTAAATGTTGATGGGTGATTGTCATTAACAGCAAACAATTTTTTTTTTTTTTGAGGCAGAGTCTCACTATGTCACCCTCAGTAGAGCACTATGGCATCACAGCTCACAGCAACCTCAAACTTTTGGGCTTAAGTGATTCTCTTGTCTCAGCCTCCAGAGTAGCTGGGACTACAGGCACCCTCCACAACGCATGGCTATTTTTTGGTTGCAGTTGTCGTTGTTGTTTAGCTGGCCTGGGCTGGGCTTGAACCTTCAGTGTATGTGGCCTTTGCCCTACTCACTGAGCTACGAGTGCTGAGCTAGCAAACAATTCTTAAGGAGAATTCTTCTGTGCTCTGCCAGTTCCAACAGTCCTCAAAGAGAGGAGCACATGATAAGAGCAAGTATCTTTGGGTCTACATTTGCCTGTAATAAAGAGTTCTAAAATTTATTTCAAGGTAGTGCTAAGTTTTTTAAGAGTGCATGTTTTAGTTCATCTGTATTATGAGCATCTTTAGAATTAGCTCTTTTAAGTCTTCATCTATTATAGGCATGTAGCAGAGCATTAGATTAACTATAGTAATTCTGCTCTCACTGAGCGTCCATCAGAAGAATTTGGATCTACCTCTTCTAGAGAGGAATATTTTACTTTTATGTTTAATTTACAAATTCATACATACTGCTTACTATATGCCCTGCACTGTTTAAGCACTTTACAAATTTGAATGCATTTAATCCCATAACCCTATTAGGTAGGCACCTATATCATACCTATTTACAGATAAGGCACAGAGAAGATGCATAAACTTCTCTTAGCCAAACAGGAGGAGAGCATCCATCCCATGCAATCTGACATCAGAATCTTAGCCATCATTTTCTCTAGAACAGCCTTGTATGATAGAGATGTAATGTGGGGGCATACATGTAATTTTAAATTCCCTAGTGGCAGCACTAAAAATTCAACTTAAATGTCTTACATTTAGTGCAACAGTTAAAGTGAATTGTAGTACAAAGTTGACCTTGACCGAGATGGGTTTGAACTGGGCAGGTCCACTTCCATGGGAATTTTCTTCTGCCTTTGCCATCTCTGAGACAGCACCACCAACCCTTCCTCTTCCTCCTGAGCCCAATCAACATGAAGATATTTATGATTTTCCATTTTCACTTAATGAATAGTAAAGATATTCTCTTCCTTGTGATTTTCTTATTAATATTTACTATTCTCTAGCTTACTTGATTATAAGAATACAGCATATAATACATATATTATACAAAATATGTGTTAATCAACTGTTTATGTTATTGCTAAGGCTTCTTCCAGTTGGCAACAGTCTATAATTGTTAAGTTTGGGGGAATCAAAAAAGTTACATGTAGTGTTTTGGCTGGTTGGGGTGTGAGAGCCTTTAGTTCCTTCAATGTTTTAGGGTCAACTATACTGGCCAAATTAATATGGTTATGTTTAATAGAAATATATTTTATACTAGTTCAGTTTTAAATGTTAACTTATTAAAAATTAAGTAAAAGAAAAATTTAGTTGCACAGTTGCACCAGCCATATTTCAAGTAGTCAATAGCTTCCTATGTCTAATGGCTACCATATTGAACTGCAAAGCTATGGAGAGTAACTTTATATAGATTTGCATTCCTTGGAAATAAATCCAGAGAATAAAATCAAGGTGAATTTAGCATATGAAATTTGTTCTCCTCATTACTCCAGGCACATTGCCAAGACAGAGGCAAAAATAAACATTGGTTCTCAATTTCTAACTTAACAGAGGGCTAAACACCATTGTGTCAGTGAGAAAATATCCTCTGATGGATTTATGTTCTTAAAGTGGCCATTTCCAAGAGTATGCAGACTATGGATTATCCTAGAGAACTGGTGTGCTGGGCCAGGGCATTTCCCCCTTAAGAAGTGACATCAGGGCAGCGCCTGTAGCTCAAAGGAGTAGGGCACCAGCCCCATATACTGGAGGTGGAGGTGGTGGGTTCAAACCTGGTCCCAGCCAAAAAAATGCAAAAAAAGAAAAAAAAAAAGAATTGTTAGGGCAGCACCCATGGCTCAAAGGAGTAGGGCGCAGGCCCCATATGCTGGAGGTGGCGGGTTCAAGCCCAGCCCTGGCCAAACACTGAAAAAAAAAAAAAAGAAGGTTCATCGACACAATCAAGTATAAGTGGAAAGAGGGAGGAAAGATTTAGCTCCCTGGATGCCCCACCCACACCTGTTGGATACTGACATTTCTACCACTCACATATTAACAAGTTCTTTTTAAAAATAATTTTCATTAAAAATTATACCACAAACCATATCATGCTCTGGATTTGTATTTCCTTTTTAAATATAAACATAACCAGTAGCATAAAATATATTTGGAATTTGGGAATGGTTAAAAAATAAAAATAAGTAACAAATGACTCAATGAAAGAGGACTAAGGAAAGACGTTTTTATGTTGCTTTCCTTTGATCCCTAAGAATCCAAAAATAAATCGAGAGATAGTATCATGCATGGATAAAAAAAAAATGTGGTCCTCATATGTATGGTTGTGTGCTGTATAATGCCATTTCAGTCAAAGATGATCTGTGTGTATAGGACTGTGGACTCATAAGATTATGATGAGTTCAAATAGTCCTGTCCCCTAGTGATAGGAATATCATCTTAAGGTTGTAGCACAAGGCATTGCTCATGTGTTTATGGTGCTGCTGTAAACAGTAATATCTGTACCAGTTTATAGGCCAGGAGCCATAAGCTATGCCATGTAGCTTAGGTGTGTGGTAGGCTATACCATCTAGGTCTGTGAAGAACACACTGTGATGTCAACACAACAATACAGTCACCCAACCACACATTTCTTAGAGTGTATACTTGGTGTTAGATGACCCACAGCTGTACACACAAACACACATATAAAAAATAGAATATTATTCAGCCTTAGGAAATCCTGCAATTTGCAATAACTTGGATGAGTGTGGGGGACATTACACTAAGTGAAACAAGACAACATAGAAATGGCTGGCATGGTAGTTCACGCCTATGATCCTAGCACTCTGGGAGGCCAAGGCGGGTGAATTGCTTGAGCTAATGAGTTCAAGACCAGCCTGAGCCAGAATGAGACCTCATCTCTACTAAAAAATAGAAAATTTGAGGCAAGAGGATCACTTGAGCCCAAGAGTTTGAGGTCACTGTTGTGATGCCACTCTACCCAGGGCAACAGCTTGAGACTCTGTCTCAAGAAAAAAAAAAGGCAACACAAGAAGACAAACACTTGAATAATCTTACATATAGAAGTGGAGAGCACAGGGTGTCCCAAAAGTTACCCCTAAAGTTGCCATACATAGGGATAATGGGAAATTGTAGCTAAATGCACCTTTGTTTACAAAACATTCATTATAAAATTTTACTAAGAGGTGGCCAACATGTAGACACTACAATTTGTAAATATTTTGTAATGAATATTTTATTTTTTAAATAAAGGTATATTTAGACACAATTTCCCATTTTCCCCTATGTATGGTGACTTTTGGGACACCCTCTAGGATGGCGGTTGCCAGCAGCTAGTGCAGGGTCAGTGGGAGGGAAATGGTGAGACGTTGGTCAAAAGGATAAAGATTTAGTTATGCAGGATAAATAAGTTCTGGAGATCTCAGGTCCAGCATAGGAATTAAATAATACTGAATCATGTCCTTAAAATTTGCTAAGAGATTTGATCTTAAGTATTTTCACCACACACACAAAAATGGTAATCATGTAAGGGAATAAATATGTCAGTTACCTTGATTTTGGCAATCATTTCACAGTACATACCTATGTCAAATCATCGTGTTGCATAGCTTAAATATGATTTTTGTTTATCAAGTGTACCTTAGAAAAAATGAAAAAATATAAAAATGTCTACATTAAATGTGGAAAATATAAATGCATTTTGTATTTGTGCTTTGAGCCTAATACAAATTTTGTCCTTCTAGAAACCTTAAAATCATTTAAATTATGTTTTAATAACAGTGGGGGTAAATTTCCCATTCAAATAATTCACTATTTAAAGATGAAAACTTTTGTTATTATGGAAACAAATATTTGTATAAACTGATGTCAATGTTGCCCATTGTGATTATTATTTCTAGTTTTGTTGTTGTCATTACTAAGAGAAAAGATACATACATTGCGATTTTTACCTTTTCAGTTTCCGGTTGAATGGAAGATCCTTGAGAGATAATGAAGAAAGAGCTTTGGGGTCAGCCGAGGTGGATTTTAATTCAGGTTCTGTCACTTAAAAGCAGTTTCTCTCAAAGCTTGAATACTTTACTTACCTTTGTGAGTTTCCAGTTCTTCCCATGCAGTTTGGGGGAAATAACGCATATTTCATCAGATCGTTAAAAAGTGTAAATGAGAAAACATATGTGCTTACTACACAATGCTTACCGTATGTTAGGAAGCAAACGAAGGTCAATTCTACACTTTCTTTCACATGAATAGATCTTGGTTCATCCAATGTCTCAAAGCTTTTATTAGCAAAAAATGCTATTAAAAATTGGGCTATGGTAATTTCAATTATGAAAACTAAGAATGCTTCATTATGTCCCTTTTCCATTCAAAGTTTCTAAGTGACATGCAAATTAATGATCGAACCAATTCAAATGACAAATCATTCAGGGCCTAAATTGTTGACAATTTTCTAGAAGAAGGAAAACCAGAAAGGGGATGAAAGGAGGGAAGAAGAAATAAAATCTTGAATAACAGTGGAGTAATTACACTAGTGGTAACTGAATAAAAAGTGATTCTCTTTTGTATTAAATCCCTTAGAGGCTTTTTCCTTTATCCCCTATTGGTAATGACAGGACGTCCACTGGAAGTCCTATCATGATGTGGGCAGCTGGGCTATTTAAAGGGTGCTGTTTCATTTCCAAGCTTTACTGCCTTCTGACATCTCCAGCGCCGTTCACTTGGCACCCTTGGCTACGCTTCAGCAGATAATTTGTATGCTACATAAGCTTTTAGAAAAACCCGGAGTTAAACCAGGGATAAGAGTCATCGGTAACATTTATAGTTACTGAACTTTTCATGATGTGTCACAAAGTGGGGCATAGGGTGCATCTTTCAAGAGAAAAAAGAACATTCTTTCAGGGCTACTTCTATTTCCACATTGAAAGGACAATGATTCCTGCAGCTAAATTTGGGCTTGACCTCATCTGTCAAAGGACTTTATTTAGTCAATGGACATTTTTTTTCCTAATTATCAACCTCGCCTTTAAAAAAATCAGAAATTTGCATTTATGTGTGTTATCACAAGTCAATTGTTTAAAATGCAAGAACAGTCTTGTTGAGAAGAATTCAGCGTGAGGAAAAGTTTAGCTACTAGGCAAATGTATTGCATGCACCAAGAATGTAATAAAACCTTCTTTAGATTAATAGATAAAAGAGAGTTGTGGGGAGATTTTTTTTCTCTCTTTGCAGGGTTGGAATATGTGTTCTGTTCATGGAAACCAGCTGTCTCGCTACTTCCCAGCCCTCGGAGGAAAGAGAAACTTGCTGTTTCTCTACTGTTAATGCACAAGGGTGCGTGCCCAGGGCAAAGTCGGCGTGGCTAAGGCTCTGCAGGTGGTTGCATGGATTTATGGAGGGCAGGTCACGGAAACCTCTTTCTTTGCGCTCCTTCTTTTCTCCAAATTGGGCATTGCCTGAAATCGGCGTATTCAGCAGCACTGTGGGATGAGGTATGGCCAGGGCTCCGTTTCCCTCTAAGGCAAATACCTTCGCTGCTGGCGCAGGGGCAGAATTTGCAAGCTCAGCTCCACCTTTGACAGGGCCGCGCAGCTGACAGCCCAGTTGGCATTTGGTAGCTTCCGTTTAGGTCAGCTCCCGAGGCATCCACCGAAAATGAAATAAAGATTTGGGCTGTAACTTTAGAAATAAAAACGGGAAAGTCCAAATTCTACCTCAGTCGGCTTGGGCTGAAAAGCATTTATTAAGTTGGTAAAATGGTGACCAGATAAAGAAATAGATTGATCAGACACGTTATCTGAAGACCCAGAAGAGGAAACCCCTGCCTTAAATAGTCAGCCAAGTTGATTGCTTAAGATGTGGTTGGGAATACCACACATCTCAGTAGCCAGATATTGTCATGGTCCGGTCCTTGGTGTCTAGCACTGTGCCTGGCAGTTGGTGTTCACTCAGTGAATGCAGAGAAATTAATGAATAAAGGCCATGACTGCCTTTTAGAGTTATGTGTGTATGTATGTGTTTGTACAGAATTACTTTTCTGGTTCATATATCTGATGGATGATGTTCCCAAGTCATTTTTCTATAAGAAACATGATGAGGAATAAGGAACTAATATTTTTCTTTGCTTTCTAATCTGTGAGCTCTGTGCTTTATGAATATTCTTTTATTTTGTCTTACAATGACCATGTCAAGGGAAAAATTAGTCCCCTTTTGTAGATGGGCATACTGAGGTACGGAGTATATATAACATCCAAATTTACATAGTGAGAAAAAAATAGTCAAGCTGAGATTCAAAGGTAGATATCTTTGATGCTAAAGTCCATAGCTTTTCCTCTTTTTTTTTTTTTTTTTTTGGAGTTGAGACAGAGTCTCACTATGTCGCCCTGGGTAGAGTGCTGTAGCGTCACAGCTCACAACTACCTCACACTCTTGGGCTCCTAAGTAGCTGGGACTACAGGTGCCTACCACAACGCCTGGCTATTTTTTTTTGTTGCAGGTGCCCTTGTTGTTTAGCAGGCCCAGGCTGGGATGGAACCTGCCAGCCTCGGTGTATGTGGCCTGCATCCTACTTACTGAGCTATAGGCGTAGCCTTTTTAAAATTTTTAATTTAATTTAATTTTTAAATTTCATGTTAATTTGAGGGTACAAAGAAACAGGCTATAATGTTTGTACTTGTTACGTAGAGTTCCTCTGACAATTGCGTCCCACCCCTAAGAGGTGTGCCATGCACCCTAACATTGTGCCCATTGAAAGGAAGCACATCCATCCTCCTCCCTTCCTCCCCACCCCCTTGCTGCCCCTCCCCGCCAACTTGAATTGAATTGAGTTTTTCTCTTATCTGGGTGTGTATTAGATCATCTATACTGGCTTCATATTAGTAGTGAATACACTGGATACTTGTTTCTCTCTCTCTTTTTTTTTTTTTGAGAGAAAGTCTTACTATGTTACCCTCAGTAGAGTGCCATGGCGTCACAGCTCACAGCAACTCAAACTCTTAGGCCTAAGCGACTCTCCTGCCTCAGCCTCTCAAATAGCTGGGACCACAGGTGCCTGCCACAATGCCCAGCTTTTTTTGTTGTTGTTGCAGTTGTCATTGCTGTTTAACTGGCCCAGGCCAGGTTGGAACCCTCCAGCCTGAGTGTATGTGGCTGGTGCCCTACTCACTGGACTAGGGCATTACTTGGTTCTCCATTTTTGTGATACTTTACTAAAAAGAATGTATTTCTTCTCTTTTTTTTTTTTTTTTTGAGACAGAGCCTCAAGCTGTCCCCCTAGGTAGAGTGCTGTAGCATTACAGCTCGCAGTAACTTTCAAACTCCTGGGCTCAAATGAGTCTCCTGCCTCTGCCTCCCAAGTAGCTGGGACCATAGACGCCTGCCACAACGCCTGGCTATTTTTTTTTTTTTTTTTTGGTTGCTGCCATCATTGTTGTTTGGTGGGCCTGGGTTGGATTTGAACCTGCCACCTTAGGTGTATGTGGCTGGCGCCTTAGCCACTTGAGCCACAGGCACTGAGCCAGAAGAATGTATTTCAACTTGATCCAGGTTAATGCAAAAGATGTAAAGTCTCCGTCTTTTTTAATGGTTTAATATTATTCCATGGTATACCTATACTACAGTTCGTTAACCCATTTCTGAGTTGGTGGGCATTTGGGTTGTTTCCACATTTTGGCAATTGTAAATTGAGCTGCAATAAATAATCTAGCACAAATATCCTTATGATAAATCTTTTATTCTTCTGGGTAGTTATTTAGTAATGGGATTGCAAGCTCAAATGGGAGGTTTAATTTGAGTTCTTTGAGGATTCTCCATACTTCTTTCCAAAGAGGTGGTATTAGTTTGCAGTCCCACCAAGAGCATAAAAGTGTTCCCTTCTCTCCACATCCATGCCGGCATCTGTAGCTTTGAGAATTTGTAATGTTTCAAAGAAAAATTTTAAAAATATGGATAGATTTGACATGAAAACATCAAAAATAAAACTAAAGAACAAATTATAAACTGTAAAAAAGTAAGGAAAATACTGTATATTGCAGAAAGATAGTTAATATCTTCAGATTATAAAGACTTTATTTTAAATAAAGAGGATGAACATATGACAGGATAAAAACAGACATGAACAGGCAACTCACGAGATCTGCAGGATGGATAAATTCATATATCACTTAAAAAAATTCCCTAGCAATCAAAGATATGCTAATTAAAACAAGACATAGTTTCTTGGCTTGGCGCCTGTGGCTCAAGCAGCTAAGGCGCCAGCCACATACACCTAAGGTGGCGGGTTCGAATCCCCAGCCTGGGCCCGCCAAACAACAATAATGGCTGCAACCAAAAAACGGCTGGGCGTTGTGGCAGGCGCCTGTAGTCCCAGCTACTTGGGAGGCGGAGGCAGGAGACTCGCTTGAGCCCAGGAGTTGGAGGTTGCTATGAGCTGTGATGCCACGGCACTCTACCCAGGGGGACAGCTTGAGGCTCTGTCTCAAAAAAAAAAAAAAAAGACATAGTTTCTTGCCAAATCCATATGCCAGGCGGTGTTGCTCACGAGTTTGCAAATTTGGTCTAGAACTTGCCTCACCTCCTGCTGTTGCCCAAGGTTGGGCTCAAAAGGTGGTTTCTCACCAGCATTTTCTGCACATCATTTTCTCCCACCCCAGTGGAAATACCGAGAACCTCTAGCTGCTAGATTCTTCTTCAGAACTCCTTCCACGAAAGGAGGATAGGATGTGTTTCCCTTTTGTGATACCTCTTTTTAGAGGGATACCTGCACCATCATCATCATTATTCCCCAGGGACTTACTGAGTTTTATTAGAACAGCTTTTCGCAGATTCCCCAGCTCTGTGTTGGACTAACATATGATTTTAATAAAGAACTGGCCCAAAAGCCCATTGGTGGCCCTCAGAATCTGGAATGGCAACTTGTATCCAGTGGTGGAGTCTTCCTTAAGGGTCAGGCTCACCTTGCCAGGGAGTTTCTCTCAGGCTTCTTGCAAATAAACTGAATCTCAAAGACTCCAAGCATATCCACTCCTGTATGAATTGCCCTTAGAATTGAGTCAGACACAAACATCCTTTTTTTTAAAATTATATACCCATAAATTGGATTTTATTTTTTCCTTCTTCATATTTAAATTGCCTCTCAATCTCTTGCCTGAATTAGCATTACTTCTGTAACTATAAAGTGTCATGTTTAAGAGTAAATATTATACGGATAGAAAAGCACACGTTTTATTTTCTGAGTTCATAGCTCAAGGATGTTAAATAATTAGCATGACCTTTTCCCTGGGCTAAAGATCAATGTGTACACTTTGTCTCATTCTCGGACGGATAGGCAACGTTCATAAATATTTTAAATTGAATAAATAAAAATCAAAATTAAGCCCTTAGTTCATTTTTAAATGCCTTTAGTTTTGTTAAAACATCTTAATTTTTTTTTCATTTAAATTATAGCTAAAACTTCAACAAACTCACAGCTTGACTCTGGGATTTAAAATATTCCTTTGAGGGTTTCTTTCAAAGTAATCTTGAAAATTTTCCATATTTGCTCCCATTATGCCTCTCACAAAACATGTAAAGGATATTTGAGGAAATGTTTCTAATTTTCAGAGTGTCTCCTGAAAGTTAGTTTGAACAGGGAAAAGGGCTAGGGCCATAAATATTTTAAAGGTGTTTATGGGCAACTACTAATTTGTTCTGGGTTTACATTTCATATATTTAAACCCTACTATGATGACAAAGTTCTTGACATATACTGTAATACTCATGCTTTTAGATATTTTCCATACTTCCTTTAAATAATTCTCATTTATTTACTCCATACAATTTGATTTTAAATTTTCTAGGAGCAAAGATTATGGACATTTTTGTTATTCAAAAACATTACTTCCTGGTGATTAGCTGTGTAGTTGGTATATACAAGTTGTTAAGTAAATCAACCAACACATATTTATTTCCCACTTATTATTTGAAATGATCAATAATAGGAATTGAAGGTCATTTGAGAGAAAAGTAAGTTTAGTGCATTTTAGTGCATTCCCCTAATCTTGGGGAAACAAAATGTGCACACACAGAAAAGATGAACTGTATGACAGCCCTACTGTCAAACCAGTGACAAACTTGATACTGGCGTAGATGAATAAATAGCAATATGGCAGAGCATAGATGATGACAATGAGCCTGCCATATACTAGGTGCTCAATAATTGTTGTTCCAATGAATGTGTTTCTTAAATTAATTATCCAAGGAGTCCCTTGCTCCATGTCCCTTATCCTCATAGTAGCCCTAAAAAAAGTCATCATTAGCATCATTCTTGATGAGGAGAAAATTGACCTTCATGGAGGCTCCAGGTGGCAAGCTTTCTAAGAGGTACAGTAGGGGGTTTCATATCCATATCTGTGTGATCCCAAGATCTATACTTCCCCTCCTCCACTGCATTCCTTTTTGCAGATAGAGTACTTTCACTGTGGCCACTTTGGAAAGTAGTTTCTACCCTTGTAGGATGTTAATTTTTAAGTTGCTCTTGCCACAAATACTTACCAACTCTATACCACACACTGCCCTAGGCACCAGGAATGTGATAGTGAGTCAAAATTTCCCTTATGAAACATAAAGTCTATTCAAAAGGATGGCAATAAAAATATCATGAAATTAAGAGACAAACTGAAATTCTAATAATACTAGAGAGAAGGTGTACATGTCGCTGGAGAGCTCACAGTAGATAGACTTAATCTGGTCAGAGTGTTCAGGATCCCAAAATCAGAAAATAGGTTTGAACTTGACAATTTGGAAAGTAGAGAAGATTCCAGATCCAAAGGTCGTGGAGCAAAAGGGAAAACGGTGATTAAGAAGGATTTATTATGACCAGTAAAGCTTGAGCTGAGAGAGCAAAGGAGATTATTGTGTAAGATGCAGCTGAAAAAGTAGATAGGCATGAGGTCCTCAGGGTCTTAAAAGCCATCTGGAGTAAATATTTTGTCTTTCTTCTGAGATCACAGGCAAGCCAGTAGAGTTTTAATTGGGGAGCACTAATGCTGAGGGAGCACAGAGAGAGAACTTATGACAGAACTTATAGGTAGATTAGAGGGAACCAAAGAGGATTAAGGTAGACCAGAGAGAAAAAGTTGTAAGACAGCCAAGAAATTCTTGTAAACTACAGAGTTGATAAAAAAAAAATCAGAAAAAAGAACAAATTTCAGAGTTTGTTTAGAAGAAAAATTAGCATAATTTGGTGATAGCTCAGATGTGGTTAAGAAGTTTGTTGAAGAAAAGACAAGTCTCAAGGAGGAATTCAGGTTTCTGGTTTACACGACAATAGATGATGGTTCCATTCCCTGTGATAGGAACCAGTTAAAAGCTTGGATGGGACGAACTTGAGTTTAGGTTTTGACATAGGCAATTTGTAGTACGTTTCAGACTAACTGACAGACAGGTGAAACCAACTGAAGACTATAGGCGTCAGTTCCTCAAAGAAAGGTCTCGGCTAGAGAGAGAAATCTGTGAGTCGTCTGAGTGTTGATGTTGAGTAAAGTTGTTGAGTATGAATGAAATTACCCCAGGAAAGATAGAAAGAAAGAGGAGGAAAGGGCCAGTGTGAGAGCACTAAGCGGCAACATTTAATGGCCAAGTATAAGAAAATGTGCTTCTTAAAGAGACAGAGGAGAGATAGAAAGTAGAAGAGTATTATATCTGGAAACCAAAGAAAATAGTACAAGAAAGGAATGGCCCAGTAATGTTGAATGCTTCTGCCAGGTCCTTTAAAATGCTTTGTGTCAAGCCAGAAAAGGAAGGGCAAAGAATTTCTGACTGTCACAGGGGATTGAGTTAAGATACAAATTCCTCTTCTTTTGTTACCTGAAAAGTTTAGATAGATAGAGACAGATAAAGACAGACATATAATCTAGCCCGTTTGTGAATAATTGCTACTCAATGAGACTTCATTAAGGACTAGTGTACCTATTTATTCCACTACGACCTCCGGTGTTGTAATACTAGCCCTTATATTAGTCAAGCAATGTCTGATTCATTTATCAAGGATCTTCCATGTATCTAAAATAAATTCTGTGGGTAATATTTGTAAAACAGATTGAAAGCCCACTGTTAATCAATTTCTCAAACACACAGACATTTCAAGATGAAAACTCTTCAGATAAAGAAAACTTTTACAAGGCTTTTTACATTTGCTTCAGTTGGAAAATCAACTTACTGCCTCAAAGTAATTTAATATTTTTTTTAAATGAAGTATTTATTGTTGCCTTATTAAGACAGCCAGAAAGATTTTGTAATTTAAGGGGGAAAAAAAAACCTTTGAGTATATTCATAATTGGGAATTAGAGTGCTTTGAGCAAGGGGATGATTAGGTGGAAAGAATCTCCTAGAGAGATGGTCCAGAAAAGGGAAAAACTGCCAAGCAGGATGCTAGATCAGATGCTGTTGCAGTAGTTGAGTTATGAAATAGTTATAGTTCTCGACATCTAGAACGGGAGATAATGGGGAAAGATGAGCAATTCTGGAAACGTAGAAAAATCGAGACAATGCTGCGGTAGAATAGAAGTGAAGGTGTGGAGTTGAGACTCAGCAAATGTCTCCAAGGTGTGGGAGAAGAAACTGGGAGATGGGACAATCTTGGCCTCAGACCTGCACTTCACAAGTTGTAGACCTGGAATCTACACTTTGCACTTCTGACTTCAAATGCAAGGCTTTTTCTAATATAAAGGCGTAATGAACTGCTAATGGAGAAAAAGTCTGAATAGATGGAAACAGAGAGTAGAAAGGTGGCTAAGTTAACAGTATTGTATTACGTACTGGAGATTTTCTCAGAGAGTAGACTTGAGGTGTTTTTCCTACACACACACATGCATACTCCCAGAGGTAAATACACGAGATAACAGAAACATGACTGTAGTTGACTATTTTATTATGTAAATGTGTATAGCGAAACAGCATGTGCAATGCTGTAAAATACATTTGATTAGGAAACAACATGACTGGGTGGTGCCTGTGGCTCAAAAGGGTAGAGTGCTGGTCCCGTATGCCGGAGGTGATGGGTTCAAATCCAGCCCCGGCCAAAAAAAAAAAAAGGAACAACATGACTCAGGGCTCTATTTAAGGTGGAAAAGTCACTTCCCCTAATGGTCTGCTTCCTTTAGGGACCTGGATGACCACCACTGGCTTTTGGTGGAGAACGGAGAGTGAGGCGCATCCTCGGTGTGCCAGGCTGGCGTCCCCAGCACCCACGCTGAGGAAGCACACACAGACAGCTGAACCAGCCTAGGGCTTTGTGTTCACACTTGCTGGCTCGTGGCTCCACAGCCAGCTGCCACCCCGGAATGAATGATGCCGTGACTGCTGCTCAAATCATGCCCAAGCCCTCAGTGTTTCTATCAAAGGAATTCAGAGGAAAAACAAAAAAAAGAACAATTTGAATAATTTACTTTTTTATTTTTTTAAGCTGAGAAGAAACGGCTGTCAAGAAGGACGGTCATCTTGCAAAGACATAGAAAGTGCGGCCTTTCAAGACAATGTTATACACCCCAAGGAAATCAGCTCTTATTTCAGCCTGGATCACAGAAGCCTTGGATATATTTTATATTTTCTTTTCAGAAGTGTAAAAGAAATACTTAAAAGTGCATATATAGACTGAACATAGATTTATTGCCAATGACTTTTGTAAGGCGGGTGGATTGAGGCTGCTAATGTAAGTTTATGAGTACAGCTGGTCCATTTAACGGCAGGTTTATAGGGGCTCCTCCAGAGCTGCCCATGTCTGTGGAAGGTATGGTATCACACAAACTCTGTTGGACATATGGGCCCATCTATGCGCAATGCGCTATAAACCGACCCATAACCACTGCAGCTGTGATCATAAACCTTTTTAGAAAACAACTAGAAAAATCTGACGTAGAAATGTTTGCTGTGTTTCCAAAAGGGAAGGTGGTACAGGCCAAGGGAATACCAACGCGCTAGCTTGGGTGAACTTCACCGCAGACTCAGGTTAAACCAACAAAACTCCTTCACTCTCACTCTGCATTGTTTTCATAAATCTCCATTGGAGGATCAATGGCAATTCACTTTCTGCTTTTAAGATTCTAAGTGGCAGAGAGCACTGGTATTCCATTGAACACTGTGTATTCCTCAAATAAATCCCCGGGATGTTGGTCCCCTACAATGTTGACGCAGTGTTTTGTTACACAGAAGTACCTGGAAAGATTTGCCTCTCATGTAACGAAGTTTCCCAGTTGAGACATTTCATCTGTTAAGGGGGACTTTTGCCTTTCCTCTGACGTTTTGAAAAATTGATTTTAAAAACTATCTTAGGCAATAGACCACCAGCAGACTAGTTCAGAGTGCATTATAGAAATACTATGACAGAAATTAAAAAAAATTAGATACTGCCCCATGAATGCATGTATTTCTCTGTCCTGAGCCCCATCTCTGGACCACTCAAGGCATAAGAAAACAAGGATTGCATTTAATTTACAGTAAATATGGCTGCCATCTAAAGCTCCTTGAAAGATAGAGCTACTTTTTATCCAGATCTCTGTTTTCCTGGTTCCTGAAGTTAGGACTCACAGAATAAGCACTGACATTTCGTCAGCAAAACACATAAGGATTTTGTTGTTAAAGGAGAGCACACATGTTAATACCTTTATCTGCTTATGTGAGACCAACAAAATGTCAGTTTTCCCTTCTTCTGGTTTATGCTGACCAATTCTAGTTGGTGATGTTTATGTGTTTCTTTTGTATTACCTATTCAAGAATATTATCACGTGTGTATAAAAACCATTTAGATTGTGTTATGATTATTGGAGGAAAATGAATTGTAACATCGAAGGAGAGCATGCACAGGAGTGTGCATGTGTCCGTCTGTGTTTGTGTGTCTGGTCACTGTGCTCAGCCTTATTCTGAGACTGCCCTGGTCTCGATTTTTTCCTGTAAGTTACTATATCTATTGTATCTAGTTAGGTGCATTTTGAGTTGTGCTGGGAACATTTTGTGGTTAAGTAATATCATTTTGATTAAAAGAATCTATCATTGACTGTATACTACAGTTAGCATGGGGAAATTGTTCCTTTTTAAAAGGAGGAGTATTTCTTACATTAGCTCTAAAGGTATTTGTATTTACCACTATAGTTGGTTTTACTGAACTTGCAGAATAGCTAATAAAAAGCTTTTACATTTTCAGCTGTCATATCATTTAGTGAATTCATAGAATATTTCTGAAGACTAATTTGATATCCTGTATGTTGTCATGAAAGATGACATTACTCGTTCTTGAACAGAATAAATGGGTGTGGCTAAACTTTCCGTTTTCTCTAGATGACTTTATAAACATTTTTGTACTTCTTGAGTCTAGGTAATTAGAAATCAAGGAGTGTATCAGAATGTATTATTTGGAGGATAATTGCATTTCTTAATGTGAAATACCTAAATCATTTTAAATTGACTTTCAAAAGATTTGGAAAAAATATACTTAAATATCGTAAAGGAATACCTTCTTAAAAACATTCATGGTCCAAGCAGTCACTATGTTAAAAAATTTCCCCAGTAAAGTAAACTATTTGAATAAGATAAAAAAAAAAAAAAAGTAACTTACCAAGGCACACATATTTCAAATACTTTGATGTATTTTATATTATTTACTGTCCACAATAATTCTTTGAAGGTGGGCAGTTGAGGTATTATTTTCCCTTTTTATAAATGAAGAAACTGAGGCCCTAGAAGTTTAGTTGTTTTCCAGAAGTCTCATAACTAGATATCTACTTTGATTTTGAACACAAGTCTTAGATCCCATGATAAGTCTATAACTAAAATTCACATATTACCTAAATAAGGGAGGGTCAAGGAAATCCAATTGCACTCATACTTTTGATGATATTTTTGTTGTTCCATTGGAAAGCTGAAAAGAGAGAGAGCTTTATCTGGAATAGAACACAGGACAGGTACATTTCTTGTAAGAGGGCCATTGGAAAATTTTGCCATTTATAGTAACTGGGTTTGGAAGGGCAAGGTTAGGTCACACTCTGGACAGCTGAGGGGAAGGGCTGAATGAGCTCATGGGTGATGAGGCAGGATCTTAAGATGACAGGAACCAGAACACAAATGTCACAATTTGGAGCCCCTCCTACACGAGTATCTAAATGAACTGGAGCAACTGTGGAAAATAGTATATCTCTTTCTATTCTTTTAAATTTTCTTATACTTTTAAATGTACAAAATGGTTTTTCACTTAAGCAACCTTGGGTAGGAAATGGAAGGAAAAACCACATAAGAGAGAACTATTTCATTCAGCCACCACATCTGTTCAAGTACAACTGGACATTCCAAAAACCTTTTGTGCTTGTTTAATTATGCCAGATATTCTGCCTGTCAGAGCAGAGGTCGGCAAATGACCTCACGAGATGTTATCTAAAAATCCGAGCACCTGAGTTATTTTAGTTGTTAGACTGTTCAGTGATGAAATTATTTGTTTACACTTCCTGCAAGTTATTAATTTAATTGTAGCTAAATTATTTTAAATTCAATATGGTAATACAAGTTGGTCCTTCTCCATTTGATAATATCTTGGGGGGGGGGGAACAGTTATTAAATAGCCCCATCAATATATTTTTCCTATTCCATGATAAGGATTTTGAACTTAATTTGTAGAAACAGAAAGCCATAGGGGAAATAAAAGGAAAAGCCATAGAAAATCTTATTTTATTTAACCCACTTCTCCCCTATTTCATGCCATTACATTGATCAAATTTTTTAAATTTCTTTTTCCTCCTTGCTATAATTTGGAAGCCTTATAATCTATTTATCTATAAGAGATTAGCCTTAAAATCATGCATGCTCACTGTTTTTAAAAGTCTAAGATTCTTAGACACCCGAACTTTTCTCCTTTTGAACAAAGAAACACTGAAGCAGCTTCATTGCAATTTCTCTCCTTTGAGTCCAAGTAACAGCCAGTGTTTTACTTACACCTTGTTTTTTTACACTTCCACATTAATTCTTTTAAAAACAGTCAAATTTTATATATAATTACGCATCTGTTGATCAATTTCATTGAACTTCATTGTCTCTGAGTGTTGCCTATTATTTCTGGGTTCCATTTTCTCCTTAAAATGCCATTTTTAAAGTGTTTTATCCAGAGAAGACCCTGTCAATTACAAAATCCTTCAGAATCTTTGTCTCTAAACCTTCTCTCTGGAACACCTTTTTATTTGTATACTTGAAGTGTGTGCTTGTTTGTATTTATTTTCTCTTAGTGCAATGAACTGGTTATTCCATTTTATTCTGACTTTATCATTGCTCAAGGAATCTGTACTCAGAGTTCCTTTGTAAGGGGATAGTTGTTTCTTTTCATGTTTTGGAAAAAAATTTTTTATCTGTGGTATTCTGCAATTTTGCTACTATTTGTTGAGGAGTTTTTGTTTGTCATACTTGGAATTCACTATTTCTTTAATTTGAGAATTCAGCTCTTTATCAGTTTTAAAACAATTGTTAGAAATCAACTCTTTAAATATTGCCTTCCTCCTGTTCTCTTTTTTCTTCTCCATATGGAAACTATGAATAGATTGCTATTTTCTCTTTTTTTCTCTATGTTTCTCCTGTGTTCCATATGTTTGAATCTTGTTCACATTTTCCAACTCTAGAATTGATTTATATTTTTATTTTTTTATTAAATCATAGCTGTGTACATTAATGCAATCATAGGGTACAATGTGCTGGTTTTACATACAATTTGAAATGCTTTCATCAGACTGGTCAACATAGCCTTCACGGCATTTTCTTAGTTGTTGTGTTAAGACATTTATATTCTACACCTAGTAAATTTCACATGTACCCTTGTAAGATGCACTGTAGATGTGGTCCACCTTTGGATCAATTTCTTATTTCTATCTTTTAAAAAGTAAACATGTCTATCTTCTTGTTTATCAAAGTTTATCGTGTCTGTATTATTTGATTCTTTTTCAAATCTGACAAATTGGCTTTCACGATGCCTTTTGGTTGTATGGTTTAAATTCCTCTTTTTATGCTTTTAATCATTTTATAAATTACTTATTTTGTATGCTTTGTCAAATTGTCTCCATTATTTCATGCTATTGGGGTCTAAATATGTGGTTTACTATATCTTCTGAATCTTGTTCATGGGGGATTATATCCTGGGTGTTTTATAATTCTGAATTACAAAGCATAGGCTAAAGAAACTACACCAGCTCATGAACTAACCACTCTATGTTCAGTTCTATTTATTCCCAGCACTTAGGGAAACCAATTTTTTTGTATATTTCAGTTACGTATTTAAAAGACAGATTTTATTTTATCTTGAATTTCTAGGTGTTAGAGGTGGGAAGGTTTGCAGGCTATCGTCATCATACTTTGCTACACATGGATAAAAGAGGCATAAACTTACTCCTGGTAGGACCTTAATCTAAACACATAAAAGTAGGAAGAACTGACACTCACAACTGTCAAAATTTTTCTATCTGATTCTCAGACTACTGGATTATGGAGACTATTACAGTCATTATCGAATCTCCAAGACAAAAACAATTATCTCCAAAGTAAGAATTTGATTAGATTCAAACAAAACCCGATTATCACAGTCATAGTATTTTATTATTTTATTTAATAAAATAGTCATAGTATTTAGAAATATGCACAAACTACTTGTTTTCTAGGGTGCTTGGAAAACTTCTATTGGAAAGCCAAATTCCCAATACCATGTTTGCTCATTGTATTAATATAAATATTATCCTGGGTGTCATTTTACAATTCTGAATTAGATCATCTTTTATATTATCACTGAATGATTATCCAGATTTGGGGGCTGGCTTGCTTCCTTTCGCATGTAATCATGCTAGATCACTTGAATTATTCTTTAGAAGAAAAAGACACATAAGGTTCATAGTTCTATGTAATTTTCTTTTTTCATGATTTATCAATTTTCCCTTCCTCTGTGGTATACTTGGAATAAGACTATGAAACTACAGAGTTGGCCCAGAAATAAGAGATTTGATTGTTTCCTGCCTCTTTTACATCAGTATTATGTATTTTATTTCAAGGAGAAAAAAGTTTAGAAGGTTTTCTGGAGTAGAGTGACTAATGTACTATCCTCTTGGGTAACGAGTAATTCATGCCAAGAAATTATGAAAATTTTATATCTATGGTCTTTGCTCTGGTGGCCCTTCACTTACGAGCAGAATAATGTGAGAATCACATGAAACAGATGGCCTGTGAATCAATGTAGAAATATGTATAGTCTGAAAACACACAGAGAAGGTATATGCATATGAATGCAGAAATACAGGTAAATACTAATAATGTAATCTGTTAAATGTACACTACGTTTGTGAACCACAGTGATGTTCAGAAAATTTATGTGAACTAGATTCACATTGGAGGTAATTTATTTTCTATGTAATTGGCCATACAGAGAAAAAAATTACTTGTTTTGCATATACTGTTGAACCTAGGATTCCAAACTCATTTGTACTTTAAAGACAAATAAAAAGAAGCTTGGTGAAATTTAAGTTTCAATGAATTTATGATTACTGTATTAAGGAATTGTTTGGATTTTAAAAGAAAGAGTAGCAACAACAAAACAAGAAGAAATTCAACTTTTTACCAGAGAAAGATGAGGCAAAAATTGCTTGACTTCATTTGATTTGTTGGCTTTATTTATTCATTCATTCATTCATTTATTGAGACAGGGTCTTGCTCCATTGCCCAAGTGAGGGTGCATGGTGTCATTCATAGTTCACTGCAACGTCAAACTCCTGGATTCAAGTGATCTTCCTGCCCCAACCTCCCAGGTAGCTGGGACTACAGGTGCCTGGCACGGCATCCAGCTAATTTTCCTTTCCTTTCTTTTCCTTCCCTTCCCTTCCCTTTCCCTCCTTTCCTTTCCTTTTTTTTTTTGGTAGAGTTGAAATCTTGCTATGTTGCTCAGGCTGGTCTTAAACCCCTGGCCTCAAGTGATCCGCTCAGCCTATTTTTCAATTCTCAACAATCTATCCTTCAAGATGGGGGTAGGGTCAGTTTTCTGAGCCTTAAGCTTTATAAAGATGCCCAGGATTGGAAGAGTAGAAAGATCTAGCCAGTAGACTATGGGTAATGTGAGTTCTCCACTTCCAAGTTGGGTGCATAAAAACATCCTACTAGGTCTTCTAAACTCTTTCTCGGGAGTCTACTGGCCAGATGCAAACAATCAGCCAAGAATCCATGGACTGAAAGAATCTGCAGTACTTGATGGACCACATGGAAAACTTCTCACTAACCAGGATATTTATTTTAGATTTATATGAGTAAGAAATACTATGTAGTTTGATGGGTTTGAGTCACTAAGATTTGGGAGTTTGTTATATTAGCTAGCACTATATAACTAGTAAGTTAAAAAAAAGTAAGCTAATCCTGTATATCTATCAATCAAAGTTATATTGAGAGATAGCAAATTATAATTTACATATTAAATAATTTATTTTCATAATTTTTTAGTTCTTAATTTATGAGATGAAAAATAAATACTAAAGGTGCTTGAAATAATGGGCTTCTTAGAATAAAATTTTAAAGCATAAAATCTGAGCCTATTAACTTAGAAAATAATAAGAGGTCAATAAGTATTTGTTGAATAAGCTCCCCAACAACTGGACTACAGCTCCCCAATACTGGACTGCATTATGGGGTATCAGTTAGGGAATGGCATTGTATATTTTATTAGTTATTGATTTCTACCTAGCAAATTAGCCCAACCTGAGCATCTTCAAATAACGACTATTTGTTATCTCTCACAGTTTCTGCAAAGCAGGAGTTTAGCTGGTAGTTTTGGGTCAGGAACTTTCATGAGTTGCAGTTAAGATGTTGGCTGGGTCTACAGTCATCTGTCTGCTCTCAACTGGGACTAGACAACTTGTTTTCAAGCTTCATGGTAACCAGCAGATCTTAATTCCTCATCACGTGAACCTCTACGTATTCATTAGCTGCGTAAGTGTTCTTATTACTTGGCATCTGGCTTCCCCATAGTGAGGAATGGGATGAAATAGAGAGAGAGAAAGAGGGAGAGGGAGAGAGAGACAGGGAGAGAATCCAGAGGAAAGTGTTATCCCCAGGGAAGCCTCAGTCTTATATATCCTCATCTCAGAAGTGACATTCCATCCCTTCTGCCCTGTTCTACTGCCTTACAGACCACACCCAGCACAGCGTGAGATGGAACTACAGGAGGGTAAGAATATAAGGAGGTGGGGCGGCACCTGTGGCTCAAAGGAGTAGGGTGCTGGTCCATATACAGGAGGTGGCGGGTTCAAACCAGGCCTCAGCCAAAAACTGCAAAAAAAAAAAAAAAAAAAAAAAAAAATACAAGGAGGTGGTGATCCTTGGGGGCCATGCTGAAGGCTTCTACAACATACATAAAATAGCCTCTCTGAAGTTTACATGAGTAATTTTCATTAGTGCTCCAAAATACTAAGGTAAAGACAAACGTTTATCACTATTGCAAAGAAATACATGCTCATTTTGAAATCAAGTTTTTGAACAATGTAGATATGTATTAGCATCAGGGGAAGGCTCCTTGCAATGAGCTCTTCTATCCTACTTGCCTTCCTTTCTAAAAAGATTTTCTTTCATCTAGAAACATATTATCCCAAAAGAGTTTCCAACTAATACAACATTCTACAGTAAGATATTTTCAAGTTATTTACTTAATTATTTCAATTGACAATAAAATTGCACATATATTCTTATGGCATGCTTTGAAATATGTATACTTTGTGGAATGGCTAAATTGAACTAATTAACATGTATATTACTTTACATACTTATGCATATAAATATTTTCTTTGTGTGTGTGTGTGTGATGAGAACACTCAAAATCTCCTCCCAGAGATTTTCGTATATCAACATATTGCTGTTAACTATAGTTGCCACGTTATACAATAGATCTCTTGAACGTATTCTGGAGAAAAAAATTTTGAGGATACTTGTAACTTAATATTAGGTTACTTGAAATTCTAGAAGTCCAGGTTATATTTTAGGTTCCACTGCTCTTTTAAAACACCTAGTGCAGGGTTTCACAATGAGAAGTCAGTAAATATTTGTTGATTTAAAATGAATTTAATTCAAAGCAGTAGATGTATTTTCAATACACAAAAGAAGAAAAATCATGCGGGTCCTTTTTATAAGATTTTTGTATAAAACCGTTTTTCAATGAGTCCATTAAATAATTGGAAATAAAGACATCCAGACCCTGAGATATACAGCATGGCCTCATTTAAATGATGCTAAATTAGCTGAAACTTAGGTACTGTAGCTCCCTCAGGACTTTCAAAGATTTTTTGGCCAGAATACAAGGCTCACAAAATACTATTAGCTGGGGACTGAGGGCATGTTTTCCAAAGGGCTGCTTGGTCCCTATTCATGTAAAACTTTGTTTATCCAAAAGTTTCATAATGTAAATTGCCCACCTTTCTAGCATTTCCACCATCTGAGGATCCACCAGAACTAAAGTCCTAGTTAACACAATTCTCACAACCCTCCCAATGTTTCCTTAAATATTAGAAAGCTATATTTTTGCTTACCCAAACAGTCCAGGATATCACCTTTTATATATGCAATATATTTATGATAAAAGTTTGAATTGAACTGGTCCATTTATGTCTAGTTTCTTAGTGTAGCTATTTACACCTAATACATTCACACATACAATCAAAATTATTTTTCCTAACAATGGGCATTTGTAAGCTTTTATTAATATTTCATAATAGAATATGAAAGAATCCATGAATTAATTGCACAACGTACCTCCAGACATAAAAGAAATTCCTTTATGTACATTCTGGTTTATCAGAGCCATTTTTGACAGAGGAGACATTGGTTTTAAAGTGGATCTCTTTGTTTAATGAAAATCTTTCATCCTTTGTAGTGAAAGGTGCGTGTAGCCTAGAGTCTCCCAAATAACTAATTTCACTGTAGAACTCTTGGGCAGAACATTTACTGCAGAAATCATCTTAGCACCTTTAAAAACGCTCTTATAGTCACTTTATGTCACTCAGGCATTATGATCAGCATGCATTTTGTGTGTGTATTATTAACATGTGATTACGCAGTCCCATATGTAGTCCACAACCGTTGGTTGCCAACTCAATGACCATTTCCCTCACGTTTCTTAGGAACACAAACGTGATTTTCTTTCCAGATATCTGGCAATACTGCACCCAGGAGAGGTGGGTTCCTTGTCCAAATCCAGGAGATCAACCATGACTGTGCTAAGCTGATGCTTGCAATTCATTCTCCCTTGTCAGAGAATGTTTAGGGGCCAATATGTGGTCCTTTTCTGGCTAATAAGACACAAGAGTAAGTATGTTATAGGGTTTCTGGGAAAACAGTTCCTGATCACAAGAGAGGTGTGCAAGGACTAACTTCCCTTTTATTCCTGCTTTCAGATGTTATAAAGGAGGAAATTATGATTAAAGCTTCTGCAGTGACTATGATTCTAGTTATGTGAGCTAAACTAACAAAAAACAACTTGTCTTTGAGTATTTTATTACCTGAAATTATTTCAAGAACATCTTAACTGATGTACATCTCATTAGCACTTTATACGTATCCCATAAGGGGCCAGTGTTTATGAGGTTACTTTTTCTATACCCTTACTGGCAGAATTTTTTTTTTCCATAGTTATGAGTAGTGGCAACTGTGAATAATGTTTGATATCCTATTAATAGTTTTTGCTTTCTTGTCCTTATTAAGTAGACAATATTATCTACATTTGACTAATGCCGAAAGGGGCTGACCGAGTAATCACATCCAAGTTACCCAGATGGATGAGAGCTGAGACCTGCTTCTAGATGTGTTTCACTTCAAAGACTGTTCTCGCAGCTGCTGTGCTCCACTGCACTCCCAGTGGGCAGGGCACTGCACAGTACCACTCACCATTCCATGTCTTGTGTTCTCATGCATTTCTCCTATTTTTTTTAAGATATAAAAGTATAAGTTTATTTTATATGATAGGGAGGGAAGAGAGTAGGGGGAAGAGATGAGAAAGAGAGAGACGAGGGAGCAGGGAGTGAGAGAACACACATTTCTCTCAATGATCTCTTTTTAATCTTCTCCTAAGTCATACTTCCCTCATTTTATTAAGAAGTTTTCCAAACACACAGCAAAGTTGAAATAATTTTATAGTGAACACCTCTAGCCTCACCACCTAGGGTCTACCCTGAATGTTGTACTGTATTTGTTTGATCACATACTGTGTTTTACTATCACCACCCATCATGTCTGTTACCTTCTTCTCTCCTTTAGTTTTCAGCCGTTTTCTAACACATGCACAAATGCAGATTTTTATCCACAGTGGAGCTGATGGTCCACTGCATGCTTCTTTCTAAGATCTGATAAATATGCAAGCGATGACTCGATGACTCTGCTTTAACACTACTCCTTTGTTGCGTGTTATAATAATAGAATTGTTATACATACAATAGCTCTAATACACTAAAATAGTTATTATTATAACCAGTTCAGGTCTGAATCTGTTTAGTTCAGTACAGAGGGCATGTGCTGTCACTGTAATAGACTCAAATTGTCTTTCATTTACAATTATATTTACACAGCGGTTAATAATGGTGTCATGAAATAATTATTGAAGCAGATAAATAAATCATAATGTTCTCAGCGGGTCCAATTTGGGGTGCTCAGGCATGTCTTTTCTAATTGTAAGAGTTGAGGGAGGTTGCTCTCCTGACTCGCTAGTGACAAAGCCCTGTGTGTGTTTTTGCATGAGTGTGTGGGTGCACGTGAGTGAAGCCACAGTCCTTCGTCTGAGACTCCCCTGTGCCCTCTGCAATATGTTTCTGTTTCTGAACCTCTGGCCAGACTCATTTAGGCCAACAGAATAATTCAGCAAAGTTCTTTAATTCATTTCTAACAGTCCAACTGGGAAATATAAAAGAAACCAGGTTTGCAGCGTGGGTCTCCAGCCTCTCTTTCTATTTCCATAGCTTCTAATCTTTAGCTGCTCATAACTAAAAGCTTGGGTAGGCGAGCGGTGATAATTTAAATACTCATTTTCATCTCCTTATCTTCATTCCTGTGGAGAAGTAACGATGTCTCTTTTATTTTCTGCAGCCAAATATCTCATATAATAAGGAAAAATGAATGTGTGTACCAACTACTTGATACCTAAGACACTACTGTCCATTTCTTTAAAATTCAGTGTTTGCTAGTTTTTATCCTAAGAAAAAGCAATGCTCTTGTTTCATTAGTCTATGGTTTCTTTACTTAATATTAATGTAATCTTTGTACTTTTTGTCCATATAATAGAAATATTTTATTATAATTCTCTTAGCATACATTTGCTAGTCAGTTGCTTGGTTATTGCTTATTTTTTATTCTTCCTTTAAAAACATATTTGTTGAATTCTTCCTTTGTGCAAGTCACAGCCTGGGACACAAAGATAAAGCAGCCATAGAGCCTGTCTTCAAGGAGCTTATACCTAATAACATGCATAATTTCCTTCTATCTTTATATATTTTCTAATTCGAAATAGAATTAGCAAAATGTATTGGGTAATAACAGATATTTATAAAGTTGTGGTTTCTTGTTCTTTTTCTTTCCCACAATTGGCTATTTTTTATTTTGTCTCAACTATTTGTGGAAATGTATAGGCGAAATGCCTATATACCTCTGGCCAAAGAAGCCGTTTGAGAGAGAGCAGGGAAAAGACTTTGTGCAGGCATACTTGTAAGAAACTGAGGCAGAATCCCACGTGGCCAGGTTGGTTGTGAGCCTAACATGACCAAGGCTTCGGCTGGAATAGCATTTACTGCATTAAGGAAGTAAGGTTAACTTTATAAAGCCAATAACAAAGCCCTTTGGAAAACTGGCCAGATACCCATCAGTAACCTTTCCTGATCTGTGATAAGTAATGAAGGTCACTTGCTGATGGGTCTGGGAATAGGAATGTGCTCGGGGACCTCAAGAGAAGAGGAATTTACCCAATGCATACAGGTATCTAATGGCACAGATAAAACTTGGGCTTGTGAAAGGCTTTTGAGAAGTCCAGACTGAAAATTCCTTATAAAAGATTC